>NC_139227.1:90491922-90859970 GCF_055691185.1 Crinia signifera | reverse complement strand
TCCCACTTCCGCTTTGGGGGCCAGCAACAGTTGCCAGGGCAACCCTGGGCATGGCAGGGGGCTCAAGGGGGCCTGGACCCGCCCACTTCCGCTTTGGGGGCCAGAAACAGTTGCCAGGGCAACCCTGGGCATGGCAGGGGGCTTTAAGGGGGCCTGGACCCGCCCACTCCGCTTTAGGGGCCAGCAACAGTGCCAGGGCAACCCTGGGCATGGCAGGGGGCTCAAGGGGGCCTGGACCCGCCCACTTCCGCTTTGGGGGCCAGCAACAGTTGCCAGGGCAACCCTGGGCATGGCAGGGGGCTCAATGGGGGCCTGGACCCGCCCACTTCCGCTTTGGGGGCCAGCAACAGTTGCCAGGGCAACCCCTGGGCATGGCAGGGGGCTTTAAGGGGGCCTTGACCCGCCCACTTCCGCTTTGGGGGCCAGCAACAGTTGCCAGGGCAACCTGGGCATGGCAGGGGCTCAAGAGGGCCTGGACCCGCCCACTTCCGCTTTGGGGGCCAGCAACAGTTGCCAGGGCAACCCTGGGCATGGCAGGGGGCTTTAAGGGGGCCTGGACCCGCCCACTTCCGCTTTGGGGGCCAGCAACAGTTGCCAGGGCAACCCTCGGCATGGCAGGGGGCTCAAGGGGGCCTGGACACGCCCACTTCCGCTTTGGGGGCCAGCAACAGTTGCCAGGGCAACCCTGGGCAGGGCAGGGGGCTTTAAGGGGGCCTGGACCCGCCCACTTCCGCTTTGGGGGCCAGCAACAGTTGCCAGGGCAACCCTGGGCATGGCAGGGGGCTCAAGGGGGCCTGGACCCGCCCACTTCCGCTTTGGGGCCAGAAACAGTTGCCAGGGCAACCCTGGGCATGGCAGGGGCTTTAAGGGGGCCTGGACCCGCCCACTTCCGCTTTGGGGGCCAGCAACAGTTGCCAGGGCAACCCTGGGCATGGCAGGGGGCTCAAGGGGGCCTGGACCCGCCCACTTCCGCTTTGGGGGCCAGCAACAGTTGCCAGGGCAACCCTGGGCATGGCAGGGGGCTCAATGGGGGCCTGGACCCGCCCACTTCCGCTTTGGGGGCCAGCAACAGTTGCCAGGGCAACCCTGGGCATGGCAGGGGGCTTTAAGGGGGCCTTGACCCGCCCACTTCCGCTTTGGGGCCAGCAACAGTTGCCAGGGCAACCCTGGGCATGGCAGGGGCTCAAGGGGGCCTGGACCCGCCCACTTCCGCTTTGGGGGCCAGCAACAGTTGCCAGGGCAACCCTGGGCATGGCAGGGGGCTCAAGGGGGCCTGGACCGCCCACTTCCGCTTTGGGGGCCAGAAACAGTTGCCAGGGAACCCTGGGCATGGCAGGGGGCTTAAGGGGGCCTGGACCGCCCACTTCCGCTTTGGGGGCCAGCAACAGTTGCCAGGGCAACCCTGGGCATGGCAGGGGCTCAAGGGGGCCTGAACCCGCCCACTTCCGCTTTGGGGGCCAGCAACAGTTGCCAGGGCAACCCTGGGCAGGGCAGGGGGCTTTAAGGGGGCCTGGACCCGCCCACTTCCGCTTTGGGGGCCAGCAACAGTTGCCAGGGCAACCCTGGGCATGGCAGGGGGCTCAAGGGGGCCTGGACCCGCCCACTTCCGCTTTGGGGGCCAGCAACAGTTGCCAGGGCAACCCTGGGCATGGCAGGGGGCTCAAGGGGGCCTGGACCCGCCCACTTCCGCTTTGGGGGCCAGCAACAGTTGCCAGGGCAACCCTGGGCAGGGCAGGGGGCTTTAAGGGGGCCTGGACCCGCCCACTTCCGCTTTGGGGGCCAGCAACAGTTGCCAGGGCAACCCTGGGCATGGCAGAGGGCTCAAGGGGCCTGGACCCGCCCACTTCCGCTTTGGGGGCCAGCAACAGTTGCCAGGGCAACCCTGGGCATGGCAGGGGGCTCAAGGGGGCCTGGACCCGCCCACTTCCGCTTTGGGGGCCAGCAACAGTTGCCAGGGCAACCCTGGGCAGGGCAGGGGGCTTTAAGGGGGCCTGGACCCGCCCACTTCCGCTTTGGGGGCCAGCAACAGTTGCCAGGGCAACCCTGGCATGGCAGGGGGCTCAAGGGGGCCTGGACCCGCCCACTTCCGCTTTGGGGGCCAGCAACAGTTGCCAGGGCAACCCTGGGCATGGCAGGGGGCTTTAAGGGGGCCTGGACCCGCCCACTTCCGCTTTGGGGCCAGCAACAGTTGCCAGGGCAACCCTGGGCATAGCAGGGGGCTCAAGGGGGCCTGGACCCGCCCACTTCCGCTTTGGGGGCCAGCAACAGTTGCCAGGGCAACCCTGGGCATGGCAGGGGGCTCAAGGGGGCCTGGACCCGCCCACTTCCGCTTTGGGGCCAGCAACAGTTGCCAGGGCAACCCTGGGCATGGCAGGGGGCTCAAGGGGGCCTGGACCCGCCCACTTCCGCTTTGGGGGCCAGCAACAGTTGCCAGGGCAACCCTGGGCATGGCAGGGGGCTTTAAGGGGGCCTGGACCCGTCCACTTCCGCTTTGGGGGCCAGCAACAGTTGCCAGGGCAACCCTGGGCATGGCAGGGGGCTCAAGGGGCCTGGACCCGCCCACTTCCGCTTTGGGGGCCAGAAACAGTTGCCAGGGCAACCCTGGGCATGGCAGGGGGCTCAAGGGGCCTGGACCCGCCCACTTCCGCTTTGGGGGCCAGCAACAGTTGCCAGGGCAACCCTGGGCATGGCAGGGGGGCTTTAAGGGGGCCTAGACCCGCCCACTTCCGCTTTGGGGGCCAGCAACAGTTGCCAGGGCAACCCTGGGCATGGCAGGGGGCTCAAGGGGGCCTGGACCCGCCCACTTCCGCTTTGGGGGCCAGCAACAGTTGCCAGGGCAACCCGGGCAGGGCAGGGGGCTTTAAGGGGGCCTGGACCCGCCCACTTCAACTTTGGGGGCCAGCAACAGTTGCCAGGGCAACCCTGGGCATGGCAGGAGGCTTTAAGGGGGCCTGGACCCGCCCACTTCCGCTTTGGGGGCCAGCAACAGTTGCCAGGGCAACCCTGGGCATGGCAGGGGGCTCAAGGGGGCCTGGACCCGCCCACTTCCGCTTTGGGGGCCAGAAACAGTTGCCAGGCAACCCTGGGCATGGCAGGGGGCTTTAAGGGGGCCGGACCCACCCACTTCCGCTTTGGGGGCCAGCAACAGTTGCCAGGGCAACCCTGGGCATGGCAGGGGCTCAAGGGGCCTGGACCCGCCCACTTCCGCTTTGGGGGCCAGCAACAGTTGCCAGGGCAACCCTGGGCATGGCAGGGGGCTCAAGGGGGCCTGGACCCGCCCACTTCCGCTTTGGGGGCCAGCAACAGTTGCCAGGGCACCCCTGGGCATGGCAGGGGCTCAAGGGGGCCTGGACCCGCCCACTTCCGCTTTGGGGGCCAGAAACAGTTGCCAGGGCAACCCTGGGCATGGCAGGGGGCTTAAGGGGGCCTGGACCCGCCCACTTCCGCTTTGGGGGCCAGCAACAGTTGCCAGGGCAACCCTGGGCATGGCAGGGGGCTCAAGGGGGCCTGGACCCGCCCACTTCCGCTTTGGGGGCCAGCAACAGTTGCCAGGGCAACCCTGGGCATGGCAGGGGGCTCAAGGGGGCCTGGACCCGCCCACTTCCGCTTTGGGGGCCAGCAACAGTTGCCAGGGCAACCCTGGGCATGGCAGGGGGCTCAAGGGGGCCTGAACCCGCCCACTTCCGCTTTGGGGGCCAGCAACAGTTGCCAGGGCAACCCTGGGCAGGGCAGGGGGCTTTAAGGGGGCTTGGACCCGCCCATTCCGCTTTGGGGAACAGCAACAGTTGCCAGGGCAACCCTGGGCATGGCAGGGGGCTCAAGGGGGCCTGGACCCGCCCACTTCCCCGCTTTGGGGGCCAGCAACAGTTGCCAGGGCAACCCTGGGCATGGCAGGGGGCTCAAGGGGGCCTGGACCCGCCCACTTCCGCTTTGGGGGCCAGCAACAGTTGCCAGGCAACCCTGGGCAGGGCAGGGGCTTTAAGGGGGCCTGGACCCGCCCACTTCCGCTTTGGGGGCCAGCAACAGTTGCCAGGGCAACCCTGGGCATGGCAGGGGGCTCAAGGGGCCTGGACCCGCCCACTTCCGCTTTGGGGGCCAGCAACAGTTGCCAGGGCAACCCTGGGCAGGGCAGGGGGCTTTAAGGGGGCCTGGACCCGCCCACTTCCGCTTTGGGGGCCAGCAACAGTTGCCAGGGCAACCTGGGCATGGCAGGGGGCTCAAGGGGGCCTGGACCCGCCCTTTCCCGCTTTGGGGGCCAGCAACAGTTGCCAGGGCAACCCTGGGCAGGGCAGGGGCTTTAAGGGGGCCTGGACCCGCCCACTCCGCTTTGGGGGCCAGCAACAGTTGCCAGGGCAACCCTGGGCATGGCAGGGGGCTTTAAGGGGGCCTGGACCCGCCCACTTCCGCTTTGGGGGCCAGCAACAGTTGCCAGGGCAACCCTGGGCATGGCAGGGGGCTCAAGGGGGCCTGGACCCGCCCACTTCCGCTTTGGGAGCCAGCAACAGTTGCCAGGGCAACCCTGGGCATGGCAGGGGGCTCAAGGGGGCCTGACCCGCCCACTTCCGCTTTGGGGGCCAGCAACAGTTGCCAGGGCAACCCTGGGCATGGCAGGGGGCTTTAAGGGGGCCTGGACCCGCCCACTTCCGCTTTGGGGCCAGCAACAGTTGCCAGGGCAACCCTGGGCATGGCAGCGGGCTTAAGGGGGCCTGGACCCGCCCACTTCTGCTTTGGGGGCCAGCAACAGTTGCCAGGGCAACCCTGGGCATGGCAGGGGGCTCAAGGGGGCCTGGACCCGCCCACTTCCGCTTTGGGGGCCAGCAACAGTTGCCAGGGCAACCCTGGGCAGGGCAGGGGGCTTTAAGGGGCCTGGGACCCGCCCACTTCAACTTTGGGGGCCAGCAACAGTTGCCAGGGCAACCCTGGGCATGGCAGGAGGCTTTAAGGGGGCCTGGACCCGCCCACTTCCGCTTTGGGGGCCAGCAACAGTTGCCAGGGCAACCCTGGGCATGGCAGGGGGCTCAAGGGGGCCTGGACCCGCCACTTCCGCTTTGGGGGCCAGAAACAGTTCCAGGGCAACCCTGGGCATGGCAGGGGGCTTAAGGGGGCCTGGACCCACCCACTTCCGCTTTGGGGGCCAGCAACAGTTGCCAGGGCAACCCTGGGCATGGCAGGGGGCTCAAGGGGGCCTGGACCCGCCACTTCCGCTTTGGGGGCCAGCAACAGTTGCCAGGGAACCCTGGGCATGGCAGGGGGCTCAAGGGGGCCTGGACCCGCCCACTTCCGCTTTGGGGGCCAGCAACAGTTGCCAGGGCAACCCTGGGCATGGCAGGGGGCTCAAGGGGCCTGGACCCGCCCACTTCCGCTTTGGGGCCAGAACAGTTGCCAGGGCAACCCTGGGCATGGCAGGGGGCTTAAGGGGGCCTGGACCCGCCCACTTCCGCTTTGGGGGCCAGCAACAGTTGCCAGGGCAACCCTGGGCATGGCAGGGGGCTCAAGGGGGCCTGGACCCGCCCACTTCCGCTTTGGGGGCCAGCAACAGTTGCCAGGGCAACCCTGGGCATGGCAGGGGGCTCAAGGGGCCTGGACCCGCCCACTTCCGCTTTGGGGGCCAGCAACAGTTGCCAAGGCAACCCTGGCATGGCAGGGGGCTCAAGGGGGCCTGAACCCGCCCACTTCCGCTTTGGGGGCCAGCAACAGTTGCCAGGGCAACCCTGGGCAGGGCAGGGGGCTTTAAGGGGGCTTGGACCCGCCCATTTCCGCTTTGGGGAACAGCAACAGTTGCCAGGGCAACCCTGGGCATGGCAGGGGGCTCAAGGGGGCCTGGACCCGCCCACTTCCGCTTTGGGGGCCAGCAACAGTTGCCAGGGCAACCCTGGGCATGGCAGGGGGCTCAAGGGGGCCTGGACCCGCCCACTTCCGCTTTGGGGGCCAGCAACAGTTGCCAGGGCAACCCTGGGCAGGGCAGGGGGCTTTAAGGGGGCCTGGACCCGCCCACTTCCGCTTTGGGGGCCAGCAACAGTTGCCAGGGCAACCCTGGGCATGGCAGGGGGCTCAAGGGGGCCTGGACCCGCCCACTTCCGCTTTGGGGGCCAGCAACAGTTGCCAGGGCAACCCTGGGCAGGGCAGGGGGCTTTAAGGGGGCCTGGACCCGCCCACTTCCGCTTTGGGGGCCAGCAACAGTTGCCAGGGCAACCCTGGGCATGGCAGGGGGCTCAAGGGGGCCTGGACCCGCCCTTTCCGCTTTGGGGCCAGCAACAGTTGCCAGGGCAACCCTGGCAGGGCAGGGGGCTTTAAGGGGGCCTGGACCCGCCCACTTCCGCTTTGGGGGCCAGCAACAGTTGCCAGGGGCAACCCTGGGCATGGCAGGGGGCTTTAAGGGGGCCTGGACCCGCCCACTTCCGCTTTGGGGGCCAGCAACAGTTGCCAGGGCAACCCTGGGCATGGCAGGGGGCTCAAGGGGGCCTGGACCCGCCCACTTCCGCTTTGGGAGCCAGCAACAGTTGCCAGGGCAACCCTGGGCATGGCAGGGGGCTCAAGGGGGCCTGGGACCCGCCCACTTCCGCTTTGGGGGCCAGCAACAGTTGCCAGGGCAACCCTGGGCATGGCAGGGGGCTTTAAGGGGGGCCTGGACCCGCCCACTTCCGCTTTGGGGGCCAGCAACAGTTGCCAGGGCAACCCTGGGCATGGCAGCGGGCTTAAGGGGGCCTGGACCCGCCCACTTCTGCTTTGGGGGCCAGCAACAGTTGCCAGGGCAACCCTGGGCATGGCAGGGGGCTCAAGGGGGCCTGGACCCGCCCACTTCCGCTTTGGGGGCCAGCAACAGTTGCCAGGGCAACCCTGGGCAGGGCAGGGGGCTTTAAGGGGGCCTGGACCCGCCCACTTCCGCTTTGGGGGCCAGCAACAGTTGCCAGGGCAACCCTGGGCATGGCAGGGGGCTAAAGGGGGCCTGGACCCGCCCACTTCCGCTTTGGGGGCCAGCAACAGTTGCCAGGGCAACCCTGGGCAGGGCAGGGGGCTTTAAGGGGGCCTGGACCCGCCCACTTCCGCTTTTGGGGGCCAGCAACAGTTGCCAGGGCAACCCCTGGGCATGGCAGGGGGCTTTAAGGGGGCCTGGACCCGCCCACTTCCGCTTTGGGGCCAGCAACAGTTGCCAGGGCAACCCTGGGCATGGCAGGGGGCTAAAGGGGGCCTGGACCCGCCCACTTCCGCTTTGGGGGCCAGCAACAGTTGCCAGGGCAACCCTTGGCAGGGCAGGGGGCTTAAGGGGGCTTGGACCCGCCCACTTCCGCTTTGGGGGGCCAGCAACAGTTGCCAGGGCAACCCTGGGCATGGCAGGGGGCTTTAAGGGGGCCTGGACCCGCCCACTTCCGCTTTGGGGGCCAGCAACAGTTGCCAGGGCAACCCTGGGCATGGCAGGGGGCTCAAGGGGGCCTGGACCCGCCCACTTCCGCTTTGGGGGCCAGAAACAGTTGCCAGGGCAACCCTGGGCATGGCAGGGGGCTTTAAGGGGGCCTGGTCCCGCCCACTTCCGCTTTGGGGGCCAGCAACAGTTGCCAGGGCAACCCTGGGCCTGGCAGGGGGCTTTAAGGGGGCCTGGACCCGCCCACTTCCGCTTTGGGGGCCAGCAACAGTTGCCAGGGCAACCCTTGGCATGGCAGGGGGCTCAAGGGGGCCTGGACCCGCCCACTTCCGCTTTGGGGGCCAGAAACAGTTGCCAGGGCAACCCTGGGCATGGCAGGGGGCTTTAAGGGGGCCTGGACACGCCCACTTCCGCTTTGGGGGCCAGCAACAGTTGCCAGGCAACCCTGGGCATGGCAGGGGGCTTTAAGGGGGCCTGGACCCGCCCACTTCCGCTTTGGGGCCAGCAACAGTTGCCAGGGCAACCCTGGGCATGGCAGGGGGCTCAAGGGGGCCTGGACCCGCCCACTTCCGCTTTGGGGGCCAGCAACAGTTGCCAGGGCAACCCTGGGCATGGCAGGGGGCTCAATGGGGGCCTGGACCCGCCCACTTCCGCTTTGGGGGCCAGCAACAGTTGCCAGGGCAACCCTGGGCATGGCAGGGGGCTTTAAGGGGGCCTTGACCCGCCCACTTCCGCTTTGGGGGCCAGCAACAGTTGCCAGGGCAACCCTGGGCATGGCAGGGGGCTCAAGGGGGCCTGGACCCGCCCACTTCCGCTTTGGGGGCCAGCAACAGTTGCCAGGGCAACCCTGGGCATGGCAGGGGGCTTTAAGGGGGCCTGGACCCGCCCACTTCCGCTTTGGGGGCCAGCAACAGTTGCCAGGGCAACATCGGCATGGCAGGGGGCTCAAGGGGGCCTGGACCCGCCCACTTCCGCTTTGGGGGCCAGCAACAGTTGCCAGGGCAACCCTGGGCAGGGCAGGGGGCTTTAAGGGGGCCTGGACCCGCCCACTTCCGCTTTGGGGGCCAGCAACAGTTGCCAGGGCAACCCTGGGCAGGGCAGGAGGCTTTAAGGGGGCCTGGACCCGCCCACTTCCGCTTTGGGGGCCAGCAACAGTTGCCAGGGCAACCCTGGGCAGGGCAGGAGGCTTTAAGGGGGCCTGGACCCGCCCACTTCCGGTTTGGGGGCCAGCAACAGTTGCCAGGGCAACCCTGGGCATGGCAGGGGGCTCAAGGGGGCCTGGACCCGCCCACTTCCGCTTTGGGGGCCAGCAACAGTTGCCAGGGCAACCCTGGGCATGGCAGGGGGCTCAAGGGGGCCTGGACCCGCCCACTTCCGCTTTGGGGGCCAGCAACAGTTGCCAGGGCAACCCTGGGCATGGCAGGGGGCTCAAGGGGGCCTGGACCCGCCCTTTCCCGCTTTGGGGGCCAGCAACAGTTGCCAGGGCAACCCTGGGCAGGGCAGGGGGCTTTAAGGGGGCCTGGACCCGCCCACTTCCGCTTTGGGGGCCAGCAACAGTTGCCAGGGCAACCCTGGGCATGGCAGGGGGCTTTAAGGGGGCCTGGACCCGCCCACTTCCGCTTTGGGGGCCAGCAACAGTTGCCAGGGCAACCCTGGGCATGGCAGGGGGCTCAAGGGGGCCTGGACCCGCCCACTTCCGCTTTGGGAGCCAGCAACAGTTGCCAGGGCAACCCTGGGCATGGCAGGGGGCTCAAGGGGGCCTGGACCCGCCCACTTCCGCTTTGGGGGCCAGCAACAGTTGCCAGGGCAACCCTGGGCATGGCAGGGGGCTTTAAGGGGGCCTGGACCCGCCCACTTCCGCTTTGGGGGCCAGCAACAGTTGCCAGGGCAACCCTGGGCATGGCAGCGGGCTTAAGGGGGCCTGGACCCGCCCACTTCTGCTTTGGGGGCCAGCAACAGTTGCCAGGGCAACCCTGGGCATGGCAGGGGGCTCAAGGGGGCCTGGACCCGCCCACTTCCGCTTTGGGGGCCAGCAACAGTTGCCAGGGCAACCCTGGGCAGGGCAGGGGGCTTTAAGGGGGCCTGGACCCGCCCACTTCCGCTTTGGGGGCCAGCAACAGTTGCCAGGGCAACCCTGGGCATGGCAGGGGGCTAAAGGGGGCCTGGACCCGCCCACTTCCGCTTTGGGGGCCAGCAACAGTTGCCAGGGCAACCCTGGGCAGGGCAGGGGGCTTTAAGGGGGCCTGGACCCGCCCACTTCCGCTTTGGGGGCCAGCAACAGTTGCCAGGGCAACCCTGGGCATGGCAGGGGGCTTTAAGGGGGCCTGGACCCGCCCACTTCCGCTTTGGGGGCCAGCAACAGTTGCCAGGGCAACCCTGGGCATGGCAGGGGGCTAAAGGGGGCCTGGACCCGCCCACTTCCGCTTTGGGGGCCAGCAACAGTTGCCAGGGCAACCCTTGGCAGGGCAGGGGGCTTAAGGGGGCTTGGACCCGCCCACTTCCGCTTTGGGGGCCAGCAACAGTTGCCAGGGCAACCCTGGGCATGGCAGGGGGCTTTAAGGGGGCCTGGACCCGCCCACTTCCGCTTTGGGGGCCAGCAACAGTTGCCAGGGCAACCCTGGGCATGGCAGGGGGCTCAAGGGGGCCTGGACCCGCCCACTTCCGCTTTGGGGGCCAGAAACAGTTGCCAGGGCAACCCTGGGCATGGCAGGGGGCTTTAAGGGGGCCTGGTCCCGCCCACTTCCGCTTTGGGGGCCAGCAACAGTTGCCAGGGCAACCCTGGGCCTGGCAGGGGGCTTTAAGGGGGCCTGGACCCGCCCACTTCCGCTTTGGGGGCCAGCAACAGTTGCCAGGGCAACCCTTGGCATGGCAGGGGGCTCAAGGGGGCCTGGACCCGCCCACTTCCGCTTTGGGGGCCAGAAACAGTTGCCAGGGCAACCCTGGGCATGGCAGGGGGCTTTAAGGGGGCCTGGACACGCCCACTTCCGCTTTGGGGGCCAGCAACAGTTGCCAGGGCAACCCTGGGCATGGCAGGGGGCTTTAAGGGGGCCTGGACCCGCCCACTTCCGCTTTGGGGGCCAGCAACAGTTGCCAGGGCAACCCTGGGCATGGCAGGGGGCTCAAGGGGGCCTGGACCCGCCCACTTCCGCTTTGGGGGCCAGCAACAGTTGCCAGGGCAACCCTGGGCATGGCAGGGGGCTCAATGGGGGCCTGGACCCGCCCACTTCCGCTTTGGGGGCCAGCAACAGTTGCCAGGGCAACCCTGGGCATGGCAGGGGGCTTTAAGGGGGCCTTGACCCGCCCACTTCCGCTTTGGGGGCCAGCAACAGTTGCCAGGGCAACCCTGGGCATGGCAGGGGGCTCAAGGGGGCCTGGACCCGCCCACTTCCGCTTTGGGGGCCAGCAACAGTTGCCAGGGCAACCCTGGGCATGGCAGGGGGCTTTAAGGGGGCCTGGACCCGCCCACTTCCGCTTTGGGGGCCAGCAACAGTTGCCAGGGCAACCATCGGCATGGCAGGGGGCTCAAGGGGGCCTGGACCCGCCCACTTCCGCTTTGGGGGCCAGCAACAGTTGCCAGGGCAACCCTGGGCAGGGCAGGGGGCTTTAAGGGGGCCTGGACCCGCCCACTTCCGCTTTGGGGGCCAGCAACAGTTGCCAGGGCAACCCTGGGCAGGGCAGGAGGCTTTAAGGGGGCCTGGACCCGCCCACTTCCGCTTTGGGGGCCAGCAACAGTTGCCAGGGCAACCCTGGGCAGGGCAGGAGGCTTTAAGGGGGCCTGGACCCGCCCACTTCCGGTTTGGGGGCCAGCAACAGTTGCCAGGGCAACCCTGGGCATGGCAGGGGGCTCAAGGGGGCCTGGACCCGCCCACTTCCGCTTTGGGGGCCAGAAACAGTTGCCAGGGCAACCCTGGGCATGGCAGGGGGCTTAAGGGGGCCTGGACCCGCCCACTTCCGCTTTGGGGGCCAGCAACAGTTGCCAGGGCAACCCTGGGCATGGCAGGGGGCTCAAGGGGGCCTGGACCAGCCCACTTCCGCTTTGGGGGCCAGCAACAGTTGCCAGGGCAACCCTGGGCATGGCAGGGGGCTCAAGGGGGCCTGGACCCGCCCACTTCCGCTTTGGGGGCCAGCAACAGTTGCCAGGGCAACCCTGGGCATGGCAGGGGGCTCAAGGGGGCCTGAACCCGCCCACTTCCGCTTTGGGGCCAGCAACAGTTGCCAGGGCAACCCTGGGCATGGCAGGGGGCTCAAGGGGGCCTGGACCCGCCCACTTCCGCTTTGGGGGCCAGCAACAGTTGCCAGGGCAACCCTGGGCATGGCAGGGGGCTCAAGGGGGCCTGGACCCGCCCACTTCCGCTTTGGGGGCCAGCAACAGTTGCCAGGGCAACCCTGGGCAGGGCAGGGGGCTTTAAGGGGGCCTGGACCCGCCCACTTCCGCTTTGGGGGCCAGCAACAGTTGCCAGGGCAACCCTGGGCATGGCAGGGGGCTCAAGGGGGCCTGGACCCGCCCACTTCTGCTTTGGGGGCCAGCAACAGTTGCCAGGGCAACCCTGGGCATGGCAGGGGGCTCAAGGGGGCCTGGACCCGCCCACTTCCGCTTTGGGGGCCAGCAACAGTTGCCAGGGCAACCCTGGGCAGGGGGCTTTAAGGGGGCCTGGACCCGCCCACTTCCGCTTTGGGGGCCAGCAACAGTTGCCAGGGCAACCCTGGGCATGGCAGGGGGCTCAAGGGGGCCTGGACCCGCCCACTTCCGCTTTGGGGGCCAGCAACAGTTGCCAGGGCAACCCTGGGCATGGCAGGGGGCTTTAAGGGGGCCTGGACCCGCCCACTTCCGCTTTGGGGGCCAGCAACAGTTGCCAGGGCAACCCTGGGCATGGCAGGGGGCTCAAGGGGGCCTGGACCCGCCCACTTCCGCTTTGGGGGCCAGCAACAGTTGCCAGGGCAACCCTGGGCATGGCAGGGGGCTCAAGGGGGCCTGGACCCGCCCACTTCCGCTTTGGGGGCCAGCAACAGTTGCCAGGGCAACCCTGGTCATGGCAGGGGACTCAAGGGGGCCTGAACCCGCCCACTTCCGCTTTGGGGGCCAGCAACAGTTGCCAGGGCAACCCTGGGCAGGGCAGGGGGCTTTAAGGGGGCTTGGACCCGCCCACTTCCGCTTTGGGGGACAGCAACAGTTGCCAGGGCAACCCTGGGCATGGCAGGGGGCTCAAGGGGGCCTTGACCCGCCCACTTCCGCTTTGGGGGCCAGCAACAGTTGCCAGGGCAACCCTGGGCATGGCAGGGGGCTCAAGGGGGCCTGGACCCGCCCACTTCCGCTTTGGGGGCCAGCAACAGTTGCCAGGGCAACCCTGGGCAGGGCAGGGGGCTTTAAGGGGGCCTGGACCCGCCCACTTCCGCTTTGGGGGCCAGCAACAGTTGCCAGGGCAACCCTGGGCATGGCACGGGGCTCAAGGGGGCCTGGACCCGCCCACTTCCGCTTTGGGGGCCAGCAACAGTTGCCAGGGCAACCCTGGGCATGGCAGGGGGCTCAAGGGGGCCTGGACCCGCCCACTTCCGCTTTGGGGGCCAGCAACAGTTGCCAGGGCAACCCTGGGCAGGGGGCTTTAAGGGGGCCTGGACCCGCCCACTTCCGCTTTGGGGGCCAGCAACAGTTGCCAGGGCAACCCTGGGCATGGCAGGGGGCTCAAGGGGGCCTGGACCCGCCCACTTCCGCTTTGGGGGCCAGCAACAGTTGCCAGGGCAACCCTGGGCATGGCAGGGGGCTTTAAGGGGGCCTGGACCCGCCCACTTCCGCTTTGGGGGCCAGCAACAGTTGCTAGGGCAACCCTGGGCATGGCAGGGGGCTCAAGGGGGCCTGGACCCGCCCACTTCCGCTTTTGGGGCCAGCAACAGTTGCCAGGGCAACCCTGGGCATGGCAGGGGGCTCAAGGGGGCCTGGACCCGCCCACTTCCGCTTTGGGGGCCAGCAACAGTTGCCAGGGCAACCCTGGGCATGGCAGGGGGCTCAAGGGGGACTGGACCCGCCCACTTCCGCTTTGGGGGCCAGCAACAGTTGCCAGGGCAACCCTGGGCATGGCAGGGGGCTTTAAGGGGGCCTGGACCCGCCCACTTCCGCTTTGGGGGCCAGCAACAGTTGCCAAGGCAACCGTGGGCATGGCAGGGGGCTTTAAGGGGGCCTGGACCCGCCCACTTCCGCTTTGGGGGCCAGCAACAGTTGCCAGGGCAACCCTGGGCATGGCAGGGGGCTCAAGGGGGCCTGGACCCGCCCACTTCCGCTTTGGGGGCCAGAAACAGTTGCCAGGGCAACCCTGGGCATGGCAGGGGGCTCAAGGGGGCCTGGACCCGCCCACTTCCGCTTTTGGGGCCAGCAACAGTTGCCAGGGCAACCCTGGGCATGGCAGGGGGCTTTAAGGGGGCCTGGACCCGCCCACTTCCGCTTTGGGGGCCAGCAACAGTTGCCAGGGCAACCCTGGGCATGGCAGGGGGGTCAAGGGGGCCTGGACCCGCCCACTTCCGCTTTGGGGGCCAGCAACAGTTGCCAGGGCAACCCTGGGCATGGCAGGGGGCTTTAAGGGGGCCTGGACCCGCCCACTTCCGCTTTGGGGGCCAGCAACAGTTGCTAGGGCAACCCTGGGCATGGCAGGGGGCTCAAGGGGGCCTGGACCCGCCCACTTCCGCTTTGGGGGCCAGCAACAGTTGCCAGGGCAACCCTGGGCATGGCAGGGGGCTCAAGGGGGCCTGGACCCGCCCACTTCCGCTTTGGGGGCCAGCAACAGTTGCCAGGGCAACCCTGGGCATGGCAGGGGGCTTTAAGGGGGCCTGGACCCGCCCACTTCCGCTTTGGGGGCCAGCAACAGTTGCCAGGGCAACCCTGGGCATGGCAGGGGGCTTTAAGGGGGCCTGGACCCGCCCACTTCCGCTTTGGGGGCCAGCAACAGTTGCCAGGGCAACCCTGGGCATGGCAGGGGGCTTTAAGGGGGCCTGGACCCGCCCACTTCCGCTTTGGGGGCCAGAAACAGTTGCCAGGGCAACCCTGGGCATGGCAGGGGGCTCAAGGGGGCCTGGACCCGCCCACTTCCGCTTTGGGGGCCAGAAACAGTTGCCAGGGCAACCCTGGGCATGGCAGGGGGCTCAAGGGGGCCTGGACCCGCCCACTTCCGCTTTGGGGGCCAGCAACAGTTGCCAGGGCAACCCTGGGCATGGCAGGGGGCTTTAAGGGGGCCTGGACCCGCCCACTTCCGCTTTGGGGGCCAGCAACAGTTGCCAGGGCAACCCTGGGCATGGCAGGGGGCTCAAGGGGGCCTGGACCCGCCCACTTCCGCTTTGGGGGCCAGCAACAGTTGCCAGGGCAACCCTGGGCATGGCAGGAGGCTTTAAGGGGGCCTGGACCCGCCCACTTCCGCTTTGGGGGCCAGCAACAGTTTCCAGGGCAACCCTGGGCATGGCAGGGGGCTCAAGGGGGCCTGGACCCGCCCACTTCCGCTTTGGGGGCCAGAAACAGTTGCCAGGGCAACCCTGGGCATGGCAGGGGGCTTAAGGGGGCCTGGACCCGCCCACTTCCGCTTTGGGGGCCAGCAACAGTTGCCAGGGCAACCCTGGGCATGGCAGGGGGCTCAAGGGGGCCTGGACCCGCCCACTTCCGCTTTGGGGGCCAGCAACAGTTGCCAGGGCAACCCTGGGCATGGCAGGGGGCTCAAGGGGGCCTGGACCCGCCCACTTCCGCTTTGGGGGCCAGCAACAGTTGCCAGGGCAACCCTGGGCATGGCAGGGGGCTCAAGGGGGCCTGGACCCGCCCACTTCCGCTTTGGGGGCCAGCAACAGTTGCCAGGGCAACCCTGGGCAGGGCAGGGGGCTCAAGGGGGCCTGGACCCGCCCACTTCCGCTTTGGGGGCCAGCAACAGTTGCCAGGGCAACCCTGGGCAGGGCAGGGGGCTTTAAGGGGGCCTGGACCCGCCCACTTCCGCTTTGGGGGCCAGCAACAGTTGCCAGGGCAACCCTGGGCATGGCAGGGGGCTCAAGGGGGCCTGGACCCGCCCACTTCCGCTTTGGGGGCCAGCAACAGTTGCCAGGGCAACCCTGGGCATGGCAGGGGGCTCAAGGGGGCCTGGTCCCGCCCACTTCCGCTTTGGGGGCCAGCAACAGTTGCCAGGGCAACCCTGGGCATGGCAGGGGGCTTTAAGGGGGCCTGGACCCGCCCACTTCCGCTTTGGGGGCCAGCAACAGTTGCCAGGGCAACCCTGGGCATGGCAAGGGGCTCAAGGGGGCCTGGACCCGCCCACTTCCACTTTGGGGGCCAGCAACAGTTGCCAGGGCAACCCTGGGCATGGCAGGGGCTCAAGGGGGCCTGGACCCGCCCACTTCCGCTTTGGGGGCCAGCAACAGTTGCCAGGGCAACCCTGGGCATGGCAGGGGGCTCAAGGGGGCCTGGACCCGCCCACTTCCGCTTTTGGGGCCAGCAACAGTTGCCAGGGAAACCCTGGGCATGGCAGGGGGCTCAAGGGGGCCTGGACCCGCCCACTTCCGCTTTGGGGGCCAGCAACAGTTGCCAGGGCAACCCTGGGCATGGCAGGGGGCTCAAGGGGGCCTGGACCCGCCCACTTCCGCTTTGGGGGCCAGCAACAGTTGCCAGGGCAACCCTGGGCATGGCAGGGGGCTCAAGGGGGCCTGGACCCGCCCACTTCCGCTTTGGGGGCCAGCAACAGTTGCCAGGGCAACCCTGGGCAGGGCAGGGGGCTTTAAGGGGGCCTGGACCCGCCCACTTCCGCTTTTGGGGGCCAGCAACAGTTGCCAGGGCAACCCTGGGCATGGCAGGGGGCTTTAAGGGGGCCTGGACCCGCCCACTTCCGCTTTGGGGGCCAGCAACAGTTGCCAGGGCAACCCTGGGCATGGCAGGGGGCTCAAGGGGGCCTGGACCCGCCCACTTCCGCTTTGGGGGCCAGAAACAGTTGCCAGGGCAACCCTGGGCATGGTAGGGGGCTTTAAGGGGGCCTGGACCCGCCCACTTCCGCTTTGGGGGCCAGCAACAGTTGCCAGGGCAACCCTGGGCATGGCAGGGGGCTTTAAGGGGGCCTGGACCCGCCCACTTCCGCTTTGGGGGCCAGCAACAGTTGCCAGGGCAACCCTGGGCATGGCAGGGGGCTCAAGGGGGCCTGGACCCGCCCACTTCCGCTTTGGGGGCCAGAAACAGTTGCCAGGGCAACCCTGGGCATGGCAGGGGGCTTTAAGGGGGCCTGGACCCGCCCACTTCCGCTTTGGGGGCCAGCAACAGTTGCCAGGGCAACCCTGGGCATGGCAGGGGGCTTTAAGGGGGCCTGGACCCGCCCACTTCCGCTTTGGGGGCCAGCAACAGTTGCCAGGGCAACCCTGGGCATGGCAGGGGGCTCAAGGGGGCCTGGACCCGCCCACTTCCGCTTTGGGGGCCAGCAACAGTTGCCAGGGCAACCCTGGGCATGGCAGGGGGCTCAAGGGGGCCTGGACCCGCCCACTTCCGCTTTGGGGGCCAGCAACAGTTGCCAGGGCAACCCTGGGCATGGCAGGGGGCTCAAGGGGGCCTGTACCCGCCCACTTCCGCTTTGGGGGCCAGCAACAGTTGCCAGGGCAACCCTGGGCATGGCAGGGGGCTTTAAGGGGGCCTGGACCCGCCCACTTCCGCTTTGGGGGCCAGCAACAGTTGCCAGGGCAACCCTGGGCATGGCAGGGGGCTCAAGGGGGCCTGGACCCGCCCACTTCCGCTTTGGGGGCCAGCAACAGTTGCCAGGGCAACCCTGGGCATGGCAGGGGGCTCAAGGGGGCCTGGACCCGCCCACTTCCGCTTTGGGGGCCAGCAACAGTTGCCAGGGCAACCCTGGGCATGGCAGGGGGCTCAAATGGGCCTGGACCCGCCCACTTCCGCTTTGGGGGCCAGCAACAGTTGCCAGGGCAACCCTGGGCATGGCAGGGGGCTCAAATGGGCCTGGACCCGCCCACTTCCGCTTTGGGGGCCAGCAACAGTTGCCAGGGCAACCCTGGGCATGGCAGGGGGCTTTAAGGGGGCCTGGACCCGCCCACTTCCGCTTTGGGGGCCAGCAACAGTTGCCAGGGCAACCCTGGGCATGGCAGGGGGCTCAAGGGGGCCTGGACCCGCCCACTTCCGCTTTTGGGGCCAGCAACAGTTGCCAGGGCAACCCTGGGCATGGCAGGGGGCTCAAGGGGGCCTGGACCCACCCACTTCCGCTTTGGGGGCCAGCAACAGTTGCCAGGGCAACCCTGGGCATGGCAGGGGGCTCAAGGGGGCCTGGACCCGCCCACTTCCGCTTTGGGGGCCAGCAACAGTTGCCAGGGCAACCCTGGGCATGGCAGGGGGGTCAAGGGGGCCTGGACCCACCCACTTCCACTTTGGGGGCCAGCAACAGTTGCCAGGGCAACCCTGGGCATGGCAGGGGGCTCAAGGGGGCCTGGACCCGCCCACTTCCGCTTTGGGGGCCAGCAACAGTTGCCAGGGCAGCCCTGGGCATGGCAGGGGGCTCAAGGGGGCCTGGAGGGGGCTTTTAGGGGGCCTGGACCCGCCCACTTCCGCTTTGGGGGCCAGCAACAGTTGCCAGGGCAACCCTGGGCATGGCAGGGGGCTTTAAGGGGGCCTGGACCCGCCCACTTCCGCTTTGGGGGCCAGCAACAGTTGCCAGGGCAACCCTGGGCAGGGCATGGGGCTTTTATGGGGCCTGGACCCGCCCACTTCCGCTTTGGGGGCCAGCAACACACCCTACTCTTTCACTGTCCCCAACATACCCATACCATCCAACACCAGGGTGGTGAGTCTGGACCTCTTTTAGGTTTGTTATACTGGAGCTCGAGCATGGTCCCCCTTCTGATGGCCACAACTTACCAGCACATTGGGAGCCGGGTGGGCGGGATGATGATGTTAGCTGCGGCGGCTGTGATGGCTGTCACGAGAGGGGAGCAGTGCCGCGGATCGCCCCTGCGCGCGACATCTGACAGTGGGGACCCCCCAGCTGTCCGCTGCCCAGGCGCTCCCAGTCCCCGCTGTAACAGTGCACTAGTGTGTGCTGCTGCGCCTGCTATTTAAGATTCACATATCCCGCTGGACCGCGCTAGCCAATAGGCGCTCGCGGTCCAGCAGCCACCAGTTGATTGGCTGCTGGACCGCAAGCGCCTATTGGCTGGCGGTCCAGAGGGAGACGTGAATTTTAAATAGCATCACGTCTCCCGCACACAGCGAGCCGCGGTGGGAGCTAGCGGGGGAGATGGAGCGGGCGAGCTGGCGGTGCTGGGACGGCTCCGGCGCCAGGATAGCTTCCATCGCCCGGAGCTGGTGCTCCACCGGCACCGCCCTCGCTACGCCTCTGCCGCCACCGCCCTGATCCCCCTGCCCGGATCCCCCAGCGAGGGTGAGCGGATTCCCGAACCCCGGCCACCATCTTTCCCATTGGGCTGGGCCGGGGGCCCCTAGGTCCTAGGGCCCCCGGGCAACTGCCCATCGTGCCCAATGGGAAAGACGGCACTGGTCCCGGGACAATTGAATACGTGACCAGGTATAATATGCAATGCGTCACCTTACACGGTTACTGTACATAAATGATCCATATCGTGGGTGCTCAGAGAATGAAATATATGCAGAGCATATTGGAATGTGTTGAAATGCAGAGCAGTGTGTAGGTGTGCAGAGCATTATGCACGGAGCAATATGTGGATACAGTACAGTGCGCCTATGTACAGACAGAAGCCTGTTATGCGCGGACATGCCCTGCGGTGTACACAGGAAGCAGAGCTACGCTGCTGTGCAGCAGTGATGGATGCACAGTAGTCTTTGGCACAGGGATGGAGTGAGAGCTGATAACGGGAACTCTAGTTTGCTGTTTGGACTTTCATACACATCACACCACACAGATGGGCCATTGGTTTGTCCTCACTGCTGCCTGACAACCAGGGACAAAGTACAAGGGTTGCACTTACTGTCACTTGTCCCTAATTATAAAGGGCAGAATGCCCTAGGGAGGAATGCCACGAGGCTTCCACCTGATACCTGAAATTGCATGTGTTCTATCACTTTGCTGCAATAACATAATGTACGTTATATAATTGTATGATATGTTACATTTTCCCACAGTTGCCTCCCCTCCTGCATTCTTCCCTGTCATAGCAGCAATCTCCCTCTCTTCCTCATTAGTCTAGCAATCTCCCTGATGTCGCCTAGCCCACATTACACTGTTACATTTTGGGGGGAAAAGGAATGAGAGACAGATACATTTACATTGAATCATCAGCACCATTTCCCAGCACTTTACCAAGTATAGTAGCTCTTACTAACTGCTTTGGGGCTCATCTATCTACATTTGGATATAAGTTATTTTACAAGATTCCTCTCAGATGTAGCAGTGCACACCCACGCTTCTAGGTGCCACATTCACAATCTCTTTTCCCAATCTCTCCATATATGGAACTAGCCACGCCCTTTGGGTGGAGCTTGACAATCCCCCTCAATGGGGCGCCGTGCAAAATTCTACTACCAACTATAATCTCCCTAAACTAGTTTGCAAAAGTAGGCAAGTATGCCTTTTCCTATCCTACTATGTATAAAATAAAGCATGCCTGTGAGAATAAACCATAAGTTTATAGGGCTTAATGGCAAATGTGTCGCCCCTCACCAAGGCCTGATTAAGGGTTCCAGATGCACTAGGCTAATACAGGCGCAGTTCATGATTCGGGAGGGGTCATAGGCTAAGACACCAGAGAGGTGCAGTTGTGGCTGCAGCCTAGGGTGCCAGGACTGGTGACAGCCGAGGAATAAAATAAAGGTCTAATTTATTCCATGCTTGTCAGCTATTAAGGGAAGCGGGCGGGCAGCTGATGACAAGCATTAGGTCGACACCACTAGGTCGACATGCATGACGGTCGACATCCATGAAGGTCGACATAACTGAAGGTCAATATGCAGTTAGGTCGACAGGGTCATTACATCGACAGACAAAAGGTTGACATGGGGTTTTTCACCTTTTTGTCCCGAATGTCGACATGGACACTGAAACATAGCACTGTAGCGTGGCGAGCACAGCGAGCCCGCAAGGGGCTTTGTTGCACTCCCCCCGCTGTCTGAGTCCAAGCAGTCAGGATCCCAACGACAGGCCAATGACTGTCGGTGTGCTATACCACACCCATATATTCTCCTGGTGCTTGCGTGGGTTTCCTCCAGCTTCCTCCCACAATCTAACAATATACTGGTAGGTTAATTGGCTTCCAACAAAAAATGAACCCTGGTATGAATGTGCGTGCCTGTACATGTGTACACGAATATAGGGGGTTATATTATAGGGTGTACACATGTGTACACGAATATAGGGGGTTATTCTAGTTGACTCATTCAGATGCAAATTTGCACCCTTGCGAGTCAACCAAAGCCCGTCTTGCGAATATAGCCCAGTACATATGCAATTAGTATTAATGCAATGTGTGGGGGAATGTACCACAAATGGCTAGCACATCCCACCACAAAGGGCCAGGGTTTAGTACATTTGGAAAATGTGGACAAATTCTAAAAAAATTGGCTTTTGGACACATTTTCATCCCCTTGCACGCTAGCCAGGGGATTCGCCCAGTGCGGGGGGGGGGGGGGAGAGGCATTCAGCCAGACGGCAAACAGCGTTTAACAGTTTGCTAGGCTGCAACCTAGCATACAGGTCTGAATCAGGCCCTTTTCCTCCATTCATGTTATCTCTCCAAGGCTTAGTACTTCTTCCTCTATGTCACATAAAGACAAACCAAGTATCATTCCAAAGCAGACATGAACATGTTTAGGGTAATGGAACATCACTCGGTCTGCAGATGATTGGACCGATAGGAATCAGTATGACAGTGTTATACATAATGAAGCCTCACAGTACCTGTCCTCCTCTCCTCTCCACGGCTAGGGCTCTAAATATACCTGGGAGTCTGCCCCCACGCTGGTGATGTAGTAATCACAATACGCATTGGTGCCAAATTTAGCATCCCAGCCTGACGCTGCATCCTGTTTCCATGGCTACATCTGCTCCATGTGGTCGCACAGACAGATCTGATGAGGGAGTGGGCTGATGAGACTGTGGGGGATGGAGCACAAAAGACTATTGTCTTTGTTGGTTATTGTTATTTAGTGAGATTGTGGCAATATTTCAACTCATTTAGAAATCCGCAGATCTGTGTTCTTTTATTTTCTCTCTTTTATATATTAAAAATAGGTTTATTCCATGCTTATGTACAGTATTGGGCTTTTTGCTGGGATGTTCTTCTATGGTCGACAGCAAAAAAAGTCAACAGTCATTAGGTTGACCACTATTGGTCGACAGGTCAAAGGTCAACACACACAAAAAGGATGACATGCATTAACTTGACATACACAAATGGAAGGAAAGGGATCGAGACGGTATGGTCGACGTGAAAAAAGGTCGACATGGGTTTTTCACATTCACCATCCAGTGGACATGGAATGGGAATTTAATAGAGACCCTATGAGCCACACCCTTTTTGCTTTGCTTATATTAATATTATTACTGCTTACTTATATAGTTCCACCTTATTACATAGGTGATTGCAGAGAATATGTAACAATACCCGACAGTCTCTGATTAAGGGAATGATTGCACCCACTCTATGCCGGGAGAATGCCCCAATACAGTATAACCACTAGAACCCTTCACTGTAGCCAAGTGGTCAAGTAAATGTTGAGCGGAAGCGCCACTGAGCCGACTTCCTATTGGTTCCTGAGAGGAAGCTTAGTCCCCTAATCATCACGTGTGGAACCGTCTCGGTACTGTGCAGAGTGAGTGGGATTCAGTATCACCACTGTCCACGATCCTGTTCCAGCATTCCTGCTCTGCTAACTGCACCTTTCATACACCCGCAGGCTGGTGAGCTGTATGAAACTCCGCTCAGTACTAAGGATGGCCGTCATTGTCATTGTCATCGATGGTTGCCATTGATGGCAATAGTGCAACCGGCCATAGATAGTGTCATACAATGCAATGAATGACCATCCATGTTTTCACCTATCGATGGTCATTCATTTTCTTTGACTCATTGGCCCGTGGGCCAATTAAACCACAGGGGTGTGGCTTCACGGGTATCGGTTGTGGAGCTATGCTCTGCGTCCTGGACCCTTGGGGGAAAAGAAACTATTTGTTTATGCTAAACCATCTGGATCTCCCCCATCGATGGCAAATCTATTCTACAGATGGAGCCGCTTTCTTTCATGCCAAGCGCTTCACCAGATTTCAATAGCTGGTGAGTGCTGGCGGAGGGTCGGGCCGGCAGACGGAGACGCGCGAGAGTCTCACTCTCTCGCGTGTCCCGTTGCCGAGAATGGGGCACGCAAATGTTTCCTGCACGCATGCCCATTCTGGTGCGCGGCGATTGGCTTTTAGTTCACCTGCTGATGCACAACTGTTTTATTGGGGGCTTTCTTGATCCATGGAGATCACAGTCTCGCATCAGCGCACCAACCTGCCTCTGAATTAGGCCCTTTCTCACTGAAGCTCATGCATAATTTTTTGTCTTTTCAGTTGTTCTCTTGAAATGTAGAAATGTAGAACCCTTTAGATCAGGAGTCCTCAACCGCAATCCCCAAGAATCCCCAAAAGGTCACATCTGGTTCTCTCTAATTATGCACAAGTTAATTTTTCATTGTCAAGTTCAGTTGGTCGACAATGAAATTCCCCACATAAACCCCTGCACATCTTACATCCGCCCACCTGCAGTGCAGCATGGTATTGCCCGGTTACTTGCTTTCTTGCTTGTTGTCCCGAACTTTGAATCTTAAGGTGTGTTTCCTTACTGGAGATTAACTCCGGATAGTTAAATGTCCTGCAGTAACTTTAGAACATAAAATGCTTTTTCACCAGACACTACATCACCTAGATATGGAGGTGCCCTTTGGGTCATAGAGTGTATTGTTTCTTGGAAAGGAGAAGCTGATAAAGTCCTGCACAGCGGTTCGGCTTTGATTATTATGATAAGGATGAGGACACGGTTACGGAATCTAACCAGCAATATTACTGTAATTACAGTCTAGGTTTTCTCCATATTCAGCAAAATCGTCATAGGCTGATACTGGTTAAATTGATTACACACATTCCAAAGAGTGTTTCATACACTTTTCATGCACGTGTTACACAAGTGGTTCCCGAACTGCGTGCCTGGGCACCCTGGGGTTAGGCTTACTTGGTGGTTCAGGAGCAATGCAAATTATTTATAGTCATTGTTATAGTCAAAATCAGTGCTGGTAGCTGTCAATCATAAATTATGTGAAGAAACATAAGTGAATCATGTCCCTCACCTCATAATTAAACCTAAGGATGACATATAAACACAATTTATTTACTTGAATCTTTATTTCTAGGTGCACCATGAAAAAAATAATTGATACACCGTGGTGCCAGAATTGAAAAAAGTTTGGGAACCACAGGGTTACAAAATATCCTGATTTTCATATTGCCAAAAAGTCAGCCAGCCCGCCCCGTCAGTCTCCTAGCACTCGTAAATAAAAGCCAGTTGAGATTGACTTTTATATGCAAATGCAGGAGAAATCATTCGATGGTCGGCAACCATCAAATAATTTTTTCTGTGAGCGGAGGCATGCGAGGGGAGGTGTTCCCCTACACCTCCCCTCGCATGGTACCAAGGGGTTTCAGCGGCGGTGGTGGGTATTCAGCCGGCGGCATCTGGAGATGAACATCATCATTATATTATATTGAGAATATTGATATTTAAAACTATTTGACCATACTAATACACCACGGAATAGACAAGGAAAAGTAGGGATTAGACTGGCGCCCAATGGCTTAGAGAGAATGCTGATTACACATATTACATGTGGATATGACATCACAAAGGGTTTTATTGACATCACTAATACATAAATCACATGAAAAGTTTATTAAATGAAGAAAACAAATAAATGGGGGTGAACTATAGAAGTCTCTGGTCTCAACAGGAGGTACGGTGGGCTAATAGCGTGATGATGATAGACCTGGGCACCACCGCACAGGTTTATGTTGGTAGACCTTTACCTGTCCCCTTAGGTCTTCATGGTAACGCCTCACAACGCGTTTTGGATCTTAGATCCTTCCTCGGGCAAGGCAGAGATAGTTTATACAAAAATACAGATATTGAAATACCTCAAAATTTCTAAAAAATCTTTCATCACAACCAAACAGAAAAATGTACACACAAAACAGTATTCTTTTTCTATTTATATTGGGTGTAAGTTACATCCAGTACTTATTTCTAACGATAAAAAACATGTTTTTCAGAACAAAAATCATGGTAAAAATCTGCCCCCTATGATAAAATAATCAATACAAAATCATATATATGTGTTCATTAGAGAACTTTGTATGTTTATCACAAAATTACATTTGGAATGGACGGTGTAGTGGTTAGCATTACTGCCTCACAGCACTGAGGACATGGGTTCGATCCCCACCATGGCCCTAACTGTGCAGAGTTTGTATATTCTCCCCGTGCTTGTGTGGGTTTACTCCGGTTTCCTCCCACAATCCAAAACTATATACGGGTAGGCTAATTGGCTCCTAACAATAATAACCCTAGAATGAATGTGTGTGCATGTATATTTGGTAGGGAATATAGGGTCTGATTCTGGTTGACTGATCTTCGCAGCTTACCAAGTCCCAGAGAGCCTGCCCCACCAAAATAAATGCCACCACCACCACCACCACCACTATATCCACAACAGGATAAATCATTTGATGTTTGGCGACCATCAAATGATTTCTCCTGGGCTTGCAAATATAAGTCAGTGGAGACTGACTTATATTTGCAGGCTCCAGGACGAAGACAGGGCAGGCGGCTGACCTCATGTGCCTCCCCCCCCCCCCCCTCAAAAAACTACGTCATGCATGCATTTGCATGGGGACGCCCATAAAACGCTGGATGTTCCCATGTCTGAGCGCCGCAACCTCCACGCCCGGCACTGTCCTGCCCCCGGCCCCGTGCAAGCGCCACACTGACTGTGCAGGTTGGGGAAGGTGCATGCCCAGAAGCCCTGCACATGCGCATACATGTATATGTGCATGCGCAGAGCTTCAACATCGGTCCCCCGTGCGAACAAACAGGCAGACCGCTCAAACTAAAATCAGGGCCATAGATGTAAGCTCCACTGGGGCAAGGATGGATGTGAATGTTCAAATATTCTCTGTAAAGTGCTGCAGAATATGTGTGCGCTATATAAAGATAAGTGGTAACAGGGGGTTATTCAGACCTGATCGCACAGCTGCGCATAGCTCGAGCAATTATTGAATGACTGCATGCGGATTGTAGGGCGCATGTGTCATTTTTAATTGCTGACCATTCAAAAGTTGATTGAGATGAAGCCGGCGCTTGCGAGTGTCACCCGGCCATTTTCTGGGAGTGTCAGGGAAAAGGTGTACCCAAGTGTTTTAGGGGAGGGTGTGTGACATCAGCTTCTATCAATTCCTCTTTTCGCTTCATACAGTATACTGCTGTAGTGTCATAAAATTAGATTGATGAAAATCAGCTGCTTTAAGGACATTAATTAATGACATCATTTGGGGCCGTCTGATAGGAAGTTTCAGGTATTGTCCGTTTTCTTTTTGGAATTTCTAACCATGGTCAACCTATACAGAAAAGAAGGTACTAGAACGGCGCCCATCGCGGGCATCGCATGTACATCGCATGCCATTATAATGGCATGCGATGCGACCGATGCGATGTCCGCGATTTTACATAGAAATGCATGGTAAAATGTAAATCGCGTCGGTCGCATCGCATGCGGTCAAAAAATCGCATGCGATGCGACCGACGCGATTACCGATTTTACATAGGGAACAATGGTAAATGGCCCAATTGACCCGATTTCACATAGGGAACAATGTTAAATGGCCCACAGACCCCAAATAGCCACCCTGAAGTGTGAAATAGCCCCCCCAATTGTTAACGCCACCCCACGATCAACGTCAACCCGAAGCGTGGCGAGCGCAGTGAACCCGCGAGGGGCGGCAGTACGCGTCCTCCGACCTTTTCATACCCCCACTATCCACGTCGGCGTGGAGTTAAGAATAGAAAGTGTGGCGAGCCCGAAGCGTGGCGAGGGGACGCGGATACCTGTGAAGCCCGCGAGGGGACGCGTATAGCTGTGAAGGTATTCGCGTCCGCTCGCCACGCTTTGGGCTCAATGGCTCGCTGCGCTCGCCACCCTTTCTATTCTCAACTCCACGCCGACGTGGATAGTGGGGGTATGAAAAGGTCGGAGGACGCGTACCGCCGCCCCTCGCGGGCTCGCTGTGCTCGCCACGCTTCGGGTTGACGTTGATCGTGGGGTGGCGTTAACAATTGGGGGGGCCATTTCACACTTCAGGGTGGCTATTTGGGGTCTGTGGCCCATTTAACATTGTTCCCTATGTGAAATCGGGTCAATTGGGCCATTTAACATTGTTCCCTATGTAAAATCGCGGTAATCGCGTCGGTCGCATCGCATGCGATTTTTTTGGCCGCATGCGATGCGACCGACGTGATTTTTTTCCTTGCGATACCTAAGATCAATATCGTGGGCGCCGTTCTAGGAAACAAGTACCGAAAAGAAAAATGGAAAAAATGGTAGCACCATACCTCCTAACCATCCCAATTTTCGTGGGACAGTTTTTTTTTTTTTTTTACAAATTCTTTATTTTTGTTTTGTAAACATAACATAGTCCACATACATTGTAGTAATGTCACATCAGCGTTTCCATTGTACAGTAACAGGAGAAATAACATCTAAATCATGTACTAAATCATCACCTCGGCTGGAAACACAGCATTATACAAGATATGGATGTGGAAATAAATCAGGTTGATAACCTCGATATTGAGATCTAAAACAAGAACAGGAGCATAGCCGAGGTTTCTGACAGACATTCACTTGAACGGGGAAGACAAGGGTAGAGAGGGGGAGGAAGGGGTTGGTTGGGATTAATTTCAGGTACTGAAGGATAATCACTCGGCAAGGGCAATAGGGTAATGTGATTCTGTCTTAATTGAAGCTAAGAGGGTGCAAAAGCGGGATAAGTCCTGGAGGTCTTAAATTCCAACCAACTAAACCAAGCGAAAGTATAATCTGAATGTTTCTCCAGTGCTGCAAAGTAGATGTCTTTCATACACATATATTAATATATCAATTAATAATTCTATGCAGACGGACCACGATAAAATGGCCGCCACCATACCGCAGACAGTTTCAGAGAACAGTCTGCTTTATGGGGTGGCCATTTTATCGTGGTCCGTCTCCATAGAATTGATTGAAGCCAGGAGGGGAGCCGGGACGTGCAGACAGGTAAGCCTGCGGGGGATGGGGGGCGGGGGCATTACTATAGCACCGCAGCCCCTCCCCCCGCGACCGCTGCGGTGCTATAGTTACGCCCCTGACCCTGCGTAAAACCGTGGCTTGGAAGTACGCTGAAATCATAGGTAGTTGTTGGCTATCATTTGGTTTATGGTGAGATAAATGAGTATGTTTGAATCTAGGCTTATGCCCACCCCATACAAAATGGCTTATAGCTTTATGGACTTCTGTTAGGAATTGAGGAGGGAGTTTCAATGGCATGGTTTAAAATAGATATAATATTCTCAGGAGTATGTTATTATTATTATTATTATAATTTTATTTATAAGGCGCCACAAGTGTTTCGCAGCACCGTACAAAAGGAACAATACAGGGAGACAAAGCTTGGCATAACATTGAATAAATAACAAGAATACAGTACAAATAGCGCCACAGTTCAATACACATTACAGCTTAAATATAAGTATTGAGGACTCAATCAACATACAACTAGAGGCTAGATGCCAATGATGGAGATGAGTATGCGGACAAAGATGGTCACTGAGTGTTGGAGTATAGGAGAGCTGTAAGTGAAATGTGAAGAGAAGAGGGCTTTGACAACAGGAGGGAAGAGGGCCCTACTCGGAGGAGCTTACAATCTAGTAGGAAGGGGAGACAGACAGATTACAAGAGGTGCAAGTAAAAATGTTAATTTTTACCATATTAATGCGGCCTAACCAGAAGAATCTCTGTGTGAGCCAGTGCTTCATCTCCTGTTTCAGTTTGCGGAGAAGGGGGGTATGGTTAATAGCGACCATCGTGTCGAGTTGCTTGGGGATCAAGATACAGTACCTAAGTATTTGATGTGGGAGGGTTGCCACACAAACAGGAATGACCTTGATAATAGTGAGACTGTAGCAGTGGGGAGTGGGGAGCAGTTTTTTTAATGTGGTGGGGGACAGTTGGGAGATACCCAGTCACTCACTTGCGCACAGCATCTATTCAAAAAAGACAAAGGGACTGGGGGCATGCTGGGCATTCCCCCATAGTGACTAAAAATATGGGTGGGACTTCCATTTGCGGCATTGCTGTGAAGCCACAGCTCCTTGCCATGGCCACACACCCTTTTTTTGGGCAAAGGCAAGGCGCATGCCGGAGTCCCAATAAAAATACACTAATGTTCTATGATTCTTACAATATGAATGATAAACCCATATCTTTAACAGTCCAGCCAAGATATGAATTCAAATATAGGTGAAAAATATTTATTTGAAACAAGAAAAACAAGTTTGTCTAAGTACCTACTATATAAATACATATGTGTTATCGCCATTTGCTGAGCACTGACGGTTACATATTCAAACTTGTTTCCAGTTGCAAGAGCCACTGCACCACATGGGTGTGGTTTTAGATTAATTGGGGC
This sequence comes from Crinia signifera, assembly GCF_055691185.1. Taxonomy (NCBI): domain Eukaryota; kingdom Metazoa; phylum Chordata; class Amphibia; order Anura; family Myobatrachidae; genus Crinia; species Crinia signifera. Next base: position 90,830,888 of record NC_139227.1, on the reverse strand, counting down.
AGATGTATGAAGCAGTGATAAGGGAGGAGAAATGAGCCAGGGGAGAAGTGGCCCATGGCATCCAATCAGCATTGAAGTAACATCTATAATTTTCATAATATAAAATAATACAGAGCAGGGCTCTCTTATTTTCCCTTATCACTGCTTCATACATCTACCCCATTGTAACAACTAGCCCCACCTTCCCTTATCACAGGGTATTTATACCCTGTTCAATAAGCACAAATGGCTCCTAATGTTTACCGCCACTTCCTGTTTCCGTCAACCGGAAGTGATATTTTTGGTTCCACCGCCAGACCATAAGTCACTTCCATGCGTTCCACGTGCATTTTGTTAAGTGCACCCTTCATGTGATTTATATGGGGGAGGAAATGGTAATGACCATTTATCAAATACTTTTCTGGTAGTTCATTTATAAAGTGTATGAGTTAATGATTATTAAATTATTAATGGTGTTAAATGGGCTTTTTATGATGCCACTTGTGGTGTTAATGACTTTTTTTTTGTTGGATGGATTTATGTTCTGTGCTTATTCCTTTTACCCTATGACTTATGGAGAATGAAGATGTCTCCTTTATATTTAGTATATATATATTTGCATGTTTTCCTTTGTAGCCCCTAAGGTCTCACACCCCTCTTGTAAACCAGTTCATTACACATATTAAATATTTGGGTGCAGCACAATACATTGTCCATTTTTCTCATTTATCAGATCATACTGTGACACAGGCCCCAGCTCGGCCTTGTGGTGCTGTTCCTCCACCTTCCATTTCCTCTTTATCCTTGATTACCATCCATGTGACATGGTAAAATGATGTGGTTATCCCTCCTACTTATGTGCTGGCCCCACCTATAACTGATTTTGGTCCCTTCTAAATGGGACCACTTCCAGATTTGTTCCAGAGCCACTATAAATTACCAATCTGCCCCTTGGTGTGCATGTGCCACTAAGGGCCTGATTCAGGTTGCATCGAACGAGGCCGAATTTGACCCTGTTTCCGATATTGGAGGTCTGTGTATGCACAGACCCCCTTTGTGAATGCCTTAGGCAAGTATTACACTCGCTGAGGCATTCGCTTTGTTGAGGGAAGGGGGTGGGCAGGGGAACACCCAGCACTTTGTGTGCATCGACTGACGTCTGCCCCCTTTTTGGTGATCTCCGATGGTTAATAAAGTCAGTACTGACTGACTTTTATTACCGAAAGGGGATAGAACTCATTTCATGGTCGGCCACCGTGGAATTAATTCTCTCGCATGCTAGTTAGGGGATGCAGGCAGGTGTTCGGCGGAGCGGCAATGAGGTCTAAGTTAGGCCCAAAGTGCGCCAAATGATTTGATAACTGCACTCCAATCAAGTCTCTGTCAGTCACTCCCTCGGAAGGCTGTGAGAGCGGCTATTTTGACCTTCAAAAATAAAATCACAAAGAGACCATTTTGATTTTATCTTTAAATTTATTTTTCTACACATTCCCATATATTACAGCTTCTACGTCATACTAAGAACTCAGCAAATATTTCAGTTCCCTAGAGAACAGTTGTACAAATAACTACATCCTTGTCTTCGGCACACTAACAATACCATTCTCCTGAACTAACAGAATAATATACATTCATTTTTCTCACTAGACATGTGAAGGGTCCCAGAAGTTACTAAAAGAAGAGAATTTGTGGCTTACCGTAAATTAACTTTTTGTTTTTCAAAAACAATCACAAAAAAACCCTCAATCTCCGATACTTAATGATGATTTTATAAAATAAATCCCCATAGAGAAACATGAGAATACATTTGGTTTGGGCTATTGTTTAGTCACCACTCTGAACTTTATTTACTAACATCACCCACACGTACAAATCTACACTACAATCAGATCAACCAGTCACAGGTTTGCTTTCATTTTTAAACTTGCACCAGACAAAAGATGGACTTTTTAATTGGTTGCTAAATCCGATCTGCACCTTTTAACAATGTAAGTAAACAACTGTCAGTATTCAGAACTGCCTGTTGCTAAGGTCACTCATGTTGCTGATTTGGACATTATTACGCTGTTATTGCTCTGCGTTCTCTTCCGGTTGGATATTGTACATCGGTACAGGCCCCTGGTCTGTAACCAGTAACACTTATGTTATATGGGTAATTGCACTAGTAGCAGCACCAGTAAGTCCATCTCTACTGGTACAGTACATAGTGGTGCTGCAGAAGATGCTTGTGCTGTTAGCGCACCCTTATTTCTGCACATGCTGGCGGTAATACGTAGCTCAGCTATCGTGATATGCTGACAGCGCAAACACTGGGATTATTCACTGTCATACGGTTTGCTGGAAACATAACAAGGTGCATTTTACTGCCAATAATGACCCACTGGACATAGGGTAAAGAAAAGAGGGTGTCCAACCTTTTAATCACTATTAAAGAGCACCATTTGTATAAAAGGCAAATACCCCTTGATTAAGGGCAAACTCAGTTCCTGTGTCCTAGGAACGTACATGGGCTGTCACAGTGTGTTGCTGAGTGAGGGGCACATAGCGCCTCCGATGACTAATTGTAGGTACTTTGCGGCACATAGGTAAAAGGAATAGCTAATAAGCCATTAAAGAGCAGTTTCTTAAAACAAATGCCTATAGGAGGAAAGTTGAGAAATGTATTATTTGTTCCCCAACTAGAAAGATGCCCATATATCATTTATGTTAGAAAATAATAAGCACTGAAACAAGAGGGACTATTTGGATGTATAAAAGAGCAGACAATGACAAGAAGCATCATTCTATATCATTATTTAAAATAAAATTCAACGTTTGTTGCCTGGTGCTGGAGATATGGGTGCCGGATGACGGCCCGATAATTGGGATCCTGACGGTCAGTATACTGACATCGGAATCCCGACTGTTCAAATTCCTGACAGTCAGGATCCCAACGGACAGAGGCTATTGCCACATGTGGGGTCCGCAACCCCCATAGAGGCCGAATAGAACCTGTAGCAAGTGCTGGAGTACCGGCGGTCGGACTTCCGATGTCGGTATACTGACCATCGGAATCCCGACTATCGGGTCGTCACACCACACTTGGAGATACTTGGTGAATGTACTGGGAATAATAGAATTGAAAACAGGCTCCATTAAAACATGTATGTAGACTGTACTGTACACATTGGGATGTTGTGTTGCTGTCAGTGGCTGCTCCTTTAGCAGTGGGGTAATGTCTCGTTAGTTTCACCATGATGAGGCACAAAAGGTGAGACAGGAGTGGGCAGCGCCAGTATACTGTATTTCTCAGTGCTTCCGTGTAATAGACACTGGCCACGCAGTGAAAGCAGAAGTTGAGAAGAATCCTTCATACAATACTATTATCCAAACACAATAGTCTTTTATACTGAAAGGAAATATACACAAGCAAAAACAAAACTAGCACAGAGTTGTAGAAATACATTTGTTAGATTTTTTTAACTGCATGTGAAAGGCTGGATACACACTATAAAATGATCTGTCCAATCTGGCTGGTTATCTGTCCAATCTGGCTAGTTGGAACAAAAATCTGGTAATTACCAAATGACTGTATTATTACAACCAGAAAGATTGGACAGATAATCTTATAGTGTGTATCCATCTTTATAAAGCTGATTGTTTTTGGCTACAAATTCTATATTGTATGGATATGGTATGGCTGGACCCGACGGTCAGTATACCAACATCGGAATCCCGGCCACTGGTACTCCATCATAGAGGCAGCACAAAAAAGCCCCCTTGCAGGCTTATTGGCTGGCCACAGGTTCTATTCTCCCTCTATGGGGGTAGTAGAGGGAGAATAGCCCCTGTTGGTGGGGATCCTAACTGTCGGGCAGTTGAACAGTTGGGATCTTGACCGTCAATCAGTCATCTGTCACCTGTTTGTGTTAACATTTCTATTTAGCTTATGTTATGACATTGTTATTCCCAAGGGGCGATGTGTGAAGCGCTGGAGAGTAACAAAGTGGAGTCGTTTCCCACACCCTATCACCTTTCTCTCTCCAAGGCTTGATACATCTCCCCCTTCAGCCTTTAGATCCACCAGCTGTCACTCAACTTTCATGACATCCTCACTGCCAGTTATTTTTACTGACAATCACTTGCTGACAATCATCTTTACTGGCATCTACTTGCTGCCAGTCAGTGTTATTATAACAGCAATCATCTTTCTTTCTGGAGATATGGATCCCTATTACTGCGGGTAACCGCAAATATTTAGTGTCCCCTCCGATACCGGCTGCATTCTCCTTATTAATGATTGGTGCCAGAGCTTACATCACACACCCTCCCTGAAATCGCCTGGGCACGCCTGCGTTTGCCCTGACACTCCCAGAAAATGTCCAGTTACCACCCACAAACACCCGTTTCCTTTCAATCACCTTGCAAACATCCAATGAACAAAAATGTAGCAGGATTTTTTTTAACAGGATGGCCATGCGCATGGGTACCTTGGGCCGTACTCATGCGCTGTCTATCGATAATCGCCCGGCTTGTGACTTTGCAGCAGTGCAATCAGTTCTAAATTAGGCCCAAAGTCTGCCACATCTGTGTGGTCAGCGGGACTGAGCATGTGCAAGAGCCATGGCACCACTGTGATAACTGCATTCTGCAATACGATTCTGGGTGCTCATATCCTGCCCAAATACAATTCTTAATGAATGGTCCCCTTAATCTGTCTGGAGATATGATGCTAATATCCCGCACAGAACACTTGAACTGCATTGTGGGAATGAAATGTCAAGTACAGTTTAACAATAGTTATGTCAACAAGTGCAGAAAAAAAAATTACATTTGCAGCATTGATAAAAAGGAATTAGTAGAAGTTGCAATAATGCCCTTGTTCTGTGCATACAGTACCTTGGGGTATTATGACATTGTTAAGGCTGAAACATACTATATAATCATTCAGGAACCTCATTAGTTTTGGGGAGATCTGCAAGGCATTGCACTGCAATGGAATGTACAGCATCCTGGCAGTGAAGGTATTAATCACACAGAAAGCTCCCTGACATTAATTTCAGGCAGTTTATTACAAACCTAAATATAAAACAGCTCTAGGTGTAAACTGTGTTATCGTAAAGTCAGTGATCCTCATGGACAGGTCATCCAGCGTTGAGTCACTTGTGGAGGTAGGCGTCCAGCCACAGCTCACCTGACTTCCTCAGAGATCTGAAGAGAGGAAACAGATTGTAATAACAGCTCTGAAACAGGTAAAAGGAATACAGAGAGAGGAACAAATACTATACACTCAAAGCACTGTGCATTTAAAAGAAGTTTGATGGTTATCCACTATATGATCTTCAGTTCTACCATGCAAGCTCTTAATCGTACCTCCCAACTTACTCTCGAAATTTGGGGGTGTGGCCTGTCGGAAAGGGGTGGAGTGGCTTACAACTCGCTTTATTTCGCTAGGCCACGCCCCATTTGCCGCTGTGGGGGCATGGCCCAGTGGCTCTGTGAGCTTCTAGCCATGCCCCCAGCCCCTCTGGTTGCATGAATAGACTCACAACTGCGACCCCCCCCCCCCCACCGCGGGACACTTCCGGCCCCTGGTGGGATGCGGAAACGTCCCCCCAAAAAATGGGACGTTCCCACGGAAAGCGGGACAGTTGGCAGGTATGTCTTATTTGATGGCTCCTCAAATAGAACCCAGCGGAGGCAGCCATTTTGTGAACTAATTTATTTTGCAGCAACTGTATACTCATTAAAAATGGCTGCCGGTAGGCAGCATGCACTGTAATCGGAAGCCTTGTTCTGTGACCTGACATTGGCAAAACATGTCTGTAGATTTGCCCCACCACAATTGAATAACATCTGACCGGGCTGTAGGCTACCTTAGGAGCCGTCAGAGAGGTAACTTAGTTAGGCCAGGTACATAATAGAGCAGCCTCAGCACGATACGTTGTGTGCACCCAGCTGTACAATGTAGGCAACATGCTGGACTGGTATGGAAAGGTAACAGGTAATAAATGGTTCTAACCCAACAATGTCCCGGAATGCGTTGAACAGCGTTTTCTCCTCGTAGGTCACACTGTACTTGCTGCACAAGGAGCGCACAAGTGGCGCAATCTTGCAAAAGTTGTGGCGAGGCATGGTGGGGAAGAGACTACAACATAGGAAGAGAGAAAGAAATGGATGTGGACATCATGCTATCCCAACAACACATTATAAAGTCATGAAATACAGGGCAGAACTGACCCATACACCTGTGTTGGCGATACTCAGATCCCCCAACCTGCCGGCGACATCCAGATGCGCCAATTTGCAGGCAACGATGATCAGTGATTAAGAAGCATTATAATAGGAATCTGTGTACTAAGAAGCATTATACTAGGAAGCTGTATACTAAGACGCATCATGCTAGGAAGCTGTGTCCTAAGCATTATACTAGGAAGCTGTGTACTAAGAAGCATTATACTAGGAAGCTGTATACTAAGAAGCATCATTCTAGGAAGCTGTGTACTAAGCATTATACTAGGAAGCTGTGTACTAAGCATTATACTAGGAAGCAGTGTACTAAGCATTATACTAGGAAGCAGTGTACTAAGAAGCATTATACTAGGAAGCTGTGTACTAAGCATTATACTAGGAAGCTGTATACTAAGAAGCAGTATACTAGGAAGCTGTGTACTAAGCATTATACTAGGAAGCTGTATACTAAGAAGCATACTAGGAAGCTGTGTACTAAGCATTTTACTAGGAAGCTGTGTACTACTCATCATTCTAGGAAGCTGTGTACTACTCATCATACTAGGAAGCTGTGTACTAAGCATTATACTAGGAAGCTGTGTACTAAGAAGCATTATACTAGGAAGCTGTATACTAAGAAGCATCATACTAGGAAGCTGTGTCCTAAGCATTATACTAGGAAGCTGTGTACTAAGCATTATACTAGGAAGCAGTGTACTAAGAAGCATTATACTAGGAAGCTGTGTACTAAGAAGCATCATTCTAGGAAGCTGTGTACTAAGCATTATACTAGGAAGCTGTGTACTAAGCATTATACTAGGAAGCTGTATACTAAGAAGCATTATACTAGGAAGCTGTGTACTAAGCATTATACTAGGAAGCTGTATACTAAGAAGCATACTAGGAAGCTGTGTACTAAGCATTTTACTAGGAAGCTGTGTACTACTCATCATACTAGGAAGCTGTGTACTACGCATCATACTAGGAAGCTGTGTACTAAGCATCATACTAGGAAGCTGTGTACTAAGCATCACACTAGGAAGCTGTGTACTAGCATTATACTAGGAAGCTCTTTACCAGGGGTTCTTAAACTAGGTCCTCAAGGCAACCTAATTATCCAGTCTTTGAGGATAACCATACTTGAGCACAGGTGACTTAATTAGTACTTAAGTCAATTTAATATCACCATACTGTATATGCCCAGCCATTGATATACTTAAAACCTGGAATGTTAGGGTGCCTTGAGAACCATGTTTGGGAACCTCTGCTCTTCACAATACACTTTCTCAATACATTGTCTCTATTGGTTATTATCTGAAAATCAAACAGTACAGCTATTGTGGTATTATGGTATTAGTTCAACATTTACTGTACAGTGCGGTCAGTGCGCTACAATTCAAAATGCATAAGGAAACCCATAAAAAACTATTGTGTCTGGGTCTTTATCATTGTTGATAGACGTTCCCTGGCCTTAGGGAGTGACATCAAACATATCATAATTGAGTGATACTCACTGATGTTCGATCTGAAAATTAAGGTGCCCACTGAACCAGTCATTGAAGAAGGATTGTTCAATGTTACATGTTGCAGCCAGCTGTAGAAACAAACCGATTTACAAGTTACTTTCCTTTTTTAACCATGGCTCCCTCATATGGGATTTAGGGTATAATATACTCAAAGTAAATGATAAGGCCACAAGACAAATGCTTTTATATAGTGTGGCAGAGACAGCACATCTCCACATAAGAGTAATGTGGAGAATCCAGACCAGGTTTTGGAGCAGAATCAAGGTTGGGTAATCAGCAGCACCTGTGATCTCCTGATATAAGTGTTTCCAGAGCAAAGGGTAAATGTTCCTGATGGTGGATCAGCTGCCCAAGCGATAGGCTGGTGTGTGGGCTATGGTAGGGACCACTGGAGCCGTTGCAAGAGTCAGTTCTATGCTGTATGCTGCTGCCTGTAACTACACTTGCCTATGGAATTAACCTGGTATGCTGTAACCTGCTTTATAAAATAAAAAGTCTTCATTTGTATCCCCATGTATGTGATCCTTTTCACAATAGGTTAACAGATAGTGAGGAGACTATTAAAATATATTTTACATTTCTGTCAATAGATTTGTATTCATTATACATTAGTTGTACCGTTGTTCATGGTGCTGAATATACAATTGATCTTAGTCTATGTATAAACACCTTGGAATAAAATGTTATTGCTTATAATGGGTAAGTTGTGATGTCATCATTTAAGTGCCCACTAGGAACATTTGTTCTATAAAGAATACAGCACCATCTGCTACAAATCATTATGGATATTAGATGTTTTGAGTTAGGGAAAGGGTATGGGGAAGAGGTTCATGCACATCCATGCATGTGCTTAGCCACTACAAGGAGAAGGCACTTACCTGACTGCCGAGCCAGTCTCTGTACTTCTCATGGTCAATTTCCATTGGGATGTGATTCATCTGTGTGACCCAGACAAACCAATGAGACTCAATAAACCTGTGAAGAACAGATGACAATATACATAATGTATAAAAGTGATACTAAGCCCTCCCAGCAGGGCGGCGCTCTATCATGTGTGCCTGACAGAAGGAGGATCTCCAGAGGATACTATATAGAGCTGTATCTGTGTGAGATCCGGGGGTTTGTTATTACCACATCAGAGGAAATTTTGGGACAGTTTTATCTGACCTTGGACAGAGTAACTGGAGAGAGATAAAGTACTAACCTATCAGCTACTGTTGTGTTACATATTGTGTTTGAAATATGAGAGCTGATTGGCTGGAAATTTATCTCCGCACTTTGGGCCTGATTCAGACCTGTTCGCTAGGGTGTGTTATCACAGCCTGGCGAACAGGTGATCACCACCCGGCCAAACGCCCCTCCCCCTGGCGATTTATCACAGTGACTGCCTACCTGACATGGTCATAGTGACTGCCTACCTGACATGGTCATAGTGACTGCCTACCTGACGTAGTCATAGTGACTGCCTACCTGACATGGTCATAGTGACATGGTCATACTGACGTAGTCATAGTGACTGCCTACCTGACATGGTCATAGTGACTGCCTACCTGACGTAGTCATAGTGACTGCCTACCTGGCGTAGTCATAGTGACTGCCTACCTGACATGGTCATAGTGACTGCCTACCTGACATGGTCATAGTGACTGCCTACCTGACATGGTCATAGTGACTGCCTACCTGACGTAATCATAGTGGCTGCCTACCTGACATAGTCATAGTGGCTGCCTACCTAACATAGTCATAGTGACTGCCTACCTGACATAGTCATAGTGGCTGCCTACCTGATATAATCATAGTGGCTGCCTACCTGACATGGTCATAGTGACTGCGTACCTGACATAGTCATAGTGGCTGCCTGCCTAACATAGTCATAGTGGCTGCCTACCTGACATAGTCATAGTGACTGCCTACCTGACATAGTCATAGCGGCTGCCTACCTAACATAGTCATAGTGACTGCCTACCTGACATGGTTATAGTAACTACCTACCTGACATGGTCATAGTGACTGCCTGCCTGACATGGTCATAGTGGCTGCGTACCTGACGTAGTCATAGTGGCTGCGTACCTGACGTAGTCATAGTGGCTGCCTACCTGACATGGTTATAGTGACTGCCTACCTGACATGGTCATAGTGGCTGCGTACCTGACATGGTCAAAGTGGCTGCGTACCTGACGTAGTCATAGTGGCTGCGTACCTGAAGTAGTCATAGTGGCTGCCTACCTGACATGGTTATAGTAACTACCTACCTGACAACAGTAAGTATGGCAATGGATCCCAACACTCCGAAGAATGGAACAAAGGTGAAGAAAAACCGAATGTAATACGACATTGACCAAGCTAGATCCTGCAAGACACAAAACAATAATATTGTGTGAAAAAAAGTTACACACTCATGCATTTATAATATACAAACTATTTATGTACTTAACCTATGAGATCTACAGATTTATAATCAGTGTTATAGAGCTGACCCTAGGCAGTTATTTTGGTACATAGTGAGAGAACCAATTATTTTTCCCATATTAAGCATGTGTGGTTGGTGCAGAAGGTTTGCTAATGACAGTACACGCATACTAAAGGTCACAAGTGGAGAACAGTATATACACCAGGAGAGATCAGTAGTATATACACCAGGAGAGATCAGTAGTATATACGCCAGGAGAGATCAGTAGTATATACGCCAGGAGAGATCAGTAGTATATATACCAGGAGAGATCAGTAGTATATACACCAGGAGAGAGTAGTATATACACCAGGAGAGATCAGTAGTATATACACCAGGAGAGAGTAGTATATATACGCCAGGAAAGATCAGTAGTATATATGCCAGGAGAGATCAGCAGTATATATATGACAGTAGAGATCAGTAGTATACACCTGGAGAGAACAGTAGTATATATGACAGGAGAGATCAGTAGTATACACCTGGAGAGAACAGTAGTATATATGACAGGAGAGATCAGTAGTATACACCTGGAGAGAACAGTAGTATATATGACAGGAGAGATCAGTAGTATACACTAGGAGAGAACAGTAGTATATATGACAGGAGAGATCAGTAGTATATACGCCAGGAGAGATCATTAGTATATACACTAGGAGAGATCAATAGTATATATGACAGGAGAGAACAGTAGTATATACACCAGGAGAGATCATTAGTATATACACTAGGAGAGATCAATAGTATATATGACAGGAGAGATCAGTAGTATATACGCCAGGAGAGATCAGTAGTATATACACCAGGAGAGATCAGTAGTATATATACCAGGAGAGATCAGTAGTATATACACCAGGAGAGATCAGCAGTATATACACCAGGAGAGATCAGCAGTATATACACCAGGAGAGAACAGTAGTATACACGAGGAGAGATCAGTAGTATATACACCAGGAGAGAACATTAGTATATACACCAGGAGAGATCAGTAGTATACACGAGGAGAGATCAGTAGTATACACTAGGAGAGAACAGTAGTATACACCAGGAGAGAACAGTAGTATATACACCAGGAGAGATCAGTAGTATATACACCAGGAGAGATCAGTAGTATATACGCCAGGAGAGATCAGCAGTATATACACCAGGAAAGATCAGTAGTATATACACCAGGAGAGATCAGTAATATATACGCCAGGAGAGATCAGTAGTATATACGCCAGGAGAGATCAGTAGTATATATGCCAGGAGAGATCAGTAGTATATATATGACAGGAGAGATCAGTAGTATACACCTGGAGAGAACAGTAGTATATATGACAGGAGAGATCAGTAGTATATATACCAGGAGAGATCAGCAGTATATACACCAGGAGAGATCAGCAGTATATACACCAGGAGAGATCAGTAGTATATACACCAGGAGAGATCAGTAGTATATACACCAGGAGAGATCAGCAGTATATACACCAGGAGAGATCAGCAGTATGTACACCAGGAGAGATCAGCAGTATATACACCAGGAGAGATCAGCAGTATATACACCAGGAGAGATCAGCAGTATATACACCAGGAGAGATCAGCAGTATATACACCAGGAGAGATCAGCAGTATATACACCAGGAGACATTAGTAGTATATACACCAGGTTGGGGCCAAGAGAATTCAGTAATTTGTTTACCAGGATTGTGCTGGGAGCTATCTGTTACTTACAACCCAATCTTTGCGAACTACCATCGTCTTCATAATCTGGACTGTGAAGTATACAGGAATCAGAAGTGGGGGTCCAACTACAAAGAAAAAAGAAACATTACATCTGAGGGCATTGATGTTGAATATTAAACCAATGGTCATTTTCATTATCACCATGTCATTTACAGCGTATGTGCTCACTTGATCATCTATCCATATTTATCTGTGATCTCTTTTATTCCTCCACTAAGCTAATTATAAGAGCTGTGCAAGGAAAGGGCCTTTGCCTTAGCTGGTACAAGCTCTGGCACCGAGATAGAGTCTTCTGTGTCAGCGAGAGGTTGTGGGTGCAGGAACCTTAGTGAAAAACTGAGCTACATTATAAAATATCTGCTTGATCACCATTCACATAATACTGAAAACTATTATCCTAATGACATTTCATCCACTCTCTGTAGTAAAACATTGAATCTCATTATAATTACTCACTCAGAAAGAAATACTGATGTTGGTAATTATAGGGCAGGAACTTTAACTTCTTCTTGCCATACTAGGAAAAGGAGCACAATATTAATAACACTTAATAATACATATTGTATTCATTCTCTGTAATTACTGAAATAAAACACTGTCACACAGGGTATGGAACATTGGGTAGACAGCAGGATCGACTACAAGCATTAGGTCAACACCATTAGGTCCACGTGCATTAAGGTCGACATGCAGGAAGGTCGACATGACTGTAGGTTGGCATGGGATAGGTCGACAGGGTTATTAGGTCGACACATGCATTATGTTGACATGGGGAAAGTCAACGGTCAAAAGGTCGACATGGGGTTTTTCACATTTTGTTTTGTCACGAATTTCTACACAGTCGACATGGACACTGAAACTAGCACCACGTAGCACTCGCCATGCTTCAGGCACACTATTTATTCTCCCACCACACCCTAGTGGATGGTAGGGCATGAAATACCGCCTGTCAGCACATGTCGGCTCCAAAAAATTGTAAAAAACCTCGACTTTTTGACTGTCGACATCTCCCATGTCGACCGAATAATTTGTGTCTACCTAATGACCCTGTCGACCTACAGTCATGTTGACCTTCCTGCATGTCAACCTAAATGCATGTCGACCATCATGCTGTAGACCAGGCATGTCCAACGTTGGCCCTCCAGATCTTGTGAAACTACACATCCCAGCATGCTTTGCCACAGTTTTGCTATTAGAGAATGCTAAAACTATTGCAAAGCATGCTGGGATGTGTAGTTTCAAAACATCTGGAGGGCCAACGTGCCTGCTGTAGACCTAGTGGCCATATACCGTCACACATAGCTCCAGCCAATTGAAAAGAGAGGGGTGTTCAAGGCATGCTTGGATGTAAGGTTGCATGTGATTGGTTAGCTGCAGCTCACATCCAATCACATCCCACCATCAGCTTATCTCTGCACTTGGTAAATATGCATAATGACATAGGGCACATACCTCCACGGGCTGAGTGTCTCCCAGCACAAAAATGTGCACCATGTTCACATCAGGGTCCTTACTGAATATATTAGGCTTGGCGTGGTGCTGGAAATGCCGATGATTCCACCAGTTGGCTGACGCTCCCTGCAGGCAGATGGACCCATATGAGCTGGGAAGCAAGATCGAGTCTCAGTGTGTAGGTCTCACCCCCATAGCACCCTGCTTGCAAATCATTTATGTTTATAGAATATTTACTCATGAAAAATATATAGTATAGATCAGGGGTTCTCAAACTTGGTCCTCAGGACCCCACACAGTTCACCTTTCCAGATCACCCGGCAAGTACACAGGTGCACTCATTACTCATTGAAACGTTTTAAAAGATTCACAGGTGGAGCAAATTATTTCACTTGTGATTCTGTGGGTAGACCTGCAAAACATGCACTGTGTGGGGTCCTGAGGACCGAGTTTGAGAACCTGTGGTATAGATCATCGTTCTAATAAAAATGCTCTATTAACATGGGGTTTTCACCTATAGGGGATTTTTCCAAAGACCTTTAGAGCAGATTGGACAAACATGCATAAATCTGTGTTAAGGCAGGGCCGGATTAGGGGGGGGGGGGGGAGATCAGGGGGTCAGTACCCCTGGGCCCCCTCTATCTAGGGCCCCCTGTGATCAGCATGTTTTTTTTTTAAACTTATATGTTTGGCTAAAGGTTTTGTGCATGGGAGTGGGGTAGTGCTGCAGCTTCGCCTATCTGCCAATGTGACAATGATTAATGGTGAAGAGCATCGGGAGTGAAGGCACACTGACTGCACGAGGATGCAGTGCATTACTGGGAGTTGACCCATGAGACTTTGCACAAGAGGTCAGTGAATGAGAAGCTTGTGCTGAGCTGATTGATGGAGCTCATCACATGCTTCTCTGGCCCATGGAAGACAGCAGCAGCAGCCTCCTCATGGGAGGGTTTTTAATCAGAGGCAATGCTGAGCCTGTAAGGTTCCTACAGAGTAATGTACAGAGACACAAACAGTGTAATATTCTCCCATGCAATTTGCGGCTAGTAATGGCAAGTGGGAGGGCGCCCCCTGTCTAAAGAGACCCGGGCCCCCCGAAGGCTTAATCCGCCTCTGTATTGAGGGTCTTAAATGTAGCAGTATTAGAGCACCTAACATTAAGCAGTGGATATTGATCAGTTATGGAATCAGAATAGGACAAGAGCACGTTAACGGCAATAAATGATGGGCATATTCAGTCATGCATTCCCCACCCAGTTAGTATTCCAAGTATGACAGCACCTTCAAGTGGCCGATGACAAACTTATGACCAATGTGGTTCCATTTTGATGTTTTGAAGACAGACAGGTGTCCAAAATCATGCTGCAGCCAACCAGCCTGGGCCTGAAGTGAAAATAGTGTTTACCATCAATACATTGGTCCATGTGTTGCATTATGATACCAAATATGAGACAATATAATAAACTATAGTTCATCAAGTTTACAACTTCACATTGTCTCCTGATTGGATGAACTAGTCAGTTATAAATAGGTTACGTTGTAGTTTCGAGGTGAGATAAACAACCTGAGAAATTGAGAGGAGCAGAATGGTAATGATGGTGGGTATCCAGCCGATGCCAAGGTAGAAGACGGTGGCCCAAGCAAGGAGTTCCAGGAGTAAGATGTGTGATAGGTAGAGGCCGAAGAATACCATACTGGCGTTGAAGAGTCCCATTTCTTCTGCTGTCTTCCGTAGCTTTCTGAAGTCTTCAACCTGCTGAGCCTGTGCCAGGGAGTTAACACAATATTAAGACTGAATCTTCCAAAAGTTTCTCCTTTCCTGAAAATAAACATTGGTTCATTGGTTCTGGTTGTTAGGTTGACAGTAGGGTGGCCAATCCTTGGATTTGGTTTCCCAGACGTTGCCCGGCTTCTCCCACCCCAGCTGTGTAGCTCTGTGCAGTGTGACATGGTCAGAGGTCAAGCTGCGCAGGCAGCTGAATACCTCGCTCTCCTCCGAACCGCCCAGCTCTCGGCCGCACTGCCTGGGTGTTTTTTTTTTTATTAGGGAAGCCAATCCCGGGATTACGCATTTTTCAATCCCGAATCCAGGGTTCGAAAAAATGCCCCTGGATTGGCTTCCCTAGTCGACGGTAATTAGGTTGACAGTCAATAGGGCGACCACTATTGGTCGACAGGAAAAAGGTTGACATGGCAATGATCGACACATTAAAAGGTTGACGTGAGTTTTTCACGATTCAGATAACTTGTTCATACATAAAGATCCATATGGACTACAACTGGGAACGGTATAGTGTTAGCCAATCAAGCCATGCAAGGGATCGCGTTACACTAATGGGGAGCACATGTCAACATAGATACTACAAAAACTGATAGATACTACAAAAACTGTGAAAAACTCATGTTGACCTTTTCATGTGTCGATGAATTCCATGTTGACCATTTGTCCTAGTGCATTTTTACTGTCGACCATCAGTGGTCAACCTACTGACTGTCTACCTAGTTACTGTTGACCTAAGGGTCCACTCGCTTTGTTATACTGCAGTACTTGCTCCCATTTTATAACATTCAGTTACCACCTGAACAGCAATGGTGCACTGTAAATATAAATTGAATATCGAGTAATGTAAGTTATAACAGTCAGTCTCAGTATTTATTATCAGCGCTGCTGTGTACAGGCGAATATACGCATGTGCAGGGCTATCGCAGTCGCTGCGGCGGTCACACACAGCGGGGTGGGCAGGGGCTGGACTGGGGGTTGGAACCTGGGGACGCTCAGCTTTTCCTGGGCGTGCTCACAAAAACGGTGGGTGCGCACAATAAAAAGCGCAAACGCAGGCGGGTCGAAACTTGCATGGGGCGGGCAGCTGATGTCACATGATGTGAGGGGGTGGGCGCTCTAAGGGTTAAAAAACTGGGATTCCTTCCCTGTATTTACTGTATGGACATTTAGGCGCCACACCACAATTGTGTTGTATACTATCTGTTTTGGTCCCTTAACCCTTGGGGAACACTGTGGTGAGGCAGCCAATTTCATTTGATAATAATTAACCTATAGGGGGAAATTTACTAATATGAAAAACCGAGTTTTTCGTATTAGTATTTTCCCTACAACTGCATACGACTGTTTCAGTCGTATGCAAAGTCGTGTTCCGGAGGGTCATTTACAAAGCAGTCAGATACGACTGCTTTGTAACCCACCGATGTCGTAGGAATTCGTATTAGCGGCCGTATATACGGCTGCTAATACGAATTATTTGTAGCAGTCTGCACGGATCAGTCAGATCCGTGCAGGCTGCAAGGTGTAAAAAAAATAAAAAAATAAAAATAAATGGGAAAAAAAACGGCGTGGGGTCCCCCCCACAGCCAAAACCAGCACCAGGCTGACGGAGCCTGGAGCCGGTAATTAAAAATCAGGGAACCCGACAAATAGGGGTTCCCCGATTTTTAACAACCAGCCCCAGGCTCCAGGTCCGGGGCTGGTTCCCAAAATACGGGGGACAAAATGACTAGGGGTCCCCCGTATTTCAAGAACCAGTCCCAGGCACAACCAGCCAGCAGGGTAATGTCACAGCCGGGGGACACTTATAAAATAAGGTCCCGCGGCCAAAACATTAACCAAAACGGGGCCCCGATTATTTCCTAAATTCCATCTGTTGGAAATTCACCTGACCTAACCTTTCAAAAGCTAAGTACACCCACCACCCTTTTTGCTATATTTGTACCAGAATTTTTTAACAATAAAGATACTTTATATAAAGTGGTGACTACGGCATCTACTTTTCTAGGGGCACTTTATTCCAAAAGTGACCACAATTAAAGAAGTGGAGTGGTGAAAAAAAAGACCCCCCCAGATATGCTGTTTTTACATTGATACTCCGTGAGTAATTGATATAGGAGGGCATCCTCCGCAATATAATATATCCTGATTGGTGGATTATATATCTCTTATTCCCAGGAAAATTTGTTTAAACAGTATTACACAAAGATATTTGTATATTTGTATTTTACATATACTCGACTGAACGACCCTAACATTGGAGAAAAGAATCTCACAGATATGCTGTCTTTTCATTGATTGTCTGTGAGTATTTGATGTAGGAGGGCCTCCTCCGTAATATAGTACATCTGAATTGGTGAATTTTTTACCCCATATTTCCAAAAAGTAATATCAAACAATATTACGCAAGGATCTTGTTGTGTGGTTTTATTTTTCATATACCCGACTGAATGACCCCATAAGTGGAGGAAAAAAGGATCCCACAAAGACTTATACAGGGGAGTAAATATTCATCAAATATTTATCATTATTTCTAAAAGCGCCACTGTCAGTGACATTGAGATTCTCTTTTTTCTGTATTATTAGCATTTGAGTC
This sequence comes from Crinia signifera, assembly GCF_055691185.1. NCBI lineage: Eukaryota > Metazoa > Chordata > Amphibia > Anura > Myobatrachidae > Crinia > Crinia signifera. The sequence goes on along the minus strand of NC_139227.1, from coordinate 90,813,171 downwards.
CAATTCTAAAATAATCTAACACCGTAATAACCTTTATAATTCTGGTCATTTCAATATCTTACTTGCATGTATACTATGTTGTGTTCTAAGTATGCCTAGGACAGAAATAAATCAATGTAAAGATTCTGCCTCTGTTCTATCACGTTCCTAATGGATATTGACTTTACACTGCACATATTTCTAATAATGGTGATGAGTATTTTTAGAGCAGGGATGACACACAATATATTGCTGTTGGACACAATACAGAAGAACATCAGCTATTAGAATACGTTATAGATGGGACAGAGTACTGGGCTGTATAACGATGCCCAAGAAGACATTTGTACCTGCTGACAAAGAACAAGCTACACAGTTATCACTTGCAGTACAGATTGTGTTACAGCAACGGTCAGCTGCAGAATGTTATTAATAATACAGGAAACCAGAGTGCTATTAGGCTTTGTACAATGACCCTGCATCAATAATGGAGAAACAAGATTATATTACACCGTAGCATGCACTACTAGTGCATCCACATACCATCCACATACTAGTACATATATTGTAATACTGAGCAATGCGCAGTTTAAGAGAGGAGATGTGCAGGCCCTCCTCTCTGGCAGAACAGAAGGCATACCTCCCAACATTTGAGTGCTGCGAGGAGGGACAGTGTTGGGAATATTGGGGGGCGTGGCCTAGTGGGAATGAGCTGTACTCGCGGCACTACTGCGAGGCCACGCCCGATTTTCGACGCTGTAGGGGCATGCCCAGCCCCTCTGGCTGCAGGAATAGACACTGTGCTCACAGCATCTATTCGTGGGTGACGGGGGGACTCCCGACGCCCGTGCTGCCATGGGACACTGCTGGCCCCGGGCGAGATGCGTGAATATCCCAAAAAACTGGACAGTTGGAAGGTATGCAGAAGGTTTTGCCTGAGTTTACTGCTCAAGTGCAGGACTCCGGGAACATGGCGGCTGTGTCATGTTCCCGAAGACATCACCGGTGGAAATGGATACTTTCTCAGTGATTTCTGCGGTTTTGCAGAACCGGCCAAAGCGTGAATCTGGAGAGGTAAGCATAAAAATGGAGGGTGGGCAGTGTGTGCCCCCCTTGCACTCCACACCCAATGAGCCAAAATCCCATCTTCAATAGATCTCCCATCTTAGTAAATTGACCCCATAGTGTGTGACACACCCCATAGTGTGTGACACATATTAGGTGTTCCTGGGTGGTGACAGGGAGGTGGCTATACAGATGTATGGAAATGACTCATCTTGTGGGTGTGTCATGGGCGTGGTTCTTAGCTGGTGGCCAACTCAGGATCTCTCACATTGGAGGACACACTCTGTGCATGTTTGGATGGTTTGCCCCACGGTTGCCTCTAATGATGCCCAAAGCTTACAAATTCACATTGGCACACTTGTGCATCAGGCGAAGGGCTTTCAAATATTTTCCTTTAAAGCATAGGTCTCATGTTATCTGTGTGCTGGGGCTTCCTTTGTCCCCCGATCTGAGTATACTGCGGCATAATACACAAACAGTGACAGTAACTGGTGATAGGCTTACACTTTTCTCCCGGTCCTGGCTGGGCTCGTTCTCCGCCAGCTCCCCAATACAGAGTGGCTTTAGAAACTTTCTCACAAAGGAAAGGTCTGGATGAAAAGCATGGAAAGCATCCTAGGTGGGAAATAAAGAACATACGTGTCAGAGGAACATCATACGCTGATGTACAACATGTGATTGCCATGTAACTAAAACGCAGTGGTTCCCAAACGGTGTACTGTGGCACCCTGGGGGGCTTCTGAGAACTTGCAGGGGTGCAGTGGGCTGGTTGGAGGTCCAGGACCAATTAAAATTATTTATGATCAATGTAATAGGCAAAATCAGTGCTTGTGACCAATCAGAAATCTGTGCTTGTAACCAATCAGAAATCTGTGGACAGACAGAAGCGAACCCTGTCCTTCATCATATCACTGACCCTCAGGGTTACATATAACACTGTTCATTTTTCTTTATTTGTGAATTTCTCTAAAAAAAAAACCTTTGGACCTAGAGGTGCGAAGTAACACATTCTGATACTCTAGGCCACTGTGTTTCAAGAAAGTTTGGGAACCATTGGTCTAACTTATTTATATTACTATACTATATCAAATGGGCAAAAAGATTCAGTATTCAATATTACACTCATAAATCAATGGGGAATTAGATAGATAGATAGATAGATAGATAGATAGATAGATGTTTTTAAATCACAATTTTATATATGTAAGTAGGTATGTGCTTGCATTAGGGTAGATTATATGCACAGGAAAATATATATGCAGCTAAAATAGAGGGGTGATTTACAAAACTCAGGAGTACAGATGCAACTACTGGTCCAAAGTGGGATGGAGCACAGGAAATTCAGAACTCTGGCAGTCGCGGTGCCTCATTCTGCAGAACACTGAAAGTGGTGGTGCCTCATTCTGCACAGCACTTGTAGTGATGGTGCCTCATTCTGCAGAACACTGGCAGTGCCTCATTCTGCAGAACACTGGCAGTGCCTGGTGCCTCAGTCTGCAGAACACTGGCAGTGCCTCATTCTGCAGAACACTGGCAGTGCATGGTGCCTCATTCTGCAAAACACTGGTAGTGCCTCATTCTACAGAACACTGGCAGTGCCTCATTCTACAGAACACTGGCAGTGCCTCAATCTACAGAACACTGGCAGTGCCTCATTCTGCAGAACACTGGCAGTAGAAATTAGATGTTTTTGTTTTTTTCTTAAACACTTTATTTATTCAAAAGGAAAGAGCTGGGCAGACAAACACAATAAAGTCAGAAAACAATTGTCATATAGCTCAAAATATTTAGGAACAATATATATATATAAAATAAAGGAAAAAGGAGTACAAAAGGTTATTTAAATAAAAATGTGTGTGGGGGGATCACAGACATAACTGAATGGTGAACCAGCTTTGGGATGGAGAAATGTTTTCCAATCCTATTAATCAGACAAAACACTTTCCATACAGAGAGCTTCATGCAATGAATAAAACCTAAAATATAATAACTACAAAAAATGGGAAATCTGACAAATCCTTAACCACTGTATTAACAACATAACAGACATAACAGTATTAGATCCCCAGGTACATCAGTGGAAGGCTAGTTCCCCTATGAAGGCGAGTGGGGGACGGAAAAAAAAAAGCCAAAAATATGCAGACAAAAGTTAAAAAAGTAAAACCCAGTGATCTCCCTGCATACTTGCCAATGGCAGACCCCAGGTGACAATTACCAGGACTCCTTCCCCACCAGCCACTACAGACCATTCCCATGAGACCAGCTTTTGAATCCCCCCCTTAAAGTCAGTGTGTGCGGGTGGATACTTTTTTATTTTTTATTTATTTGGGGTGGGGAAATCTCTGGTTTTTTTTCTATCTAGACAATGATGAATAAATAGATATTTAATCCTCTATCTAATAAAATAGTAAATGAGCATTCATGGGGACTAATTTATTAAATAACGGCATGAATGACAATTACGCTGTAACACACTATTTATTGTAATTATTCAGCGCTGTTGTAATCTGTTATGTAATGTGATTATGCACAATGTACTATTTAAATATTTGGTACTTGTTTCCTAGAACGGCCACAACGATTTAGATCGTTGTGGTCGTAAGATAAAAAATCGGATCGATCGCATCGCATGCGATTTGGTCGCATACGATGCGACCGATCCGATCGACCGATTTTTCACCCGATTTTTTTTTTTTTTCACCTCATTAATTTCAATTGCCCCCACAAATGTTACTAAGTGGGCTAGACCCCACGATAGACGTCAACCCGAAGCGTGGCGAGCGCAGCGAGCCCGCGAGGGGCGGCGGTGCGCGTCCTCCGACCTTTTCATTCCCCTACTATCCACTAGGGCGTGGAGTGAGAATAGAATAGTGTGGCGAGCGCAGCGAGCCACCGAGCCCGAAGCGTGGCGAGCGCAGCGAGCCCCGCGAGGGGACGCGTCTAACTTCACAGGTATACGCGTCCCCTCGCGGGGCTCGCTGCGCTCGCCACGCTTCGGGCTCGGTGGCTCGCTGCGCTCGCCACACTATTCTATTCTCACTCCACGCCCTAGTGGATAGTAGGGGAATGAAAAGGTCGGAGGACGCGCACCGCCGCCCCTCGCGGGCTCGCTGCGCTCGCCACGCTTCGGGTTGACGTCTATCGTGGGGTCATGGCGGGCACATAAAAAATGTGAAATGGGTCATATTGGCCCATTTCACCTTTTTTAACATTTTTCCCTATGTGAGATGGACTTAATCAAGTCCATCTCATCTTGTGCCATTATAATGGCACAAGACCGACAAGATCCTCCCGATTTCAATGTTAAAAGATTTTTTAACATTGAAGCCTATGGAAAAATCGGGTCAATCGGTCGGTCGCATCGCGGCCGATTTTAATTGGTCGCGACCGACCGATTGACCCGATTTCTGTCAATCAAAGTGAAAAAAGTGTCAAAAATCGGCCACATCGTGAGGATCGTGTCCCTTAATTAAGAGCCACGATCACTCACGATTGTGGCCGTTCTAGGAAACAAGTACCAAATATTTTATTGGTTTTAATAAGCTTTCCTCTAATCTTCTTCCTGCCACATACTGACCGCCAGTTGCTTGTACTACAGTGAACTAAAGTAACCTCTGTTGCAGCTCTCTGCCGGCGCTGTCCTCATCTAGCCAGAGTACAAAGCACTTCCCTGTCAGGCCACTCCATTACACCGACAGCATAGGCTGTCTCTTAGACAAGGCGGACTGAGAGACCCCCTACAGTTTCACATATACTAATGTGTATACAAACTAGCATATAAATGCATTTATGCATCCCAGAAGCAGTATGTGGGTGTATAATTGGTGTGATATTATATTTATTATTACCAGTTATTTATATATATTCTAAAGATTGTAAGCTTGCGAGCAGGGCCCTCCTACCTCCATGTCGGCTTGTATCTACCCAGTTTGTTTAATCACTGTTGTTTCCCATTGTAAAGTGCAACGGAATATGCTGCACTATATAAGAAACTGTAAATAAATATATATAGCGCACACATATTCCGCAGCGCTTTACAGAGAATATTTAAACACTCACATCAGTCTCTGCCCCAGTGGAGCTTACGATCTATATTCCCTATTACATGTACCCCCGCGCTCTTGGGTTAATTTTGTTGGAAGCCAATTAACCTACTAGTAAATTTTGGGATTGTGGGAGGAAACCGGAGTACCCGGAGTAAACCCACACAAAGTACGGGGTGAATATAAAAACTCCGCACAGTTAGGACCATGGTGGGAATAGAACCCATGACCTCAGCGCTGTGAGGTAATAATGCTAACCATGACATCGTCCGTGCTGCCAAAATTAATATTAATACATATTACATAGTATATATATATTCATTTGTACTGTAAAAAAACACTGTAAAATGCAAATTATACATAAAAACAAAAAAATGCGCACACATTTATATATACATAGCATAAAAATATACATAACATAAATATACATAACATAAAAATATACATAACATAAAAATATACATAACATAAAAGACCAACTGAAATAAACCAAGTGCAATTCGGTTCTCCCACACACAGTACATTATTGCTGCTCACTGCCACTAATAGCAGAATTGTGTCTGCAAGCAGGGAAATCCCAGACTCATGCAGATTTTATAAGATTAGCGTCAGCAATGCCGACAAGCTCATGAATGTTTTACAGTCATTACCCATAATGACCGGTGGCCATTACTAATTACACAGCACTGGTCTGCCTTCAGAACACTATAACACTATAATCTTTGGCCTGTAATTTCTGCCCCAAAAATACATTTTATTTAGCAAAACGCCTTATTATACAGTTGTATTTCAAAGGATTACTTGATCTTTATATATAGCAAAGTCATTTTTAGTATTGCAACATTGCAGCCTGGGGCTATGGAAAAACAAAGTAACTCACATCTGTGTTATAATATTTGATTTATTCACAATTTCTCTCTCTCTCCAAGCTTTAATAAATACCCCAATAATAAGAGTAAAAATTCCTATTTTGTGTGCAAAACTTTTTTGTTTATAGAATATGACAAAGATGATCCCCATACTGTGTAAAGTACGCAGAAGTTTGCCTTGCAAATGTACTGTCACTGCATGTACTGGGTGCAGCACTACACGTGTATATTATATTATACAAGGGATTGTCAGCTTATAAGCTAGTAGTATTGTTCCAATATAGTCAGGGAAAGATCTGCATACATTTATCATAGTAGTCCAATATGTCATACAGTATGTACTGCACTAGGCGAGGACCAGTATATCTGTGCTGCATTAGTGTATAAGATCATGGATGAGATAGATAGATAGATAGATAGATAGATAGATAGATAGATAGATAGATAGATAGATAGATAGATAGATAGATAGATAGATAGATATTGTTTAATGATAGATATATAGACAGACAGACAGACAGACAGAGAGTAGATAGATAGATAGATAGATAGATAGATAGATAGATAGATAGATAGATAGATCAGTGGCGTAAGTTCGTCCCAGTTGCCCGGAGGCAAGATAAAAATTGGTGCCCCCCAACACACACATACACACCACCTTATATAAATATATGTATGTATGTATGCATGTATGTATGTTATGGATATTATGTTTAGAAAAAAAGAGAGTGTGGCATCTATGGTCCTGCTAGGAGTCAGCCACAGAAGTGATATAAACGGCTTTTAATTAACTGATTCAAACTCACAGTGGAGGAGAGGTGCCCCCTTGGGAGCAGGAGCCCGGCGGCAGATGACTCCATTGCCTCCCAGAGTTCTGCCTCTGAGATAGATAGTTAGATAGATAGATAGATAGATAGATAGATAGATAGATAGATAGATACTGTAGATAGATACTGTAGATAGACAGATTGAGTGACAGACAGACAGACAGACAGACAGACAGACAGACAGATAGATAGATAGATAGATAGATAGATAGATAGATAGATAGATAGATAGACAGATAGACAGACAGATAGATAGATAGGCAGACAGGCAGTGGGTGGGCTCTCCCCGGCAGCACTCACCGAGGCGTCTTCCCCCGCATAGTGGCTGATGACCCGCAGGCCCCCGGGGTGTCTCCGCACCCAGCTGCTGATGTTGTACACCTTGCGGTTTATCACCAGCCACTTGTCCGTCTTCGTGTTGTGTTTCTGGATCTCCTGCCAGTCATAGCGCGGCTCCGGCTTCACACACACCGCGCTGCAGCCATCCCCGTCCTGCGCCCCCTTACCCATGCCTTGTCCTGCCCGGGGGCACCGCTCCGGCTCCTGTGGGGTACAAAGTATGGTCACATCCTCCTGTCACTCAGCTCATGCTCTGTGCCCTCCTTCCTCCATGTCTGTGCCCCTCTGCCCTGCCCTCTGCACCCGCCAGTCACTGTGCCACCTACCCATGCACCCCCTGTGACTGTGCCCATTACCCCTGCACCCACACCCCTGTGACTGTGCCCATTACCTCTGCACCCACACCCCTGTGACTGTGCCCATTACCCCTGCACCCACACCCCTGTGACTGTGCCGTTTACCCCTGCACCCCCCCAGTGACTGTGCCCCCATACCCTCTGCACCCCTAATACTGTACTCCCTCTATCATTGCCCTCTTCACAAAACAGTGTCTGTGCCCCACTATCCCCCCCCCCCCCCAGTGACTGTGCCCCACTATCCTGCCCCCCCCTCCCCCAGTGACTGTGCCCCACTACCCCCCTCCTACTCCCGTTGACTCTCTTTACCCTCCACCTGCTACGGGTGATGCACGGAGCTCCCTGTGCCGCTCTCTGTCACATCATGCTGCAGCAGCAGCCGGCTACATGTACTCCCCCCTCTCCCCCGCCCGCCCGGAGCATCCTCCTCTCCCCTCCTCTCCCCTGTTTAGGGTTTCCAGGGCAATCAGCAGAGGAAGGGGACCAATCAGTGAGCGGGCACCGGGGGCAGCCTCCTCGCCATTGGCCCTGCAGGATCTTTCGAAGCTGGAGGACGTGAGGGAATAATCCTGAGCTGGGAGGGGGCGAGATAATAATACCCCATCTGCAGGGAGAGGGCAGAACGGACACTCAGTGAGTGTGAGTCACAGGTAGGGAGAGGTACATGCTGATGGAGGCACATACTGTAGGGAGAGGTACCTGTGATGGAGGCACATACTGTAAGTCACAGGAATGGGGAGCAGGGAAGAGACACTCAGGGGAGTGAGTGTGAGTCACAGGTAGGGAGAGGTACATGCTGATGGAGGAATGGGAAGCAAACATTGTGGCTGCAGAGATGGAAGAGAGCACAGGAGACATATCATGTATTGGTAATCAGGGGTGATAGGAGGCGATAGAGAGCGATGTGTTCCTTCACATTTGCTGCCTTTATCTATCACCAGACAGTAACTAGTGATACCCATCAGTCAGAGAGTAGCGGAATATGCTGCGCTATATAAGAAACTATAAATACATAATGGTACCATGTAATGCTACAGTGCAACACAGAAACAACATTACAGATTACCCTGCACTCTAGAGGCTAGAAAGTGTCTGTCATTGCAGCTGTACAGTACAGTACATACTGAGGGCTTTAGATCTGTACTGCATACTGTAGGAGGATAGTTGAGTCATAGGGATGATGTAGAGTTCAGTGTAATTTGCATCTAGCAAGTTCAAGCTTCAACTCCCCCAAAAACAGGTGCATAGCGCTGGCCATATGGCAAAATGCATGCAGCTCAGTAACGGTAGGGACAGCCATCCACCAGCAATGATTTGTCACCAATGGTCAGTGGTTTTGCATCAATGACAGAGATACAGTCATTGATATTGATATTTTGTTTTCTTTCTTCTGCACAGCGGGCCTGAGATCTAACCAAGGAAAGGAAGGGGTGCCGGACGGGGTCCCGACGGTCGTCGGCTATTTTTCCTCGTGGGGGTCCACGAAACCCATAGAGGGAGAATAGAATAGGTGGCTTGCTATTGTGCGAGCACGTGAACATTACCGGTAGCTTCATGGCTGCTTGTGATAACACATAACTGCCACACCCCAGTCAAATGGTCCAGACACACGTGCGTTGGCCGCATCGTGCCCTGAAAATGCTCAGTTGCTGCCCCCGCATTGTCGGTCACCCTCCTGTTGCGCCTTAGACTGCAGTCACATTTTTTACGATACGGCCACAGTTTAAGTGCTCTGCGATTTCACTAATCGGAAGGGCTAGTTGAAATAGCATTATCTTCACTATAAATGTTATTAAATACTAGTAAGCCTGCTTGAAGCAAAAGCTTCGAAAGCTAGTCTGCTACTTTCTGTGTTTGTGCAAGTGAGAGAAAGAGATGTAGTTTCACACTCTGACAGAAGTTGGCAGAGTTTCGAAGACTGACAGACACTAGACAAATATATAGAGCATAACAGATACTGGGGCCCATTCAAACCTGCTCACCCGGTTCGAATTTGGCCCAGTCTCCGATGGTGGAGGTCTGGACATAGGCACTAATGCGCACACGCAAAACCTCACAGCGAGCAGATTTTCACTCGCCTGGTTGTTCGCATATTGATTGGCAGCCAGGGGGCATTCCGGAGTGGACACCTGGTATATCATGGGCATGCCACATAAATGGTGGCCGCACCCATAGAAATGCTGGGCGGGCTCCGGGGAGCGCAGGCTCGGGGCGGACGGATGATGTCACATGACGTTAGTGCCCGGCCCCTATTCGGACAACAACGTGCAGCAGAAAATTAAGTCCTGGGCTACTTTTCTGAGCAACCATCCAATGATTTCTCCTCTGTAGCGTGTGCTCGTAGCGTAGCAAGGGGTTCGGGGGAGGAGGAGACTGGGCGTGCATTCAGTGGGGCGACATTATCCAAATATGTGAGCAGGTCTGAATTAGGCCATTATCTGTGCAAAGCACACAGGTCTAGAGTTAAATAGCACGTGCTTGTGCACTGATAGGTATAGGTCGTGAGCACAACGGTTCTGCAGCGCTGTTTGCCATTTCTTGGGCTGATAAACAGTAGCTGTCAGTGGTTCCTATTGGCGGGAGACATGTAAATGGTTTATCACCTATCACAGCAGGTGAGTGTATATATAGCTGCAGGCTGTGTGTAATGCTATCTTCCAGTTCTTCAGTAGTGATTACAGCAAACCGCAGACTCTGCACAGTGTAACCACGTATTATAATGCTTCTCTTCAGTTGTGCGTACACCTGTCTATGTTGATACTGCACATTCATTGACCCACTGTACGTACAGTAAAGGGGGAGACATTACAGCGACTTTGCCGAGGGAGAAGTCACAGCCAAATTTCGCATGCAGTCCTATTGCATGTGATATATATCAAGGGGGTCATTCTGTTTGACTTGCAATGCCGCAAATTTTGCAGGTTTGCGAGCCAACTAAATGCTGCCCACACAAATGCCCCCACCCCCCCTCGCATAGCGAATATCCCCACTTGCAGCCTTGTGTGTGGGGCCGAAATTATTCGATGATCTCTTGTGGCTCAAATTTGCTGCACCCACAGCAAATCGGGTGATGTCAGCTGCCCGCACCTGGCACCTGTATTATGGCGCCATTAGCATTGGAACACCCAGAGTTGGGCATTCCCATGGGCGCGACCCATGCCTGCCATCCCCCACCTGCACTGATCTGAGAGAACAGGCCGGCGACTATACAAGTCGCGGTGTGTGTTCGCCAACAGAGCCTGCACATGCGCATAAAATAAACATCACTCTCCTGTACGAACGTGCGCGGGAGCGAAGAGATCAGAATGACCTCCGAAGTGCAATCCCAGCAAGTGCTGTCCGAGGCTGTCCGGTCCAACAGATCCTACGTGCAGCACTTGTGTTCTAGGGGCTCTAATCACATTGAGTGCACAGACACCCCCTAATGCTGTGCCCACCCTTATGAACACTTCCCTGTCCTTAGGAATACCAGCAATACCTAGTACCAAAGACTTTTGCTTTTTAGAACTGTATTCCGTTAAAAGAAGCGCCCATCGATCAATCATGTGTGTTTTGTATTGTTAATTGTATTGTTAATTTTGAATGGAAAACTTATTTTGGTCCTGCCACAAATATGAAATAACTAGCGCAAGCAGCCACACTAATAATAATAGGTGTACCAGGGTCTGATCACTGCCAAGTTATACATGTCCTGATGGTTATGGTATAAAGGGTCGACACCAAATAGTCAACATGCACTAAGTTGACATCGAAAAAAGATCGCCATGATTTTTTTCATATTTTTTGGTGTCAAGTTGTAGATTTCATCAAATGGACGCCCAATTAGTGTACCCCTCACTTCGCTCGCCATGCGTCGGGAAAGGTGGCTCGCTCTACAGCACTCGCCACACTTTACCGTTTCCAATTGGAGTACACATAGATGGTAAAGTATGAAAAAGTTCTATATCTGGTGATGTCAGCTATACGCCCCCCACACGCGCGTCATGGCCTCATTAGCATGAGAACGAACCAGAATAACCCCCATTGCACGTTGTAGATTTACAAATATTAAATAACCTAGCGTTGTACTCTGTGATTATGAACCTTATTCTGGTTGCGGCGGCCAAACGTACGTACGTTCCGTATCAGCGTACGTTTCCCGTACGCGGACGTTGAGCGAAAGTCCACCCACAAAACATCCGCATACGGACGCTCACAAACACAGACAAAGGGGAGTGGCGTACACTTGAGCGCACGCCACCGTACACGGACGGATAACCGTGTCCGCCACCGTTTACGGACGTCTCTTGTCCGTTTTCCCACCGACATCTTGCGGCTATCTGAGCGTACGCCACCGTGCACGGACGGTTCTCTATTGTTTTCAATGGAAAATTCAGCGTATGTCACCGATCGTGAGAGTGAGCGTACGTCCGTGCACACTGGCATACCCTTCACATATATGGACCTGCTAATCTAGCCTTTCAACTATGATTAAGCCAATTAAATGAAATTCTAATTGTTATTCAATTATTGTTTTATATGACCTCAATTGTCTACCTTAATGAACAGCCTAATAAAAATAAATGTTACCCCTCCTTACATGTATATTTATTATGTTCTAATGTTGCATTTTAATCACTATCTATGTGTCCCCACATTGCTTTTACGTTTAAATAAAGTCATGGTGGTGTTTGTGTGTATGTACTAAATTATGTCAATAATTAGTTTTATCCGATTTTGTAACATGTATACCTACCCTGATGTTATGTGTGATGTTTTAATCTAACAACAATAAAAAATCATGCCTTTTCACTATGTGTTATTTCACCCAAAAACACACACATTCACACATCATTCGTTACCCCTCACCTCAAATTACCAATATAACTTACATTACACATCTGTATGTACCTGCCCTTACAAACCCTCTCACATATTTATGATTAAAAACAAAGGCAACTTCTAACTTTACAAAAACTTTTATTGTTAACAAACATAATAAGGGGGGGGGGGGGGGTGGTAAAAACAAATTACATGAGGGCCTCCAGACGTCCAAAAAGAATATTTAAATAAAATAAAGTCAGGAATATTTCCCTCATTATATTGGCCACCTCCTCCTGGTGCTGTTCAGTGTCTGTAGTGAAGGGGAAAAACACATTATAATTAATATATAATATACACAAATGTTTGTTGCATTGTAACATAATATGAATTTGTGAGTTAAGTGTGAAGGCCACATACATTTTTCAACTACATTGAAGATGGGTATGCTGTGAACACGGTACTAATTAGTATTTTGTTTTCACACACATACTGTACATATTACATGAAATGAAATAAATTCCTCCTTATTGGATGAATGTATGCTCTATCACAATTGGGAGGTTTGTGGTGGGGGAATCACCTCTAACCTCACAATTAACCTGTGCTAGTTAAGGGTACTGACATTGTTGTGGCATAAACACTCCTTACTTATTAAAATGTTGTCCATTGCTGTACAAATTATAGGCCTACATCAAATTTAGAAAAGCATGCATCCGCATGGCCTCACACACTATTAACAAACCAACCTATAAATTAATGTTCCACATCATGCTGGGAAGTGTAGTTACACAACAGCTGGGCCCACATAACTTCAACACCACTACTGTAGGATATGTCCTTGGATGTACTGTTATGTCAATTACTCAAAGGGTGAGGCGTGCTAACACTCAAAAAATACACCAAGGGGACACTTGTTCCTGGAGGAGGACACGCCACACCTCAGGGTCGACTTGCAGTGATATGTTGCAACTAATGATGATGTTGGATACACATATGTGGATGTTGTGTTTGTTTATGTGTAGAAATGTGTATGTAAACATTAGGCACATTATTTACTTACGGCTCGTTGTGCCATCCTGGTCTCCGCTGGATGGGTGGCCGGTGTTTCTGGATGGGGGGGTCAGGAGCAAGGGGAATGGGATGGGAGTTGGGATAGAGGTAGTGGGTTGGAGTGGGGATTGGTAAGGCTTGGGGGTGGGTGGTGGGGAGTTGTAGGGGGGTTGGAAATGGGGAGGGGATGGGGTGTGGGTGGGGGTAGGGGAGTAGCTGGTGGAAGAAGAGCTTGAGATGCGGTGATCACCAGCAGGCCCCAATGTCTCCTCCTTCTCCTCCTCTTCCTGATCTATTTCGGCCTCCTCCTGGGCTGCCTCCTCCTGGGCTGCCTCCTCCTGGGCTTCCTCCTCCTGGGCTTCCTCCTCCTGGGCTTTCTCCTCCTGGGCTGCCTCCTCCCAGGCTGCCTCCTCCCGGGCTGCCTCCTTCCGGGCTTCCATGCGTGCCCTGGCGCGTGCTGAAATGTTCATGGTAATGGTATAGAAATAGAAGGTTGGGTTGCATGAAAAAGAGATGCATTAGTGATGCTCATAACGGTACTTGTTTCCTATCTGGGCGCCCACGATCAAAATTGCGTTGATCGGGGGTAAAAATCGCGGTCATCGCGGGCATCGCGGGTAAAATTGGATGGTCGCGATGCCCGCGATGACCGCGATCACCGCGATTTTCCCATAGGGAACAATGTTAAAAAAGGCTGATTGACCGCGATTTCACTGTTAAATGGCTCAATTGACCCGATTTGGCCATAATAACCCTGAATTAGGCCCAATTAACCCTTAAATGTCACCCCCAAATTTTGACGCCACCCCACGATCGACGCCAACCCGAAGCGTGGCGAGCGCAGCGAGCCCGCGAGGGGCGGCGGTACGCGTCCTCCGACCTTTTCATGCCCTACTATCCACTAGGGCGTGGTGTGAGAATATAATAGTGTGGCGAGCGCAGCGAGCCACCGAGCCCGAAGCGTGGCGAGCGCAGCGAGCCCCGCGAGGGGACGCGGATACCTTCACTGTGAAGGCCGCGAGGGGACGCGCATAACTGTGAAGGTATCCGCGTCCCCTCGCGGGGCTCGCTGCGCTCGCCACGCTTCGGGCTCGGTGGCTCGCTGCGCTCGCCACACTATTATATTCTCACACCACGCCCTAGTGGATAGTAGGGCATGAAAAGGTCGGAGGACGCGTACCGCCGCCCCTCGCGGGCTCGCTGCGCTCGCCACGCTTCGGGTTGTCGTCGATCGTGGGGTGGCATCAAAAGTTGGGGGGGATATTTAAGGGTTAATGGGCTCTGTGGCCCATTTAACATTGAATCCTATGGCCAAATCGGGTGGATTGAGGCATTTAACAGTAAAATCGGGTCCATCGCGGCTTTTAACATTGATTCCTATGGGAAATCGTGAGCATCGCGTCGCGGGCATCGCGGGTGCATTTATGGCCGGCCGCGACGCGACCGACACGATTTCAAAGTTTAACATTGGTTTCAATGGGAAATCGCGGGCATCGCGTCGGTCGCGTCGCGGCCATACATAAATGTACCCGCGATGCCCGCGACGGGCGCCCAGATAGGAAACAAGTACCCTCATAACATTAAAAATGATCATTTCAGATACATTTAATACATTTATCATGCTAACAAATACATATGCTACACACAAAATCTGAGGGTATACATATACCCCCCATATACACCCCATATACACCCCATATACCCCCACATTCCCCCCATATACACCCCATATACACCCATATACCCCCCATATACAACCCATATACCCCCCCATATACAACCCATATACCCCCATATACACCCCATATACACCCCATATACACCCACATACTCATGCACATGTTTAAAAACTACAGAAATCATTGCAAAAAAAAGCATACATATTTGATAATTATATACTTACATCGGGCAATATGGCGCCGAATGGAGCATAGCAGCTCTGGCTGCCTCCGCCGCAGGTCAGACCAGCGCCGCTCCACCTGCCCCAGGCTTCTGCGGAGGCTGTTCCGGGCGTAGATTAAGTGGCGGGTAGCGTTATACGCCCGCCGCTTCTCATTATTTGAGACATATGGGCCCCTGGGCCCCAGGCGCCGGTCCATGACTTGGACCAACGCCAGCAGCTCTTCATTAGAAAAGGGGTTAGCCCTTGATGAAGACATATTAGTAGAGACAGGATTATATGCATTTGCATATTTGCATATGCATTTGCATATTTTGCCCATTCTCACTGGTTATTGCATATTTTACCTAAAATCTAGTGATGGTGCATATTTTAGGCCCCCCTCCCCCCCCCCCCCCCTGCGAGTTACAGTACTGCTTTGCCCTGCTGCTGCTGGCCAGGTAGTGGTAGAGTGTGCAGGCTGGGGCAATGCACAGTGTTGCGAACCTTGGATGTACGGATGCACTGCTCTAGGCTGACACTGCTCTAGGCTGCCAATCCATGTTGATAAATGTCAGTCGGGGCGGATGCCATTACGTAGCTCCTGAACCTTTGCCTACCCCTGGCCTGGGACTTTACACCAAGAGACAGACTTCTGCAGCAGAGGAGGTAGGCGGAAGGGTTGTGACATCACGCGGCGTGGAGAAATGCCGTGTCACAGTCAGTAATGCAGCGCAGGGAGGAATCCTTCCACTCTGCTGCCCTCACATGCTAAGTTGACATTTGATCCATCGGCGCTGGGGATGAGGGTCCGTGTAGTTGATGCCATAAGAGCCTAGGATGCTGCAGTCTGCTGTAGCAGCCAGGAAGAAAAAAAATCCTGTGTACAGCACTAGACATCTGCAGATGCTGTGGGCCTATTTTTGAGGTTTATTTGCAACTAATTGTATGCTGATTTTTAAATAAATAAGTTTAAAATTACTGTTTTTATTATTAAATGTAGCATATTTTAACACTTTTTTATGCATATTTTAAGTATTTTTATGCATATTTGCATGCATATTTCAAGCTTTTTATGTTGCATATAATCCTGTCTCTACATATTAGCAATGGCGCAGTTATTAATTGCAGGTACATATATAACTTTTGGTGGTTGCTGATTGGTCTAAAACCTAGTTTTTTTATTGTTAACTTTATTAATCAATCGTACATTAACAATATGTATGCGAATAAAAACTTTCACGACCGTTCCGATATGCACACCATAACATACATTATGCTTTCAATGTAGAGACGTACTGTATATACAGTGTGCGAAAAATTATACACGCAACCATCTACTAATACATACGCTGATAACAAGGCACATACAACATGTTGGTATTTGACAAGTTATTCCTCATAATAAAAGTAAGGAAAGCATTGTAACGTTGGTATGTTAATACATTGGTTTAAGAAAGCATACACGTACTCCCAACAGAGACCACATGAAAACTCATCATTGGAATGACATGTGCACACATTTCAACATGTAGCACACAATGGTCAACAACTTGTGTATGTGCATTGTACAGGTGAATGCTCAGGTGCGTTGAGACCTGCGTAATTTCCGCCTTAAATAACGGCGGAAATTATCGGCGGGAAATATTGGCGGAAATTATCTACTACATAGCGGTGAAAAATATACGCCCCCTTGTTCAAGGCGGGAGATTACCATATAAATATCCAGTCAGATGCTGGCCATAATTGCTGCAAACATGTCTAGCTCAGATGATTCCGCAGCTGAGGACGCCCTACAAAGAGCACGAGCAGAATCCCTGCTTGAAAGTTTGAGGCAGAGGGAGCAGGAGCGGAGAAGGAGGGCCCAAGAGCAAGGGGGCCCCTCACTAATAACGCCACCAGCTCCACAAGGGCCAAGCAACCAGGCAGAACAAGAGGTTGCATCTTTCCAAACATATGAGACCCAGCAGCTGCATGGTGAGAGAACTGGGGCCACCAGAACATGACCTGCACCATCTAGGCCGAGTACTGAGCAGGATACCACCACCAAAAAGAGAAACCCTGCATTTCTAGAGGCAGAATTGAGAATTTTAGTGCCCAGGGCACGAGAATGGATAGAATTACCTAGCAGGAAGCCGGGTGCCAGTGCATGGAGAAAGCTTTGGGAGAAGATCACAGAGGAAGTGAACCAGGTGTCAACAGTGGTCAGAGATTTGGCATCAGTGAAGAAAAGGCAGGTGTGTTTGTCCCCCTGATAATGTCATATGTGTGTACATATGTTACATGTATGTTTAGAGAATAATAGAAAGGTGTGTTTGTAGATAGTGCTACACTTCAATGACACATGTGAACACAACCATGTCTAATAACCCACATTTATATATAAAACATGCACCATTGGTGTGATGTGAGGTTATGGGCACAGTTCTGCTCCTGTGAAGTATGTGATGGGACAACAGAAAGTGTGTTGTAGAAAAAGAGTTGTAGTAACAAGTTCCTGATGATGCTACTGAAACAAGGATTTCAAAACTGTGCACATGTAGCTGGTGAGAAACTACACATCCCAGCATGCCTTCCCATAGTGAAATAACTTCATATTATCAACACTGTCAAGCTATGGTGGGATGTGTAGTTTCACAACAGGTGGAGGTGCATAATTTGCCCATGGCTGCTGTCATTTCTGCATAGTGAAATATGTATGTGCATTTAGTGGCCTCATGAATGAGATGAGACACTGAAATGCCTCATAATGGAGACATTAATGTGTGTGTGGGAAACATATGCATTAAAAACATAATATCACCCACACTAGTAGTCATGATGTTCACTAGCACAGTGGTGCACATATCTCATGTTGATTTATTTTGATTTGTATTTGTAGGTGGTCAGACTTCAAAACTGGTCTGAAGAGGAAGATGACTGACCGGTACAACCACAGCATGTCCACCGGGAGGGAGCCTATCCCAGAGAGTTTAGAATATACCCCCCTGGAGCAGGACTCATTGGATGTCATTGATGTGGTCTAGGTCAGGGGGGTATCCAATATGGATAGTGAGCTCCCGGCGGAGGTCTTTGCTGGTGCTTTTGATGGTAAGTCACAGTAATGCATTGTTTGTGGTAAGAGAGATTGTTTGTGTATGTGATGGTGACATCGTTTTCAATTTTGATCCTAGAAGAAGCAGAAGCACATGATGAACCGGCAGCATCTTCCTCTTCAGAGCCACAAGTGGAGCAAGTGGTCCAGCCTCCACCAATACACCAGACCCATCCAGTGGCCTCATATGATGGCAGGTTGTTGGAGATGCTGGAGAAGATAGAGCAGCATAAGATGGAGGCTGCAGAACGTCAGCATCAGTTGGTTGAGTATATTGGCATTTGGAAGGAGACCAACACCCAGCAGTTTGAGGCCTTCCAACGCCAGAATGACATTCTGGCGGAGCTGCTGACCACCGCCAGGTCCCAAAGGGACAATCCCCCATCTGCTGGCCCACCCCAAGCTGCTCCACAAGCTACCACCTCTGCTGACCCTCCTCTGTCCACTGGGTCAAGACGGCGCAAGCCTTCAGTGCCAAAGGCCCCTGTCCCCAAGACCCCATCCAAAAAGGGGAAAAAAGGGCCAAAATAATAACACCTGGGTCACTTCCTCTGTGTTTGGATCCCAAAGTTTTAAATTGCACTGTGTATCCACTTCCTGAGTTGGCCATCTATCCATTTTCGTGCCATGGGCAGTAAAGTGCTTATTTTGACCTCAAGAAATGCAGGTTTTATTTTTGGTGGTGTGTATCATGCTTAGTATTCTCCCTGGTTGTTGCAGGTCGTATTCTGGTGTCCACATTTCTTTCACCATTGCATTTGCAGGGTAACACATGTTTGGAGATATGCAACCTCTTGATTGTTATTTGTGTCAATATTTTATATTTTATTTTTATTTATGATATTAAATTGTCACATAAGCTGTGATGCTGAACAGCAAATAAATTTAATTTCAAAATTAACACACAATTGTTGTATGTGTAATTTCTTGTGTCAAACAAATAATACATTTATGTGTACTTACTGACCAGGGTATATTTGTGCATTTATTGACGTGTTGTAGAAGTTTCCCATGTCTAACCCTCTCCATGGCCATTCCCATGTTCATATCCAAATTTTCCCATCTAATTAGTTTGTGTCAGCACATGTGCAGAGCAACTTAATAGGTGAGAAAGCAGTTTGTGTGCAGGTGAGGTAACTCCTACATTAGAAGGTAAAAGCAGGTCCAGAACAATGAGTTCGTCATGGAGTGGGTGAGGTAGGCAAACAAGGGTCAAAAGGGACATTTGTGTAGGAATGCATATGTGTCCTCCCTAAAAAACCAGTCATGTCTTGGTACAATTATGTTAAAAATGTGTGAGTCGACCAAACATGATAAAATTGATTGTGAACAAACATGTTTAAATATTGTAACATATATGAGTTTTCAGTGTCATAAGCAGATGTAGGAATCCTTTGTTAGAGAGATGTGAGTGCAATAATGTGATTGGTGGCATTTTACATCCAGAGTGTAGTAACATCCAATTCATAGCAGATCAGAAAGTGGTACAGTTCTGTATTTTGGGTACTATACAAAGATTGTGTGCAAAATAGTGGCCATGGCCTTAGAACATTGCTGGCACATCCTTGTAGGTCTTAGATGTGGTTTATGTATTTTTCGCAAAATGAACAAAAATCTGTTTGTATTAGAGTGATAACGTTGACACATGTTGACTTGTGTAGATTGAGTGTGCTGCTGTTTAAAGTATATGAAAACACTTACTGAATGTGTATAAATGTTTTAAAAATACCTACCTTAGCATCTATAAGCAGGTCTTAAAATGATTCTTAAGGGGCCCATACACGGTCCATTTAACGGATCCGTTTGGGACTTAATTAGCACACTTCGTATCGGATCGGATCCCTAGTGCATGCAGTGTGCATGCACTGTGATCCGATGCGATGTGTACCTAGTACAAAAAGTATGTGCAGCACATACTTTTTGTACCGTACGATGAGATGCGCGTAAGCGCGCATCTCATAGTACAAAACGGACGGACCGGGAACGGACCGTGTATGGGAGCCTTTATTAAATTAAACCAACCTTTACATGTAGAGAAGTGTAGAAAGATATGCTTCCAATGTGTTTGAGTGCTGTGTGTGGCTTGCAGGTAGTGAAATAATGGTTTGGACTTAATAGGCTTATAGACTGTAATATTGCTTATTACATTCAGGTGTATGTGTTTGAGTAGTAATCAGCGTAAATTAGCAGACCCAGGAGTCCGCTCTCATGCGTTATCTGTAGGGGTGTCCGAAATGCACTTTGCTTTGGCCGATCGAGCGGTTGTAGCAGCGTACATTTTCTGTGCACACCCCCGTGTACGCCCATGTTTACGCCCAGTTTTCTTCATTATTTCGGCCGCTCCCCTCAACACGCCCCTATGCCGCCCACAATGACCGTACTCTTGCGGACAGGTTTTTTCGCACGGAAACAACTGTCCGTGAGTGTTGTGGAGTCATCGCGCCTGCGCATTACGGAAGGTACGCATGCGCAGATAGAAAAAAACCCCGGAACATACGCTTACGGCCTGAACCAGAATAAACCCCTATGATTGTTGGGTCACAATGACATGATCAGATCCCAGGAAAGGACTACTACAGAAATCTCCCAGGTAAGGAGCTCTGCTCTTACATCACTGCTCTTTGGACTCACATTTGCTGAAATGAAATTTTTACAAGATAACATGTCCAGAAATATCATCATTGTAGACTGATTTGTGGGAGCATACGTGATTCCACCGAGATAGTCATTGGTATTAAAGTTTAAAGGTAAAAGCAACCTGGCTTTGTCTTAATTGCAACTGTAAATGTAGTGACTATGGTGCTGATGTGGACAGTGTTGGACACCTGCAAGGAAGCACATTCCAGACAGCAGCTGCAGCCCTCGATAGGTTCTTTTCAACAGGGGATGCGTTACTGTCATATTTACCAGCCTGGCCCCCATAGCTAACGCTATCTGCAGATGGCACTGTACTGATGATCTTTGAGATACAATTGGCTGGGAAAAAAAATAGAAGAGAAATCCCTCCCTGGTATTGGACGATGTACATGCATGGTCAGCGGGTGGGTGGTGTAGGACCTTTGGTAGATTTGGGGTATCCAGAGGAGCCTTCCAGATGTTCCTGAGCGGTAGAGGAGAATGAAGTACGTGCATTGCGATTAGAGCGTACTGTAGTTACAGAATCAAATATGTTGACTCAGGACTTGAAACTTAGGAGGTCATTCTGATTGATTCGCAAAACTGCGAATTTGCATGAGCACTAAAGTTTATGCGCATGCGCAGTTGCTAAACATCGTTCCCCTTTGTGAACGAGCAGGGGAGCGTATAAACCAGAATCAGGGCCTTAATCAGAGCAGGCTGAATTATTAATCAAATTATTGGAAAGCAAAATCTCAAAAATAATAAAAGAATGTTGGCCTGCTAAAAATGCATTAAAACCCCCATTATCTGTAAGCATCCCCCGCTGGGTTACCGTGGTAGAAGCCCATTGGCTTCTATGGCGATGCCCCATAGAAGCCAATGGGCTTCTACCGCAACCTTCCGCCGCTCCGCACCCACCCCCGCCGCCCCGCATCGTCCCCCTCTCACCTGTGTCCGGGCAGCACAGAGCTGTGCTGCCCGGACCTGTGACCACCTCCCTGCACTGACCACCTCCCTGCACTGATCCTCTTCCGGGTGCAGGGAGGAGGAGAGCCCGGTGCAGCAGCAGCAGCGCCGGGTAAGAGAGGGAGGGGAGAGCTGTCGGGTCCCCATGGCCCGCTGACTCTATCGCAAAGGACAGCTCTTAACGCAAGAGCTGTCCTCTGCCATAATTATCGCATATGTTAGAACATATACGATAATTATGTCTGTGATGGGCGGCGAAGGGGGGCGGAGCTGAGCAGCGATTCTTAGAGAATCTCCCCCTTAATCACACTGGCAAACATTTTGGGGCATTTTACTTAGATGGGAGCTCTATTGAAGGTGGGATGTTGCCCATAGCAACCGGTCAGATTCTGTCTATTATCTAAAAGGTGCTAAATAAATAAGTGGATTTTGATTGGTTGCTATGGACAACATCACATCTTCAATAGAACTCTCATCTTAGTAAATTTAACCCTTTGTCTCTCAGTATAAATATTCTGAGCTGCAGCTTGACTTTCTCTGAAAATTGAAACCGCCGGATCTCTGCAAATTGATGACCGTCCCCCCTGCTTCTGCTACTAGCTTTTAAGAGGTCTGTACAATGTGATTGAGGTACACAACTGAACGAAGCCAGGGCAATATGTTGTCTTCGGTGGTGACACAAAATCATATCCGGCTGGAACGTACAGAGTGTACCTGTGAGTGCTTGCTCCTATGGATCGCATTTAATATCTTATGGGAAGCTGTGCTGCACAGCCAACAAGCATGCGACCCAGTGCATGGTAATGAAAGCAAGAACAGCGATCGTTACGTCTTTCATTAAACTTTCCTGGAAATTCGGTGAGACTATTAGGCCGGTTCAAGTGTGTACCCACCCTTAGATCAGGGTTGCTTACTTTCAAAGTCTCCTGTCCGGGAGGAAACTGTCAGCAGCACTTTGAGGGGCAGGGCCTGATGTAGACGTCATAAAGTCCCGCCCCCAATACTGCAAATCCCGCAATTCGAGGGGAGGAGACTAAATGGTGGGATTTGCATCTTAAGCCCTGTCACCTCCCCCGAAAAGCCACAATTTGCGGGAAATTAATGCTGCCATGGGGGAGATGCGATTGTGCTCCTTGGTAAAGTCATGTTGCATTGCATGTGGGGCAGAGATATAATGGGGCTATTCAGACCTGCTTGGTGCTAGACTTACTTTTATCCAGGAAGGGAGAAAAAATAATTTGATGGTGAGCGCCATCGAATGATGATTCCTCCCTGTGTCCGCATGCAAGCGGATGTGTAAGTGCACACATACGCTCGCATTGTACTGCAGGAATTTGCTTGGCGCGGGAGGCGTGCATTTGGCGGGGCGGAGTTTACCTGCTCACTAGGCAGTGAATATACACTGCTTAGTGAACAGGTCTGAATTAGGCCGAGAGGTTTATAGTGGGGAAGGCATGTGTACTAGCTTAATTATAAATGTCAGTGTAAAAAGAAGGTTACCCAATATTTGTTTGCTACATGCAAAAGCAATCCCTAAATGCATCTATACTGTTTTTTACCAGTAGCAAACTGCTACTTATTTACCTATAACTTGTGACTCAACTAACAGCCCCGTTTCTTAACCAGCTATGTTGCTTTATTGAAGTATAACAGGTCCAGCTGTACTCACTGTTATATACACATTGGTTCTCATTGATCAAAGTTTCAGCTTAGTAGGGTTCTATACAGCTAACCAGCTGGTGTGTGTGCTGCTTGCAGGTAAGGATGCTGGAACAGCCTTATATTGAAGGTCTCTCTGAAATTAAGGGGGAGACTTGTGCTTCATCATGTCACTTCTCACACAGTGTTAAACAGTATGGATGGCTATTGACAAGTTTTTAAATCATCAGTGGTCTATGATCGATGTTGAATACTTTTACCATCTATGACAGAGAACCAGATTGTTTCCCGCCATCGTTAATACATAATGAGCCAGGCTTTATTGGACAGCAACCCAGTGAATAGTAGAGAGGGGACCATCGGTGGGTGACACCAATAACTGTTCCCTTGCAGATGGTTTTACACAATCAAGGGTAATCATCAGTGGTGCTATCGATGGTGACCATTGATGGTTACCTCACCGATGGCCATTCCTATAAAGGATCAACAAGATGGCAGTAGCACATCAGTTTGGAGGACAGACTTCCCTAGGTCCTAGTGCCTAACAAGGCTTCTCATGTACACCCCTCCCGCCCCTGATACAAGCTTCTCTTTGTTATACAAACAAAATTGGATGTCAGCTTTCACGTCGCGATGTGTAAAAAAGGTTAAACATTATGTTATCATAATAAAACCTTATGGCAATAGCATCCCCTCATCGTTTAATCAGCCTCAGTCCTGTCTGTTAATCAGAGGTAGCCCACCTCAGCCTCTCACACTGGTTTAGAATGGCTGTCAGGGAGTGCTGGAACTTGTAGTTCCAGACAAGTACACAAAATAAGTAAAAATAAGTAGTTGCTTCTCTTCTTGCATATAAATATAGTTTTGTCTGAATCACACAGAACCTCGGTATTCTGGGTTAAATTCCCATGGTCATTATATCCGCTCCTCTTTGTTCCTTTGTTAGCCACGTCGCCCTCTAGCTTCTGAGAACCCCAACTAGACTGCCAAGTAGGTGAAAGGAGAAGAGATCCAAAGCCAGGATCAGTTCTGCATATTAACACAACTGCAGGTGTACTTTGTACTGAGCTGTCCTCACACGGTGGTACAATAATGCAATACCACGATAGGTGTCAGCAGATATATCTACGTTAGGATTTTATGAAGTAAGCATATTGCTTTAATTGTACTATAACTAAACAGAAAACTGCATATGACACAAACAGCATGGAGTAATAAGATCAGTATTCACAATGTCGATGCCACGGTGTCATTGGAAATGTGGACGTGTGAATACTCTGAATTTTGACATTAGGGTTGGGCTAGGGAATGGAGAGGTCAGGGCTAGGCACCAGTGGGGAGATTATGGTTAGGTGCTAGGGTACTTAAAGGCCATTATACACTAGAGGGATATGACCACTTTTTATGTGATTCCAACACATTGCTATGACGGCTGCACGAAAAAAGCACATCGTATGTAATTTTCCTGCGATTGCGATGCAATCATGCGAGGCACATTCCCGTGTGCCTCGCATCGCAGTTACAGATCCTTGCCCTAGTGGATGGGGGCCTTTAGTTGCATGAGGGGTTAGCGTTAGGCTGCATAAATAGGGTTAGGAAGGGGTTAAAGTGAGGGGGAACGGGGTGGAACTGTGCTGCACCACCTGAAATGTGAGGAGGAACTAGCTCAACCTCCACCTTGGCCCTGCACAGTAATTCTAACAGAAAGTAATACAGTTTGCAGGAGGTTGCCAATAACCTTACCACTGGCCCTGGCTCTGCCTAATGTGAGGAGGGGAAGCGGGGGGAATTAGTTGACAGAGGGAAATGAGTTACACCACCGTCTACTTCAGGGTTGCCTACCTGACCCCAGGGCCGGTGCTAGGGTGTCCGGTGCTCTCCTGCAAACCATAAATTTTGCGCCCTTTCACATTGCCATTGCAACAAGCTGCAGCCCGATTGTGGGAGCGTATGCAACATGCGATCCTATGGAGGATCTCGGGTGCATGTACAGGTATGCATACACCATCTCAGTGCTGTGTCCCCAAAATGTTGCAGGCACTAAAGGTGCCCATACACACTGCGAGAATCGCATACGTTATGTGCTAGATCGCATCGCATGGCATGCATGCAATGTGTGTGCGATGCAATCTGAAAGCAGTACAAAAAGTACTGTATGTGCAGCACATACTTTTTGTACTGTGCGATGCCCGCAGGAGCACACATCGCATCGCACGCTGCTATTGCAGAGTGTATGGCCACCTTTAGGCGCATAACCCAGCCCATTATTTAAAAAGTGTCTAAATTAATATAAAAAAAATGTTGAGGATTGGCACGGGCACAGCACACTGAGAAGAGGGAAGGAAAGATGGCGCTGCTGCCTGTTCGTCATTTGTTTGACAGCTGACAGATGCAGGGAGCAATGGGTAGGAGGCGGATCTGGACATGACATGTCATCCAGGCATTCACAGACAGCGCTTCATGCCTCAGCGCAAGTGTCCGAGAGGAAGAGGGGGCAGGTCGGAGGAGGAGGACAGTGTGTGCACGGTGCAGGGAGCAGCTCTTTATACTGCAGCCCGCCCGCTGTCAGACAGGCGCTGCGGGCGTCATGCAGGAAACAGTGACAGTGAGGGCTGAGGCAGCTTTAGCAGAGCAGGGAGGGAGACAGCGCCTTTTCAGCATGGCACCTCCCTGCTTTGCAGGAGCTGCTGAGTGGGTAGCGCCGGCCCTGCCTGACCCTCTCCTTCAGGGAAAAAAACGCTCTGTTCCTGGACTTCACTGGTAATGTATGATTGCCATCACCTTTAGTGAAACACCTTTCTTATAGCTCCCCACAGGTGATGGCAATCCTACATTACCAGGGAAGTCCAGGAACAGAACATTTTCTCCCTGAAGGAGAGGGTCAGGTAGGCAACCCTGGTCTACTTTAAGCCCTGGGGTTAGGTACTACGGGTTGGTCTGTCAGTGTTAGGAGCTGGGAGGAGAGGAGGTTAAAAGTAGCGGATAGAGGGAGTACTAGGGGTAGGTCAGTGTTAGGAGGTGGGAGGAGAGGAGGTTAAAAGTAGCGGATAGAGGGAGTACTAGGGGTAGGTCAGTGTTAGGAGCTGGGAGAAGAGGAGGTTAAAATTAGCGGATAGAGGGAGTACTAGGGGTAGGTCAGTGTTAGGAGCTGGGAGGAGAGGAGATTAAAAGTAGCGGATAGAGGGAGTACTAGGAGTAGGTCATTGTTAGGAGCTGGGAGGAGAGGAGGTTAGAAGTAGGGGATAGAGGGAGTACTAGGGGTAGATCAGTGTTAGGAACTAGGAGGAGATGAGGTTCGAAGTAGCAGATAGAGGCAGTACTATGGGTAGGTTAGTGTTAGGAACTGGGAGGAGAGGAGGTTAGAAGTAGCGGATAGAGGGAGTACTAGGGGTAGGTTCAGTGTTAGGAACTAGAAGGAGATGAAGTTAGAAGTAGCGGATAGAGGGAGTACTAGGGGTAGGTCAGTGTTAGGAGCTGGGAGGAGGTTAGAAGTAGGGGATAGAGGGAGTACTAGGGGTAGGTTCAGTGTTAGGAACTAGAAGGAGATGAAGTTAGAAGTAGCGGATAAAGGGGGTACTAGGAGTAGGTCAGTGTTAGGAGCTGGGAGGAGGTTAGAAGTAGCAGATAGGGGGAGTACTATGGGTAGGTTAGTGTTAGGAACTGGGAGGAGAGGAGGTTAGAAGTAGGGGATAGAGGGAGTACTAGGGGTAGGTTCAGTATTAGGAACTGGGAGGAGAGGAGGTTAGAAGTAGCGGATAGAGGGAGTACTAGGGGTAGGTCAGTGTTAGGAGCTGGGAGGAGGTTAGAAGTAGGGGATAGGGGGAGTACTAGGGGTAGGTCAGTGTTAGGAGCTGGGAGGAGAGGAGGTTAGAAGTAGCGGATAGAGGGTGTACTAGGAGTAGGTCAGTGTTAGGAGCTGGGAGGAGGTTAGAAGTAGCAGATAGGGGGAGTACTATGGGTAGGTTAGTGTTAGGAACTGGGAGGAGAGGAGGTTAGAAGTAGGGGATAGAGTGAGTACTAGGGGTAGGTTCAGTGTTAGGAACTAGAAGGAGATGAAGTTAGAAGTAGCGGATAGAGGGAGTACTAGGGGTAGGTCAGTGTTAGGAGCTGGGAGGAGGTTAGAAGTAGGGGATAGGGGGAGTACTAGGGGTAGGTCAGTGTTAGGAGCTGGGAGGAGAGGAGGTTAGAAGTAGGGCATAGGGGGAGTACTAGGGGTAGATCAGTGTTAGGAACTAGGAGGAGATGAAGTTAGAAGTAGCGGATAGAGGGAGTACTATAGTTAGGTTAGTGTTAGGAAAGGAAGTTAGAAGTAGGGTATAGGGGGAGTTCTAGGGGTAGGTCAGTGTTAAGAGCTGGGAGGAGAGGTTAGAATTAGGGGATGGGGGGACTTCACTTTCCGGAACTCTGGTTTATCTGATGAATCCTTCAAACCTGCTCATCATGTGACAGCCAGGAACTAGAAGCCGCCGCTGGAGACTCTGCCAGATTAGTGACCACTGGGCCACCAGGGGTGATTTATCAACATTCTATTTTAGCAAGGTCAACACAATGAATGTCGGCATGCTGTAGGTCTGCATTTCAACCATCTTAACATTATAAAATAATAATGATGTCTCTAAAAGTGCAATAGATTCCAGTTTATACGTCACTAATGTCTGTCTACATGGACATAATTTATGGTGAAGAAATAGGTAGACAGTGGGGCTGACATACACCAGTCGGCAGAGCGCATCTTGCCCAGGTGATGCAGTGGCAGTAGCAACTGTTTTGTTCTGCCACATGCCAGCACCTCACAGTATTGTAGGGTACACACCACGACGACCCGCTCACGATGCACATCGTGAGCGGGTCGTCAGTGTCTCGTCCGACCCGCTCACGGTGACGCGGGGGGGGCACGACCCGCTCACGATGTGCACCGTGAGCGGGTCCGATCCGATGGCGACCCGCACCCGGCTGTATGGTTGTCATTCAGATCCTACCTGCAGCAAGTAGGATCTCAATAACGAGCGGCCGACCCGCGGGACCGCGCATCGGATCGGTATCGGTCCACACCAGGACAGAAAAGGGCCCAATCAACACACAATCTACATCCAATTGGTCGGAATTGGATCTAGATTGAGGGGATCGGGCCCTAGTCGTCCTGGTGTGTACCCAGCATATAAGCGCAGGAAATAATCTCTAAATGCATAAATAAAAGCACACGGAAAGTATATAATTACTAGTTGAAGTTCACAATAACTACAACTGGATAGTATGGTACTGAATAGTACTGATCTCTCTGTAGCTATTGCTAGCGCTGACCTCTATAATTTGTGCTCTGTCCAAAATACTTACCCTGAAGACTTATGGACTTATTTCAAATACTCAGTGACAGGGAGTGAGCACTAAGCCACACATGCAGCTGGGTTATACTGTGGATTAGATGAGGTGATTCATAGAACGCTCTGAGAGTGCAGCACGACACACACACACACACACACACACACACATACTATACATAGCTTATTGGCACAAAGATTCTCTGCATAATCTGATTTATACTATGGAGAAGATGGCTGTACTCATTGATATTTTTTCTGTATACATATAAAACCTGGGCTAGAGTGCAAGCTCTGCTGGTGCATTGATATAAAGTTCTGTAAAAGTAGAGATCCCTGCAAGCCATTGGGGCTGATTGTTGGTTGGATGTAGACGTGAATGTGTCTGTTGGCCTCAGCAGCATGTGTGTGTGTATATGATGATACCATGACATAGTGCTTCCCTGGTGCAGATCCATGGGTCCGAATGTGCAAGGACTGGGACTCCCACTGTCATTGTCTGCAGGGGTATAGGTCGTTGGGTCGATACTATGGTATCTGGACTCATAATAGATTGATTCTAGGTCGACAGTCATAAGGTCGACCACTATTGGTCAACAGTGTCAAAGGGTTGACAGTCAAAAGGTCGACAGGGTCCAAGGGTTGAAAGCCGATGTGCGACATGGCCAAACGGTCAACAGACAAAATGTCTACATGGTCAAAATGTCTACATGGTCAAAATGTTGACTTGAAAAAGGTCAACATGAAATAGGTCGACATGCATTTTTTAACAAAAAATTTGAGCCGACATGTGCCGACAGGTGGTATCTAATACCCTACCATCTACTATGGCATGGAGGGAGAATATAATAGTGTGGCGAGTGCAGCGAGGCACTGAGCCCAAGGCATGGTGAGTGTAGTGAGCCATGCGAGGGGACGTGGTTCACTTAGACTGTGTCCATGTCGACATAGACAAAAACAAAAACATAAAAACTCATGTGGACTTTTCCCATGTCGACATTTTGACCATGTCGACCTTTTGACCCTGTTGACCTTTTTACTGTAGACTTTTGGACCTGTCGACCTTTGAACCTTGTCGACCTCAGAATGTTGACATATAACTTGAAGCTAATGAAGCTGACATACAGTAATGTGTAAAAATTTTAAGCAGGTGTGGAAAAAAATTCTTGCAAGTTTGGGGCTGTATTTCAGAAAATTGAGTTTGTGATTTGGTCAGGATTAATGGTATCCTCAATACCTCCCAACTGTGCCAATTTCCACAGGACAGTCTATTCAGGA
This sequence comes from Crinia signifera, assembly GCF_055691185.1. NCBI lineage: Eukaryota > Metazoa > Chordata > Amphibia > Anura > Myobatrachidae > Crinia > Crinia signifera. The sequence continues at coordinate 90,783,027 of NC_139227.1, read as the reverse complement.
AGACAGAGGACAGGGGGCTGCTGGCCAGGTCCCCACAGTGGTGAAATGGGTCGTGGGCTCACAATTGTTGTCAGGTCCATAAACCATGTCCCCTTTCCCAGGGCCATGCATGCAGGGTCACGCGGTAGTCCTGACTTCAGATATGAAAATGTTGGGAGGTATGAATTATCCATCATGCAATACATTCAGGGAGGCATCTGATTGGCTCCAAATTTATTCTTCAGCAGGACAATGACCCCAAACACACAACCAATGTCATTAAGGACTATCTTCAGCGTAAAGAAGGTGGCAATTACCTGATCATAGAGCTCCAAAAATTAGCAGCCCAGCAATCAGGTCTGAATTAGGCCCATTTCCCCAATAGAGCCCTGATCTCCTCATCATCATCAAGTCTGTCTGAGATTACATGTAGAGACTCAGAGGATTTGAGCAAGCCTACTTCCACAGAAGTTCTGTGGATAGTTCTCCAAGATGTTTGGAACAATCTTCCTGCGAGTTCCTTTAAATACTGTGCGCAGGCGTACCTAGAATTGGTGTTCCCACAAATACTGTGCGCAGGTGTGTACCTAGAATTGGTGTTCCCACAAATACTGTGCGCAGGTCTACCTAGAATTGGTGTTCCCACAAATACTGTGCGCAGGCGTACCTAGAATTGATGTTCCCACAAATACTGTGCGCAGGTGTAGCTAGAAATGGTGTTCCCACAAATACTGTGCGCAGGTGTAGCTAAAACTGGTGTTCCCACAAATACTGTGCGCAGGTGTACCTAGAATTGGTGTTCCCACAAATACTGTGCGCAGGTGTACCTAGAATTGGTGTTCCCACAAATACTGTGCGCAGGTGTACCCAGAATTGGTGTTCCCACAAATACTGTGCGCAGGTGTACCTAGAATTGATGTTCCCACAAATACTGTGCGCAGGTGTACCTAGAATTGATGTTCCCACAAATACTGTGCGCAGGTGTACCTAGAATTGATGTTCCCATAAATACTGTGCGCAGGTGTACCTAGAATTGATGTTCCCATAAATACTGTGCGCAGGTGTACCTAGAATTGATGTTCCCACAAATACTGTGCGCAGGTGTACCTAGAATTGATGTTCCCATAAATACTGTGCGCAGGTGTACCTAGAATTGATGTTCCCACAAATACTGTGCGAAGGTGTACCTAGAATTGATGTTCCCACAAATACTGTGTGCAGACGTACCTAGAATTTATGTTTCCACGAATACTGTGCGCAGGCGTACCTAGAATTGATTTTCCCACAAATACTGTGAGCAGGTGTACCTAGAATTGATGTACCCACGGATACTGTGCGCAGGTGTACCTAGAATTGATGTTCCCACAAATACTGTGCGAAGGTGTACCTAGAATTGATGTTCCCACAAATACTGTGCGAAGGTGTACCTAGAATTGATGTTCCCACAAATACTGTGCGCAGGTGTACCTAGAATTGATGTTCCCACAAATACTGTGCGCAGGTGTACCTAGAATTGATGTTCCCATAAATACTGTGCGCAGGTGTACCTAGAATTGATGTTCCCATAAATACTGTGCGAAGGTGTACCTAGAATTGATGTTCCCACAAATACTGTGTGCACCTAGAATTTATGTTTCCACGAATACTGTGCGCAGGTGTACCTAGAATTGATGTTTCCACGAATACTGTGCGCAGGTGTACCTAGAATTGATGTTCCCATAAATACTGTGCGCAGGTGTACCTAGAATTGATGTTCCCATAAATACTGTGCGCAGGTGTACCTAGAATTGATGTTCCCACAAATACTGTGCGAAGGTGTACCTAGAATTGATGTTCCCACAAATACTGTGTGCAGACGTACCTAGAATTTATGTTTCCACGAATACTGTGCGCAGGTGTACCTAGAATTGATGTTTCCACGAATACTGTGCGCAGGTGTACCTAGAATTGATGTTCCCACGAATACTGTGCACAGGCGTACATAGAATTGATGTTCCCACGAATAATGTGCTCAGGTGTACCTAGAATTGATGTTCCCACGAATACTGTGTACAGGCGTACCTAGAATTGATGTTCCCACGAATACTGTGCACAGGCGTACCTAGAATTAATGTTCCCACGAATACTGTGCTCAGGCGTACCTAGAATTAATGTTCCCACGAATACTGTGTACAGGCGTACCTAGAATTGATGTTTCCACGAATACTGTGCGCAGGTGTACCTAGAATTGGTGTTCCCACAAATACTGTGCGAGTGTGCGCAGGTGTACCTAGAATTGATGTTCCCACGAATACTGTGCACAGGCGTACATAGAATTGATGTTCCCACGAATACAGTGCTCAGGCCTACCTAGAATTGATGTTCCCACAAATACTGTGTGCAGACGTACCTAGAATTTATGTTTCCACGAATACTGTGCGCAGGTGTACCTAGAATTGATGTTTCCACGAATACTGTGCGCAGGTGTACCTAGAATTGATGTTCCCACGAATACTGTGCACAGGCGTACATAGAATTGATGTTCCCACGAATAATGTGCTCAGGCGTACCTAGAATTGATGTTCCCACGAATACTGTGTACAGGCGTACCTAGAATTGATGTTCCCACGAATACTGTGCACAGGCGTACCTAGAATTAATGTTCCCACGAATACTGTGCTCAGGCGTACCTAGAATTAATGTTCCCACGAATACTGTGTACAGGCGTACCTAGAATTGATGTTTCCACGAATACTGTGCGCAGGTGTACCTAGAATTGGTGTTCCCACAAATACTGTGCGAGTGTGCGCAGGTGTACCTAGAATTGATGTTCCCACGAATACTGTGCACAGGCGTACATAGAATTGATGTTCCCACGAATACAGTGCTCAGGCCTACCTAGAATTGATGTTCCCACGAATACTGTGGACATGCGTACATAGAATTGATGTTCCCACGAATACTGTGCACAGGTGTACCTAGAATTGATGTTCCCACGAATACTGTGTACAGGCGTACCTAGAATTGATGTTCCCACGAATACTGTGCGCAGGTGTACCTAGAATTGATCTTCCCACACATACTGTGCGCAGGTGTACCTAGAATTGATGCTGGGGTGGTCACACCAAATATTGATTTTATTTACATTTCTGTTAACTATTAAGCCTAATTGCATAGTCATCTTAAAGTTGCGAGAGGTTCCTAATATTTGGGGCAAACCCAGATCTTCCTCATCCTGCCTGGACCCTAATAAAACCTGCGGGATGGATCAGCAGCATTCGCTTGTACATGGGGAGAGGCAAAAATTGTGAAAGTGCATCATATTCCCCTTTCTGCGGAGCTGCAAATCATGGCAGTTTTGCAATGTGGGGGTGGGGCTTGATGATGTCAGAGTTAGCTCCATCAACTGAAGTTCTCCGCAGCCTTTCTTCTCTGGGCTTCTCTCGGAGAAGAGATTTGTAAAGTAAGTAAGTATGACTTTAACACTTACATTTTTTAAAGCATTCTTACTTGGCAGCATTTTTCCACACTTGCCTTAAGCTTTTGCACAGTACAGTAATATGGACATCTTTTTAATGTTAAGACTGTGAAAAATATTGGCACTCGCTCAAACACTGCCCGGTTGTTCGCGATCTAGCGTGTGGCTCTGCACAGCGCAATGTGATGTTAAAGGTCACACTCCACAGGTCGCACTCCCGCACCGCCTGCCCCGCTGCAGCAGGCCTGGCCGCTCAGTGCAGCACCCCCACACCACCTACCACACTCACCAGCTGCACCACCTGGCCCGCTCCCCTGCTGCATCGCCTGCTGCACCGACTATGTAAGTAATTGCGAGCGGCAGTCAGTTGGGGAGGGCTTGGGAGTTTGATTTTTTAATTGGGGGTGCCAATCCTGGGAATCCCGGGATTGGGGTAGTAGGGCATCTCTATATGCGATCCTAGCCCTACCTTGAACAAGTGTATGGGGGCTTTACAGTGCACCACCAGGCTTCTTTAATTGAGCGAGAGTCTGCATTTTGGAGTCATCTCTCAGTGGATGACATCTGGGTCATACTTGCCTACTTTTGAAAACTAGATTCAGGAAGATTATAGTTGGTAGTAGAATTTTGCACAGTGCCCCATTGAGGGGGCATGTCATGCTCCACTTAAATAGCGTGTCTAGTTCCAAATGTAGATGATTCCCAATGCAGTTAGTAATAGTTACTATACTTGGTAAAGTGCTGGGAAATGGTGCTGATGATTCAATGTAAATGTATCTATCTCTCATTCCTTTTCCCCAAAAAATGTTACAGTGTAATGGGGGCTAGGAGACATGAGGGAGATTGCTACACTAATGAGGGAGAGAGGGAGATTGCTGCTATTTCAGGGAGTCTCCTGCAGAATGCAGTAGGGGAGGTAACTATGATGTAACAGTGTAATGTGGGCTAGGTGACATGAGGGAGATTGCTAGACTAATCAGGGAGAGAGGGAGATTGCTGCTATTTCAGGGAGTCTCCTGCAGAATGCAGGAGGGTAGGCAACTATGATCTGGGTGTGGCGCATTTGTTTGCATGAAGATAGACCTTCTGGTACATGGTGCTTACCATATTTCCGGTGACTAAATCCTTGCGAAAATGGCAGCCACATCATTATCTGTGTGATTCCTGCTGGACTCCTGAAACGTAAGTATTTAAAAGAGGGTGCAGGGTGTTGGGAGTGGGCCCCACTGGATCCAGAGGCCATGTGCACCCCACACCCTACATCCACTATTGATAGACGAATCAATAGATAGATAGATAGATAGATAGATAGACAGATAGATGTTCCTTGCCCATCCCTTTTGCAGACAGAGGCGTAGCTAGGGCGGAGCCGGCGGAGCGTGAGCTCCGGGCGCAGTAAGTTGACATGGTGCCGGAGCCACGCACCGCAAACGGCATCGCTACCCTGCCCTGCTGTATACTGCCCTCCCGCTCGCTCGCCCGCCCGCTCACTCACTGTAGCGGAAGCAGCAGCAGCGGGATTTTGACGGCGGCAGCGGCTGGCAAGTGCAGGGGAGAGAGGGTGTGTGTGTGTGCCTGTGTGAAGCTGGGAGCCGGCGCCATGGGGTTCGCAGGGACGCGGTGCAGCACAGTCAGTGGCCTGCTGAGCCGGGGCTGCAGGAGCCGGAGGCAGGATGTAACCAGGCTGCTCCCTGGTTACACATCCGGAAGAAAGGTCGCTCTGTGGACCGGAGGGAGGAGGACAGTGGCACACTGCCTATGTAGTGTCGTTTTGTGAGGTGAGCAGCATGTGGATGTGCAGGGGCAGGGAGGGGATGTCTTTGCTTTGTGTTATTGAGGTGGGGTGTGTGCATGTATGCTGTGTGTACTGTGTGTACTGTGTGTATGCTTTGTATGTGTGTAAATATGTATGTGTGCAGGTATGCTATATGCATGTATATGCATTATAATAATATATATGCATACCTCCCAACTGTCACGATTTTAGAGGGACAGTCCCGATTTTCGGGTCCTGTCCCGCTGTCCCACCCGCGGCAGGCATTGTCCCGCTGCGGGGGGTGGCAGTTGGGAGACGCACCCTCATTTGCATACGCCCCACCCCCTTTTCGGGCGCTTCGCCGCGCGAGTGTCCCTATTTCCTCCGGACAGAAGTTGGGAGGTATGTATATGCATTATAATAATAATAATAAAATTATAATAATATGCATGCTATGTGTGCGCGTGTATATGCTGTGTTCATGCATGTAAAATAAGCGTAATAGCCCAGTGTGTAATCCACCTCCACAGTCAAATCATGTGTGTGCGTGTGTATGTATATATGTGTGTGTGTGTGTGTATGTATGTATACATATGTGTGTGTGTGTGTGTGTATGTATGTATACATATGTGTGTGTGTGTGTGTGGAAACCCCCTAACGAAAATCTATCGCTATCGGCCTGCTACAAATGGGGGGGGGGGGGGGGGGGGCGCAAAGTATGCCCTTTTTTTTGATTGAAAAGGCAAATCTTTATTGTGCATAAAGAAAGCAAAAAACCTACGGTAACATTTAGACATATCTACTGTGTCGCAGCACAGCCAAAACACAGCATACATGCAAAACTGTATAGTACATTTCATGAAATACAGTATAAGAAATCAAATACCATAAGACATGCTATGCACTATTCATTCTAACCTTAAACAATCATTGACTATGGATAAGACTATGGGTGGAGGGGAGGGGGGTGAGGGAGGGGGAGTCACGTTGCCCGAAGCTTTATTGACCAGACAGACACATATAAGGGGAGGGCAATAAATAGACAGGACATCAATAAAACAACAAACATCGTGAAATGGGGGAGTGGGGCCACGTCACAGTTCTTATCACTCAGTTCAATGGGGAAAGGGCCAGAAGAAGGGGGGGTTAATCCTCTTCTTCCTCAGGGCTATCCCGGATGGAGTAGTCTCTGAGCAGGCTGTGGATCAGCCTGCGGCAGTCCTGCACGGACATCCTCTCCCTCCTCAAAATGAGGCGATTCCTGGCAAACCACACAGCGTCCTTAAAACAGTTTATAAGGCGCCAGGCCTCCTGGGTCGCCCCAACAGTGTGTGTGCCGGGGAACAGTCCGTAAAGCACCGAATGGTACGATAGGTGGCTCCTGGGCACACAGTCCTTAAACTCAGTCTCTAGGGCATCCAGCAGCAACTGTGCATAGGTGCAGTCCCAGAAGAGGTGCATAGATGTTTCCTCGCGAACGAGGCACCAGGGACAATGTCTGTACCTACACAAGTTTCGGGAGTGCATGAATGACCGGAGAGGCAAACCCCCCTGGATGGCCATCCATGACAAGTCTTTATGTCTATTAGTCAGTCTCTTGGATGCCACGTACTCCCAGACAAACTTAACAGTTGCCGCCGGGAGCCCTGGGATCGATTCCATAGTGTCTTTGGCTCTGATGAGCTTGTGGACAGTTTTTGGCTTCCACAAGTCGGGATTCAATCCCTCCAGTTGGTGTTCCCTCACAAACTTGGACACGTCCAGGTAAAACCACGGAGTGGTCCAGTTGTAAGGGATGGAGCTGTCCCACTTGTCCCATTTAAGGGTCCTCCATAATGGTAGGAGGAAGAAGCGGGACATGGAGTTCCCCGCAGAGCCGGCACAATTGTCAATCAAAGTTCTGCGGATGCAAGTACATACAAAGAAGGCTCTCAGCATAGTTGGAATGTCTGGAATGCCTTTGCCACCTTTGAGGGGATCCTTGTACATAATGCTCCGCTTCACTCTGTCCATTTTCTCCAGGCACTGTGGCACCTAGCTACACCGCTGTTTGCAGATACCCTAATCTGTACAGTGACTTGGTACATTCTCATACCTCCCAACTGTCACGATTTTAGAGGGACAGTCCCGATTTTCGGGTCCTGTACCGCTGTCCCACCCGCGGCAGGCATTGTCCCGCTGCGGGGGGTGACAGTTGGGAGACCCCCAATCTAGTAGAATAGACGCTGTGCGCATGCGCACAGCGTATATTCTCGTATGAAAATGAGGTTGTGGCTAATTAGCATAAGCCACGCCCTCATTTGCATACGCCCCACCCCCTTTTCGGACGCTATTTCATACGGACAGAAGTTGGGAGGTATGCATTCTGTGGTCACCATGTAACAGCCCAGGAATGGCTGTTTCTCCTGCATACAGAGATGTAGATGCACAGCGCTGTGTATTCCCTGCTGTGTAACACCACTTGTTTCCCCGCCAGGCCTATTTGCATGACAAATAAGCAAGAAGTTCAGGCACTGACCCTATGTCCTTTCAATAGTTCTGTGCTTGCAAGCTGCCTAATAGCCAAAGCCACTGCTTCACAGCTCACACAATAGTGTCTCTTTAGTTGGGAACATAGGAGGCCAGTAAGAGGAATTACAGAGACTTGTATAAATCCCGTTCTCCAAGAGGAATTCATGATTGTTAGAAAGGTCATTAGCTAACTACAGTATGCTACGCCGCTTAATGGACCTTTTTTTGTTGTTACTAATTGTATAGATAGATAAGAAATCCTAAACCTCTCATTCTAACAGGATGAGCTGGGGGTCATCCCAACCATCCCCATGTTGGCAGGATAGTCCCAATTTCAGTGGTCTGTTTGGACATCTCTCAATAGTGATGATGTCTATCTAGATTGTGTGTGTGTGTGTGGCGGGGGGGGGGGGTGTGTTTGTGTGGCCCAGAGGCGAAACTACCATTGGTGCAGAGCCGGGTCCCCTGAGAACTATGGAGCCTACTGCTGCCACCCACTGCTGTGTGGCATATTGTGAACTTGGATTGGAGTGGAAGAAGGGGGCTCAAGTTATATTTTTGCCACGGGTGGCCACACCCACAAACATGAAGTCACACCCCTCACATGCCACAGCCCAAATGTTGGGAGGTGGGTATTTGTATGGGTGGGTATTTGTAATATCTACATTTTAACCATTTCCTTACTGTAACCTACCCCTCTCACAGCCTAAGCCTAAACATTCCCCCCCACACCTACCCATGAGAATGTCCCTAACCCTCCCCCAACCCCATAGCCCAACCGGTCCTGTGCTCCTCATATATTGGGTTGGGAAGGGAACAGCAGATTATCATATATGTATTTTTATCTGTGCTTCTGCATATAAAACACCTCATTAACAACATGGGTAATGATTTAATGATGGTTCTGAAAGAAACCTGTAATATAGACACACACATTTTTAGCATTAGCATTTTTTTCCCGCCTTTTAAATCAGCCTCACCTGCAGTTCAGCATGGTTTTGTCCATTTAAGAAGGAATTTATCTTTGCGAGTGAACCAGAATAAGGGCCTCTGTGTCATTCACAATCAGTCGGACACATACTTGCCTACCTGACCCTCTCCATGCGGGAGAAAATGCTCTGTTTCTGGACTTCCCTGGTAATGTATGATTGCCATCACCTGTGGGGAGCTAGGTAAAGGTGTTTCACCACAGGTGATGGCAATCATACATGTCCAGGGAAGTCCAGGAGCAGAGCATTTTCTCCGACATGGAGAGGGTCAGGTAGGCAAGTATGGTCGGACACCATCCTCTACCTGTTTCCCAATAAGCTCAAAAATGGCAAATGCTTAAGCCGAGAATGTCTCTGCTCAAAGGTCCCTAGAAGGAGCCCATGGCAGGTGCCCAGTAAGCCCATACATGAAGATGGCCCTGCCAGCAATGTTAATCCGTTAGAAGCTGTGTTCATTGAATTCTATGTGACATTTGTTTGGCATGAAGGAGTTAACGTCCTGCCCTGCAATTCTCTCTGCAGTCTGCAGCTGTTTGCTGAAAAAAATGTGAAGTATTTGGATCTACTTCCACACCACGGAAACAATGAGAGCTGAGTCATTAGAAGAGAAGCAGAGTCCACAGAATCACAGGCACAATACAACGGACCATGTGTACTGTCTGGGAACAATCCGGGATTAGATAATTGGGCAGATTATGTAACGAGTACAAGTCTGTTTTATTTTAGGAGCATTTTGTGCTCAGTCTAATGTATTAGTTTATTTTAATGTCATTATACTGTATCGAATTTCCCTATTACGTGGTATGAGGCTCCTTTCAACATGTGTGCTTCATTCTATCTGTATGCACAAACAGCTCATGGGTGTGCTACAGGCATGCCAGGTAAAGCGGGACTATGATGCATTAGAGCAGGGGTGGGGAAAATTTTTTGTGCCAAGGGCCATTTGTATGGGGAAAAAATTCTTTGGGGGCCATATGTAAAAAAAAATCTTACAAATTGTCCTGCTGCAGCCGCCCCACACTCCGGTGGCTGTCAATGAATAGGACTCACAGTCTCCGGCTGCTGTTGATTAAGAGGAATCTCGCAAGAACTACGGACCTATCGCGAGAATTGCCCTGTACTTAACCAACGGCAAAGCCGCTGGGCGGGTGGGAGGGACACTCAGACCGGCTACGGGGGCTGCATACGGCCTCCGGGCCAGAGGCTCCCCACCCCTGCATTAGAGCCTGAATCCATTGCGTCATTCTAGCCGCAACCCCACGGTGCAATGGCGCTAATCTCGGCATTGTATAGCAAGGGGCCTGGCTATGAATACGCAATCGGGGAAACCACACCCCTAATGATTTGCCCCGCCACCATGATGCACCATGACCTCTGCGCTGTATCCTGCTTGTCAACATGGCTGCCCTCCACCAAAGGGGGCACTAGAAAGTCAGTAACTATGTAATAACGATGTACTCATATCTATTTTATGAAAATGGCCTGCACTAAATGCCTGCTTTTGTTTTGTTTCTTGAATATGAAATATGCGTCTGCGGTAATGTGGACCTGTCACCCATAAACAGTGGACGCACAGGCCTCAGTAATGTCACTAGCATACCTCCCAATATTGGAGGACACAACAGTGGGGCTGGTGGCGTGGACTGGGGAGTGGCCACACCTCCAGTGGTCATGGCCACACCTCCCCCAGAAGATAATTTTAAGCAATACCATTTTTAATGCCACAACCCATTCCCATGGAGACATTTATGATCGCGGGAATGACAGTCCCACGAAACCGAGACTATAATGCCAAAAAATTGGATTACAAAAATGGCAGTCTTGCGAGTCCACTAAATGCAATGAAAAATTGCTCCCTTGCGAGTACACGCAGGGGTGCGTGGAAATTAGAATAGCCCCCAAAGTGCAGATATTTGCAAAGCTGAGCAATTATTTTCTACTGCCTATGTGCAACAAGTCACAAAAACTCCTATGACGCTTGTGTTCCCCTGACTATGCAGAAACCACTGGCATTAGATCTGGTAGTGCAAAACCATAGATGCTCCTGTACAGTGTTTGACCGTCTCAGGGGGGTGCTACAGCCATAGGCTTGTAAGTTAAGCAGCAGCATTCCCAAATGTAGGGACTAAGTAAAAACCGGACCCGGACAAGGCTCCGGAATGCAGAGTTTGATGTCCGGTCTGCCATTCTGGGGTCTTGTCCGGGTCCGGTTTTTACCCATACCCCCAAATGTAGGCCCAGCACCCTGCAGCCGGGATCTCTGTTGCTGCGTTGCTGGAGCATCCTGGGCTCTGTTTTACTGCACGGAGATAAGCCTGGTTTTCTGCAGCCTGTTTTCACATCGGCTGATCAGGGCACTACTCACCTGATCCTCTCATATGTATCAACCTTCTGCTTATCAATCAGGAACTCAGAGTTCATCAGACAAATAGGCTGATGTGTCAGTAGCAAACATCGCTTTAGATTAGATAGAGGCTTTATCTGGTCTTTACTAACACAATATACATACAGTACCCACAGCAGATAACAGACCTTCATGTCAACTTTGTTTGTGCAACAGTGGGAGATCACACAGCATTTGCATACCTCAACTGGCCTGATTTTCATGGGACCATCCCATTTTTCTAGGGATGGCCCTGCCTGGGGCTGGCATCGCCCCATGGAGTCCCCCCTGTCACAGGCGGAGGGGGGGGGGGGGGAGCAGCAGGTAATAGTCAGAGTCCGGGGGCATGGCCAGCAGTACACAGAGCACTGGCTATGCCAGAAGAATTATGTCATCGGGAGGTGTGACTAGCGGGGGCGTCATACCCATGAAGCCACACCCCCTTTTGGATAGGCCACACACCCTTATCGGGAGCGCACCGCTACACAGGGAGCAGTAGTCCTGCTACCGTGCTTTAGAAAGTTGGGAGGTATGCATTTGCAGTAAAGGGGCGCTTATAATTACAGATCTGAGGATTCGGTTTTACCTGGATTTACTCAGATATCAAACTGGGTAACGAATACTCTCCCCCTTCATGCAGCTCTGATCTGGGTGTTGCATCAAAAGATGTAGTCATTGAACCACTTTTGTAACCATAGAAGTTGAATGCTTACTCATACCCCTTTCACATCATACCCCTTTCACATCACACCTAATTACGGGGTTAATGCCGGTTTCTTGCCGGTTCGACCCAGTAATTGGTACGATGTGAAAGGGGTTAAAGGTTACAGCTAACCGGTAGCAACACGGCAGTATGAACCAGGTAAAAGAAGGGTTCAACTTCTTACCGGCTCATTGCCGTGTTGCTGAACAGACTGCACTTGCAGGGTCGCACCAGGTCTGAACCGTTTCAAAGTCCCGGTGTGACCCTGCATTTGTGGTCTGAAAGCGGTGTGAGACTGGCCGCAGGGGCTCCTGTATAGGACCCAGTCATCTGTTTCCAACGAAGCAAAGCCTTACCTCAGCACACCTACAAAACACCAGCAACATGCCCCACATTTTTTGGAATGATTCCTAACATTTCTGAATCAGAACCAAAGTTTCAGTTTTAATTGAATAAGTAAAGCAAATGGCTGAAAGCAATCTGGAACTAATTACTAAGCAGGGTCCTGTAAATACAGCCACAGCTGCTACAAGATCCAATCACATTAGTATTATTACCAAGAACTTGCAGAATAGGTTAATGAGCAGTTGTAAATCTACATAACACCCAATATTACCAATGCCAACAGTATAAATGTACTACGGCAAAACGGTTAATAAAAAATGTATTAAACTGCCCTCTGGTTACATTCAATAGTTATGAGTACAATATGAGGTATACTGTATGATTCTTATTTTACAGTTATTTGCACTGTACAGCATGTACCCTGCTTCATTCATCTTTTTATATTTTATGGTAAACAGATACAAAGGTCTGATACCGGGTACACACACAATTCCTGCTGAACGTCCGGGCTAACAATATGGGGGTAATTCAAGCCTGATTGCATGGCTGTGAATTCATAGCAGCCAGCGATTAGTTTAAGCCACTGCCCTGCTTTGGTGAAATCCCTATTTAACACAACAAACAGAGCTGCAGGGCTGGTAGTGAGGATAGTGAGAGGATATGTAGTAGTAGTAGTAAATATTTATTTTAAAAAATAAACAATGAAAAGATAATATGAAAAATAAGCAATAAAAAAGGCAAATGGCAATTGATAACAGTAGATGAGTACCATTAATACCACAATATTGTGTACCAGTCTCTCACCCGAATGGCTGGATGTCAATAAAGTGTAATGTGTCCCGTTACTATTGATGGCCTCTTTGTATATGACATTCAAAATTGTCAGAATGTGGACTTGCTGTACAGTTCTCCAGGATCTCACTTGTGTTGATGGCTCACAGAAAGCAGTGGGAGTCACCTTTGCTAAAGCTGGTAAATACCAGCGAAACACGTCAGTGGTACCTACCTGAAAGTACCTACCATGCAGTCTTCCCATCAAAAGGAATTTTTCATAACCTATTGGATGCTTGCACTAGCCACTTTATTGCCTAACCTGGACCAGATCTCAGGACCTATTTGCCAACAGCTACCAACAATCTGCTATTAAGGATTGCCATCTCCACTTCAGGTTCTCCCATTGCTTCTTGTGAGCTATCAACACAAGTAAGATCCTATATCTGGAGAGTGTCAGAAACAACTGTACAGCAAGTCCACATTCTGCCTATTTTGAATATCATATACAAAGAGGTCATTAATGGGAATGGGACTAATTGCTGCTACACAATAATGTGGTATTAATGGTACTCATCCACTGTTAGCGACTGCCATTTGACATTTTTTTTATATCAGGGTTGCCGACCCTCCCGGAATTTGCGGGAGTCTCCCGAAAATCGGGTCCTTCCTCCCGGCCCCCGGAAGGGTGGGCAACCCTCCCGGAATCAGGGGGACCCCCACTGAGCACCCCGATCGCGGCATTTATATGCCGCAATCCACGGGTCTCAGGGGAGGGGGCGGAGCTAAAACGGCACAATCGTGTCGTTTTAGCCCCGCCCCCTCCATGGATATCAGTTATTTCTGCTATTTGATGTAATTGGGGCGGGGCTTAATGACGTCACAGTTAAGCCCCGCCCCCAAACTCGTAACGCAAGATTCCTCTCCGGGCTTCTCCCGGAGAGGATGTTTTTAAAGTCGGCAACCCTGTTTTATATTTGCTACTACCTATCCCATGGTATTTCGTTTTTACAATCTCTCTCCTCAATACCAGCCCTGCATCTCTGTCGTTGTGTTAAGCATTGCTTTTTGTGGGACTGACTATCCCACTTTATCACAGCAGCTTGAAAGGAGCCACTTTATTCAGTGAATTCCCACCTTGCAAATGAATGTGCTTGCTGTTTGCACCCTTACAAATATGTCCAAAATCCCTTGTCACAGGCTCACCTACTATTGGAAGATAAATTGGAAGATTAACACAAGACCTATACCTACAGTACAGAAATGATTTAATTGATTTCTTATTGCCATCAATGATTTTCACCAATGGGCGAGAAGTCAAAATGTCACGGTCTTCAGCCTGGCTATGCTGCTAGTCTCGACTTTTCCCTTGATTGACCTACCTTCCCACATAACAGGGATGGCCATCAATATGTGCAAACCATCGATGGTTTAAATCTGGTGGATTCATGCCATCGATGTTAACCACAGATGGCGCCACAGATAGCCATCCCCATTTCTTTGCTTTGTTTCTATAAATAGTTATAAGAATTACAAAGTAGGTCTGGAATAAAAAAAGGGTACTTCTTCATCTTTGCGGCCACCGCTTATGCCAGTAACATTAGCCGCTATGTGGATTGCACCTGTCCCTTTGTGGGCTCGCTTCACTCTCCACAACTTTACTAAACGTAATAGATGGTGGCGTGGACACAGGAGGGTGGCGTGGATCCTGAAAATAACCCTTGCGGCTCAATGTATGCTACCATGTAAATTACGTAGCATAAGAGGTGGCCACAAAGATGAGAAAGTACCGAAAAAGTGTTTGTACAACATATCCATGACTGCCCCCACAATACATGCACTGTTTAATTATATCATTTACATGGACTGTAATGGAGTTTAATTTATGTCACCAACTGAACCATATTGCTTACTTGCCTATTTTTGAAAACTAGTTCCAGGGAGATTATTGTTGGTAGTAGAATTTTACACAGCGCTCCATTGAGGGGGCGTGTCCAGTTCCATTTATGGTGAGATTGTGAACGTGGCACCTAGAATCGTAGGTGTGTGCTGCTATATCTGAGAGGAATCTTTAAAATGACTTCTATACAAATGTAGATGAGCATCAAAGCAGTTAGTAAGAGCTACTATACTTGCTAAAGAAATGTCACTGATACATGTCAGGGATTGTTCCATATAAATATACACAAGAAATGCAAGCAGCCTTCATTGTGTTTTATCACTAATGCTAGGAAATGGTGCTGATGATTCTGTAAAAATGTATCTCTCTCTCTCATTCCTTTTCCCCAAAAAAATGTAACAGCTACATAGTGTACAGTAATGTGGGCTAGGTGAAATGAGGGAGATTGCTAGACTAATGAGGAAGAGAGGGAGATTGCTGCTATTTCAGGGAGTCTCCTGCAGAATGCAGTAGGGTAGGTAACTATGCCGTATTGTTGTGGGTCCGGCTAAGCACCATTACATTCTCCATCTCCAAGCATTGAGACGGCATTATTACACATACAAGGGGGCCCTAACTGCTTGTTACACTGCCACCTTCCGGCCATTTTGGATGAATGAATGAATTGTCGTCATCTCTTTGTGTAAATAAAGCTTCTCGATACAAATGTGATAACGGTGAGCAGTCGGCTTTTCTCTCTTCAGCTATATAACGACCGGTGTATGGGAGTGACGTCACCGAAAACTCTCCAATCAGTGGCAGTGAGTCGGCGCTAAGAACGCCGGATGCTGGATTGGCCAAGATGGTGGCGAATCACACCCGAGGGCTGACGCCGGGGGGCGTGTCGTGCAGCCGCAGTCCAAGAGCATCTGGTGCTGAAGATTCAGAGAGCTGCTGCCGGTCCGGGAGAGCGGAGCTCCTCTTGCAGATAGTACTGTGCCTATAGGGAGGTATCAGGGGATACCTGTAGAGTGACAGGAGTTCGGGGTGAGGGATAAACGGGCCGGTAGAGGCAGAAGATGTGTGCACTGTATATATACTGATGTACTATAGGTTACTGGTGGAGGTTTCTAGTGTATACAGTGCACAGCATATGCTGGCATGGTGTGCTGCATATAGAGTATGTACTGTATGGGCAGGATAAGGAGGACCTGTAGGTGGTAGTGACAGTGCATTGTGTAGACAGTCACAGTGTAAAGCACAGTTTCTGGTAAGGCAGGGGGTACATATACATAGCAATGGGTTCAGGAGGAGAACCTGCCTACTACACATGGGAAGAGGTCCAGAAGCGATGCACACGCGAGGAACGATGGTTGGTCATCCACCGCAAGGTGTATGACATCACAAGATTTTGCTACAAGCACCCTGGAGGACCACGCGTCATCAGCCACTATGCAGGCCAGGATGCCACGGTGAGTGCAGTCACACCCATCACTTCAGCAATGCCATACAGCCAAGGATTGGATCAGGTGATGAATGAGCCTATAAGGAGATAGAATACACCTATGATCAGTGTGGCAGCGTCAGGTCTAGCAATGAATGGACTATCTAACATATGTAATACAGCATTATAAAGTTCTGGAAAGGTGCGATAGTAAGCCAGCCGCTACCTATCCCAGTGATGCTGTCATAGTGATCTCTCCCATGGTGGTGCAATGGTTCACTTAATGCCACTAATATGTACTACTAGTAAGACACTCGAAGCAAATGCTTCAAAAGCTAGTAAGGCAGCACGTACATGATTGCCTCTGAGACAGAGATGTAGTTTCACTTGCTGCCAACTGATGGCAGTGTTTTGGTGACACACAGACACTAGACATATATATATATATATATATATATATATATATATATATATATATATATATATATATATATAGATGATAATCTAATAAGCACTTTATTGATCACATTTTAGTATTTTGCTATTTACATTACATTTTGTTTAGAAAATTGTGTGCTTGTTTTCCATTGGCTCTGAAGCACGTCCACACTTTATCAGGGTCTTGTGATGGAGGAGGATAAATACAAATTGCCTCATCTAAAAGACCTATTAAGTATTATTTAGGTATATACAGGTGTACCTGTCAGGAGCTGTGACACTATATTGGGGGGTTCTCTTATACAGACCAGACCTCCTGACAATAGGTCTATTTAAATCTTCTAACCTGTAATATCTGACTACAGTGGACACTAGCAGGCCTAGCAATTATAGCTTCCATGTACTATAAAAAGTCACAAATGGTGCTAAATCCCATGTGCTTCCATGTCTGTGTATGTGAAGGCATGCACTCAACTTTGTGTTAGGTTTTCTAGTCTTTCAGGACTCTGATGCTGAGCAGTCTACTGATGTGACGCTGGGAAACTGTGTCACATGTTTGTGTCCAGACAGGATAATACAAAGGACAATTCACACCAGAAATAGTTTAAACCCTGTGTCACTGTCCATGTATACCTAGATTTACATACACTACAGTACATATGTAAAGCAATATATGCACAGGTATACACCTTCTCATGTAGTGTTATCTCCTAGGTGTGTGTGTGTGTGTGTGAGTGTATGTGTTTGTGTAAACGAGTGCATATATACAGTGTGTGTGTGTGTGTATATATATATATATATATATATATATATATATATATATGTATATAATATACTCCCAGAGAGAAGGCGGCACTCGGAGGCCATCAACCGGTGTAAAAAAACCTGTGAAGTTTATTAGTTGACATTTTGGGGCTTACACCCCTTCCTCAAGTCACACAGCATATTGCTTTGAACAGGTTGGCACACGCTTTAAGATTTAACAGCAGACATCCAAATGCAAAAGCATCAAATAAGTATCCATTTTCTTGTAAAGATGCACGTACCAGTGTCTTGATAGATTAAAAATCCATTTTATTGATCCACATCATTAAAGATCGATATAAAAAATATATATCATTATTTATTTACAGTTTCTAATACAGCGCAGCATATTCCATTGCGCTATACAATTGGAAACAACAGTGATAAAAAAAAAACTGGGTAATGACAGACTGACGTGGAGGTAGGAGGGCCCTGCTCGAAAGCTTACAATCTATAATTATATTGGTATAATCTATGCACTGCTTTTGATTAATCGTAAGCATTCATTAGAATTCATTGTATTCACTGTAACATATGCATGTGTGTAATATATATATGTGCTGTATATATAGGGTATATGCAGCAGGACCTGTCACTCCAAGTAGTGTGGCTTTGACAGAACAGAGGCAAAAAGCATCCACAATAGTACACAGCAAGCACGGCACTCCCAGGGCTTAAACATTGGCCCTTATTCTGGTTGACTCACTCAGGCGTGAATTCGCACCCTTGCGAGTCATCCAGATCCCACCCTGCGATTGGTGGTACGCCCACCCCCCCTCGCACACTGGGTTTGTTCACCCGGCATGTGAATGGATGTTTAACAGAAACATCCATTCCCATGTCAGTGGGAACCTCCCATATCTTTCGATGGTCGTCGACCATCGAATGATGCTGAAAGCGCACGCATATGTAAGAGTGATCCAGACCACTCATACATATGCGTGTAGATTTCCAGGGAATTGGGCGGGCAGCTGACATCCGGTTATGTCAGCTGTCCGCCCCCCGCACGTGTGTCACGAAGCATTAGCATGTGTACGCCCAGCGTTTTCGTGAGAACGCCCATGATATGCAGGATGTTCGCATATGCTAATGGCCCTGCCCGGCATCCCAGGCCCCTCTCCACCACACGCTCGAAAGGCAGGCAGCGCACACTCCGCGAACAGATTTAGCGCTTAGTTCGCACACATACGCAAAACATCGGTCCCGGTGCAAATTTGTGTTTGGCTGAATCAACTTGAATAAGGCCATTGTCCGAAAAAGACTATGCACACAATTTCCAGGATCTTAATAATGGTAAAAAAAAAAAAAAAAAAACGTGTGCAGTCTTTGTCAGATAATGTGTGAGCCCTGAGAGTGCTTGCTGTGAACTATACAGTGTATATATTTGTTGATATCAGTGTTACATTTTCTGAAGCTACATTGTAATACAATCAGCACATCAGGTAAGAAATGTAGTATACCATTATGCGTACAGCAAATAAACACATTGACCCACTGTACAGAAATCTATGTATAACCTTTGCAGAGTTCAGTATTCTGAGTGTGTCAGGTGTTCGATGCTCTCTCAGCACTGGCTGAACATGTCCATTCACCCGATTGGTGCAGCCTTGTGGTTCCACCATAGCTCAGCCCACTCCCCCACCACAGGCATCTCCTCCGCTCCATCCCCAGAGGCGGTCCCCTGTATTGTGATTAAATACACAGCATCCGGCACAGATTAACCTCTTGCCCGCCAGGGAAGGGGGTCTTCCCGGAGCCATGGGTTATAGAGGAAGCTGTACTGTTTGTGTGTGAATAAAGTAGAAGAGACTAAAAACATACTTTCTATTTATTTCTAGACTCCTGTGACAGGTTTTACATGTTAAAAATGGGAAATGAATTGGAAGAATAGCTGTATACAGGTCTGTTATTAATGACAGCTTTAGTCATGTCTCCAAAGAGGGGGTAACAGTGTCATTCACTCAGCTGCACCAGTGCTTTCTGTGTGTGACTGAGGCTATATTATACTATGTGGGGGCGTGTCCGTCTGATGTATTCCATTTAATATTTGTATCTGTATAGGACCCGTTCACCGCATTCCACATTGATAAGGAGCTGGTGGGCAAGCATATGAAATGTCTACTGATCGGAGAGCTGGCGCCCGGGGAGCCGTCCATGGAACCCAGCAAGAATGTAAGGAGTCCATGTGTTCCCTAGGGTCATTAGCCCAATTTAAGACCTGATCGGACCGTTGCCAATTTCGCGAGCCATGCGATCAGATAGCCGCCAGCCCCATCAGCATGAAATCCCGCCCTGCGCAAGGGTATCCGGACTCAGGATAGATTGACCCTAGGTCGAGAGTCAAAAGGTCGACAGGTTTTAAAAGTTGACAGCCAAAATGTCGACATGGTTAAAAGGTCGACATTCATTTTTAAACAAAAATTTGAGCTGACATGTGCCGACAGACGGTATTGCTTACCCTACCATACACTAGCGACATAGACACCCAAAAACATGAAAAACTCATGTCAGCCTTTTGAATATCGACATTTTTGACCATGTCGACCTTTTGAATGTCGACCTTTTGACCTTGTCCACCTTTTGACTGCCGACCTTTGGACCCTAAGAAATCGTTTTGGCTAGCAGCTGCACTGAAGGATGACTATTCCTTTAAGTTGCACAATAGTATTTGGGTTTTTAGTGCTGCGCTCCGCCCCAATGTTGTGGTGTGTGCAATCTACTGATAATAATCTACTGATAAATTGCAAAACACACTTTACTTGAAAAATTGAAAACAAAGATATACATGAAGAATTTTAAAATGAAAGGTAAATGACAAGTTCATACATTGACATGAACTGCAAGATTATTGCAGCACGGTGAAAACTAACTGTTAGCCTCGATGGCTCCCTATTATGGAGTCCAACAGTTTCCAATATGTATACAAAATTCCAAAAAAAGTCAGATTGGTGGTCTGTCCTGGTTGGGCAGTGTGTACGCTCCTATTGGATCTGCTAACTTTTGTATCCAATTGCCACGTCAGAGAAGAAAGGTAAATCCTTCTAGTAATGTCATAAACGGGAATGATGGGTAGCAGGTGATATAATGTACAGTCTCGGGCTTAACAGTGAGCGCGGCGTCCCGCTAACTCAGATGTTTTGGAGATGTCTTCAGGTAACCCTTTGCTGATAAAGACGTTGGTGGTAAGTGGTTTTCGGAAGAGGGGTGGATGGTGCATGTAGGGTTTGCCAGATGACGCTATATCACCCGCAGATGCCTGCTGTGCGTGTGTGGGGACACAGCGCTCAGCACTTCGTTCCTGGTTGGTGATAGCGTGTTACAGGGATGTCAGTCGCGCCGCCCGGATACCTTCACAGGTATACGCGTCCCCTCGCGGGCTTCACAGATGTCCGCGTCCCCTCACGGGGCTCGCTGCACTCGCCACGCTTCGGGCTCGGTGGCTCGCTGCGCTCGCCACACTTTCTATTCTCAACTCCACGCCGACGTGGATAGTGGGGGTATGAAAAGGTCGTAGGACGCGTACCGCCGCCCCTCGCGGGCTCGCTGCGCTCGCCACGCTTCGGGTTCGCGTTGATAGTGGGGGTGGTACAGCCTCAAAAGTGACATTTGGGGGCCATTGAACATGTTTGATACTAATTTCAATGCATTTGGATGCTTTTCTGTTAAAAAAACGCATGCGATTTTGAAAAAAATGGTTCAAAACTGCAAAAATCGTATCCAATCGCATGCCACCGCATGCCACTATATATATGGCATTCGATGGCATGCGATGGGAGCCGTGATAATCCACAAGTACCCTAAAATATTATAGCACCGCGTTGTGCTACAGATCCATTCGCAACCATTGAATGATTTTCCCAGTGTGTGCAGACTGTGCATAGCGCAGGACTTACTCTGCGGCTGCGATCGAAACAGGCTGATTGGGGGCGGAGCTGACATCACATGACTTCCCCTCATACACCTGGCCATACCTGCATTATCCCTGACACTCCCAGATAACAGCCACTTACCATTGAATGACTTTCCCAGTGTGTACAGACTGTGCATAGCGCAGGACTTACTCTGCGATAGAAACAGGCTGATCTGACATCACATGACTTCCCCTAAAACGCCTGGGCATGCCTGTATTTTCCCTGACACTCCCAGAAAATGGCCAGCGAATGGCCTCGCGCATGCGTTCTATGGGCTATACACATGTGCAGTCTATCCATAAACGCCTGCCTGCTAATTTGCAGCCGTGCGATCAGGTCTGAATTAGGCCGAATGTTCCCATCCCTGTAACCTGCCCGTGTGGGTGGGATTGCTGATGTTTCCCTTTTGTCTCGCAGGCTGCTATGGTGGAGGATTTCCGTGCGTTGCGTTCCACAGTGGAGCAAATGGGCCTTCTCAACCCCAACAAACTCTTCTTCTTTGGAGTTCTGCTGCATATCCTGCTGCTGGATGTTCTGGCCTGGGCCAATCTGTATTATTTCGGTCCCTCTCTTATACCATTCCTGATCACTGCATTAATTCTTGGCACTGTTCAGGTATGTGAAATTCATGTGATTAGCTCTGTATTCAGTTTGTTCTCTTGTGTCTGCCTGATGCTTTCTGCAAATATCTCATGCCTTCATTCTGTCCGTTTCAATGTAATGTCACTTTGGATAGATGTGGCCCCTGAGCCTGACATCTCCCAGCAATTTACTTCATACAGGACAGTTCTCCCATAACGTGTTCAGATTCTCCAACTTCCTGGGTGTCGGAAGCACAGGTGTATTACAGAATATATTAATTGGCTTGAGGCCCATCATTATATTGTGTGCAGTACATGATTGGAGGAGGGTTATTCAGTGTGGCCCAAAAAATAATATAAAGTTGATTATGAATATTCTGTATTGAGATATGACATTCTCTTTCATCAGAGAGAGGGTTAACTGAGGTGCCAGTAAGCTGGTAGCATTACAGCATATTGGGGAGTCTCCCTAGCGGGCTACACCTGCTGTTACCGGATGATAGCAGCTGTAGGACTTAATGTATGACAGCAGAGGGTGTATATAGCTCTAAGCACTAGATAACAAACCATCTCTGATAGTCTGCTAAGAAAATGGGTGGTTATTGACTGTGCACTCTACATGCATTAGATCTACATGGTCAAAGGTTGACACGGAAAATGCTCGACAGTACTGTACTCACTAGACTGTTTAGTGGAGCTCCGCACCCTGCCCAACTTTTAAAGGGCAAAATGTGTTCTGCCCCTGCTAGAACAGACTGCTGCTTATGCGCACGGGGAAGCCCAGAGCCCATGTTGAAGCCCAGTGCTTCCCCAGCAGTTACTTCAGCGGGCCTGGCCCGCCCCCAATGGGCCGGCCCGCCTACTTTGGTGATAACGTGGCCCGGGCCTGCCCCCTTTGGTGATGGCAGGCCTGGTCCACCCTTTTCTTTTTGCTCCCGCCCTGCCCAGTTCCTAGACGGAACACTACGACATGAGTTTTACAATCCCAGTGGGCACAAAGGGAGAATATAATAGTTCCTGAAGCAAGGGGTCCACCAGGTCCAGTCTCCAGACATTCTTCTACATTCAGGGATAAAGTGAGAATGTTCACAAAGGGTATTTGGAATAAAAGGGATGAGAGCTTTTGGCATCAGTGCGACTCTCATGGCAAGCTACAACCAAAATGCTTAATGTACAGGTACATGTCGTAAGTCTCTGAGCCAGCGGTTCCCAAACTCTGTCCTCAAGGCACCCCAATAGTCCAGGTTTTAAGGATATCTATGTTTAGGCACTGGTGACTAGGAGGTCTGCATACTAAGCATTGGAGAGAGATATAAAGTAGACAGAGACAAAGTACCAGCAGCTCATAAGTGCCATGTTACAGGCCGTGCTTGAAAAGTAGGAGCTGGTTGGCGGGTACTTGGAGCCTTATTCTAGTTCACTCTTTCTGACAAACTTCTTAGATGGACAAAACCATGTGCACTGCAGGGGGGCAGATGTAAAATGTGCAGAGAGAATTAGATTTTGATTCTGTGCAGGGTAAATACTGGCTGCATTATTGTAACACTGCAATATAGATCTCACTTTGAAGTAAAACCCCCTCCAAATCTAATTCTCTCTGCACAAGTAACATCTGCCCCACCTGCAGTGCACATGGTTTTGTCCATCTAAGAAGGATTTTGTCAGAAAGAGTGAACTAGAATAAGGCCCTTGGTTGCCGAGCCACAGGGTGGCACTCAGCATTATGTGGATAGCTCTGTCACATTCATTATGAAAGTTCCTTCCTGCTTGTAAGTCCTGTCAGTCACTGCATAGCGTCCTCTTCACCAGCAGTATACAGGGGAGATTGTGCCTCCTGGTATCTCACTATGGGGCGCATTTATCATTATATAGCGATGCCGGCGTGATGACATCACCGGGCATCGCATTGCCGCAGGGATTTATCAATTTGAGGGCGCAGGGACAAGGCTGTCCCTGCGAAGCCCTGACCCAGAAGCCGGGGGGGTCAGCGCATGCACGGTTATGCACTGACCCCCCGCGACCCTGCTGACCATACTGCCACTCTGGCAGTGCGATGTGTAGCCATAGGCTACAATGGGCTATTGCCATATCAGAATGGCGATAGCCCAGGGGTGCGAAGCCGGGCTGCCCGATGTTGATACATTGGGCAGCTTCGCATCCGATGCGGCCGGCGGCGGTGAAGGGGGGGAACGCAGCAGGGATACGTACATTTGGGGGATACTAAATATTTGCGGTTAACCCCCGAAAACGGATGTTTTGGGGGATTTAGCCACAAATATTGCTTGATAAATGCTGCCCTATCTGTGTAAATGTTCCGCTCTCTAGCTGTCCTCACACCTGTTACTCTCAGACCAGCACTATTGTAATTATTGAGGACTAAATAGCTTGTGATGTGTTCTCTGTGTTATTGTATCCTTGTCTGTCTCAGGCTCAGGCCGGGTGGCTGCAACATGACTTTGGCCACTTATCCGTTTACAGTAAATCGAAATGGAATCATCTGCTGCATAAATTTGTGATCGGCCAACTGAAGGTAAGAGACCCTCTTGCTGTCTCTGCGTCTCTTTCTGCGAGGGTCGCTGTCTCTGTGTCTCTTCCTGTGAGGGTCGCTGTCTCTGCGTCTTTTCCTGCGATGGTCGCTGTCTCTGCGTCTCTTCCTGCGAGGGTCGCTGTCTCTGAGTCTCTTCCTGCGAGGGTAGCTGTCTCTGCGTCTCTTCCTGCGAGGGTCGCTGTCTCTGAGTCCGTTTCTGGGAGAGTCGCTGTCTACGTGTCTCTTCCTGTGAGGGTTGCTGTCTCTGTGTCTCTTCCTGTGAGGGTTGCTGTCTCTGTGTCTCTTCCTGCGAGGGTCGCTGTCTCTGCGTCTCTTCCTGCGATGGTCGCTGTCTCTGCGTTTCTTCCTGCGAGGGTCGCTGTCTGTGCGTCTCTTCCTGCGAGGGTCGCTGTCTCTGCGTCTCTTCCTGCGAGAGTTGCTGTCTCTGCGTTTCTTTCTTTCTGCGAGAGTCGCTGTCTCTTCGTTTCTTCCTGCGGGGAAGTAATTCCTTTTGTGATTTCATTTTTCCCCAGGGTGCTCCTGCCAGCTGGTGGAATCACTTGCACTTCCAGCACCACGCCAAACCCAACTGCTTCCGAAAAGATCCTGACATTAATATGCACCCGCTCTTCTTTGCACTGGGCAAGAAGCTGTCCGTGGAGGTGAGTGACAATACTAGGATTATGTGTTACCTAAAATTTAACTAGAACCACCCAAAAAATTTATGGTTTTAATAAGCTATAGAGAAGGGTGAAAGATTAGAACCCTTCTACCCCAGAAATCAATCATGTTTGGCTTGCTGTACAGTGGCTCATTTCCCATCACTGACTTACAGTAGATGTATAAAAAAAGCACACAACTGGCCAAAACCTTGTTGCACTGCATGTGGGGCAGATGTAACAGGTGCATAGAGTCAGATTTGGGTGAGTTAGATTTGGTGTCTGTGCAGGCAGGGCCGGAGCGCCCCAGGCGAGTCAGGGTGCGGGCGCCCCGGTGCCGGGGGGGGGGGGGGGGGGGTCTGCGCCGTCTGGGGAGCGGGTAGGGGGGTCTGTGCCGGCGTCTGACAGGAGCATGTGGCCAGTGTGGCCAGTGTTTTTAAAATCAGAAGAGCTTCCCATTCCCCCGCATAGTGCTAGTTATTTTCTATTCACTGCAGGGACCCCGCCGGCAGCTTTATACACAGCGCCGCAGGTACCCCCACGGCACGGACACCCCTGCCCGCTCCAGCACCTTAATCACTGCAGGGACGGCGACGCCGCCAGCTTTATACACAGTGCGCTAACCCTCCATGCTGGGGGCGAGGGGCGAACTGCCACCCTCCAGTGGCCGGCGCCCTAGGCAAATGCCTAGAGCTGCCTAGTGGTGGCGCCGGCCCTGTGTGCAGGATAAATACTGTCTGCTTTATTTTTACACTGCTATTTAGTTTTGAGCTTGGACACATCCCATAGCAGATGATAGGATAAGGAATGTGATATACCACCTGTGAATACCGTTCTCCTGCCTGTCATTCCTCTACAGCTCGGAATAAAGAAAAAGAAATATATGCCGTATAACCACCAGCACAAGTACTTCTTTCTGAGTGAGTATACGTCCGTGTAGATACATGGAGAACATGGTTCCCACCCCTACAGTACTGTATGATAATGGTATACCCTATTCTCTCTGTAGTTGGTCCTCCAGCGCTGCTCCCTCTCTACTTTCAGTGGTACATATTCTACTTTGCTGTACATCGCAAGCAGTGGCTGGTAAGTGCATTATACTCGTTAGAAGGGGCCCTAGCTGCAGGTCCCTATGTAACCATAAGGTAAATCAGCGGTGGTGCCTGATTAACCTTATACTAATATGAGCTGTCTCCTGCAACTGTCATCATTAGTAACTGTACTTACTGTACACCAGATCTGTCAGACACCGGCAGCTGCCCCTCCCCATACGCACTACACAGTGTTCCCCACCATCAATGTCAAGCTTATACGAATAGTTTTGTTCTTGCTTTTTCACCAAGGAGCCGGGACACGGAGGTTAGCTCCGACCCCAAGACCTGCGACACCCTGCCCCTGTATTTTTGATTGGCCCACAGGCCAATCAATCAAAGAAAATGGATGACCATCGATATGTAAAAACATTGATGGTCATCCATTGAATAGAAATACACAATTAATGGTCAGTTGCACTTTTGCCTTCGATGGCAAAGGCAACGATGGACATCCCTAGATCTGGCCAGGCTGCATTGTCCTGATACGTCTCTGCTGCTGTCCTGCCAAACATCCCCTTTTGGCATGACAGGTTGCATGAGAGTAATTAGATACTGTATATGACACTTGTATATCTGTGTGTGACACGGTGCCCACACACGGTGAGATGTGTACTAGGTGTTTGGGCACCATGAGTCTCTGAAGGGTAGATGTATGAAGCAGTGATAAGGGAGAAGTGGCCCATGGCAACCAATCAGCTGCTCTGTATGATATATTATGCAAATGATTGATGTTACTTCAGTGCTGATTGGTTGCCATGACTCACTTCTCCTCCCTTATCACTGCTTCATACATCTACCCCTGAATCTGTACACTAAGTGATACAATGTGGATGCTACATTGTATCACTTAGTGTATCACTTAGTGTATACAAGTGTCGTCTGTCAGATTAATCAGCACAATCTCCTAGTGTGTCCTAAACTGCATTGTCAGCAATATAACAAAGCTACCTGACATTAGCACAGTTGCAGGGGAGCTGGCAGTTCGCTCACACCAGACATCTCATGCTGCATGGCGTATTGAGGCTGGACGTATGAGGAAGTGTCTGCTGCTTTGAAGATACGGGTTTACATCCTGCCTGCCTACTCTCCGAGAATGTCCAAGAGACTCCCGAATATTGGAGAGGACTCCTGGGAGAGTAGACCAATCTCCCAGATACCACCCACTTTCCCAGTGACACTGATCAGGGAGAGATGACATGAAGCCCAGTATTTTGCAACCATTGGCGGAGCTGTGATTATATCATTTGCAAAGTGTGGAAGTGCAAAAGGAATAGCACCGACATGTCTGCCCTCACCGGTGTCAGTATTTGCATCTCCAAAGATGTGACCATGTCCGGCTGCAAATCCATAGACCTACCTGTTCTAAACATCAAATTGCTATTTGTGTGACCCTTTACAGTCGGTAACACATACAGGGGGTTAATCTGGTTCACTCGCAAAGGCAAATTCCTTCTCAAATGGACAAAACCATGTGCACTGCAGTGGGGCAGATGTAACATGTGCAGAGAGAGTTAGATTTGGGTGAGTTATTTTGTTTCTGTGCAGGGAAAATACTGACTGCTTTATTGTTACACTGCAATATACATCTCACTTGAAGTAAAACCCCACCCATTATCTAATTCTCTCTGCACATTACATCTGCCCCACCTGCAGTGCACATGACGGCACACGCTACAAAAAGCATTTGATGGCGAGTGCTTGCGAATTGATTTCAAGCTAATCGCAGGCCTGCAACATTTTCACAGGCTGATCACAGCCTTGCACACAGCGAGATTTCACTCCGGCCAGGTGGCGTATACCCGATTGCTTCTCTGCTAATTTGCAGAGCTCTGCAAACAGGTCTGAATAACCCCAAATATCAGCACGTCTGTTTCTCTTCTCCCCACAGGACATGGCCTGGATGATCACATTCTATGTGAGATTTTCTCTGTGTTATTTCCCTCTCATTGGCATCGGTGGGACCATCACCATGTTCATGTTAGTCAGGTAAGGATTTTGTGCACAAAGACTTCTAGGTAATAACTGTCCATTATTCAGAAGGGCATTGTTCTAGTGCATTGTGGGAAGGCAAATTAATGTATATAAATGCTGTGAATATGTTTAGTCTGTTCCCAGAAAGCTGAGCTTGGTAACAGCTCCTAGGTGCTGTGGTTTGGCTGGTCCAGAGATATGTTCAGTGTGTTCAAACCTTCTAAAGAAGGGGTGGGGAACCTTTGGCCCTCCTGATGAACTACTCATCCCAGCATGTCCTGCTACAGCTTTGCTATTTGGCCAAGCTAAAACTGTTGCAGGGCATGCTGGGATCTGTAGTTCAACAACAGCTGGAGAGCCAAAGGTTCCCCATCCTAGCGAGAGCCATGCTGTGCAATGCAGCATGGCCCTTACCTCCATCTCTCATTGCAGTGTGTATACTTGCATGGTCACTGGGTACACACAGTGTGTACCTAGCTTAAAGATCGGGTGGCAGAATTATGTTCTGTAACACCTGTGGGCGTATTGGGGTCACAGAAGGGCTGGAGCTTTTCCCATAGGAGTACGTAGCGTGTAACATGGTAAAATGTACAGTATTACCGGTAAACACTATTTTTGTTAAAAGTCCAAAAACATTTGCAATGTGAGAACGGTCAGGTTACAGAACCTTCTTTTACTCACTCCACTCCGGAAACTTAGAATATCTTTCAGATCAGTAACTAGTAATATTGTGCTCCGAGGATGTATTAGTAACTCACTCGTAGTTACTAAGGGGTAGATTTATTAAGTTCGGTGAAGTGATAACGCGGCTGGTACTTTATCAGCAGCCAACCAGCTCCTAACTGTCAAGTTACAATTAGGGGATGAATGGCCGGTGATAAAGTACCAGCCACTTCATTACTTCACCTGGCTTAATAAATTTGCCCATCCACTACTATCTTATCAGGTAGTAGTTCAGGGACAAATGTATTAAGTTCTTCAAGGTACAGTATGTGCCTATGCACATCCTTGCTGGCGGGTCGCCAGAACGTACGCGCTGGCGACCCGCCAGCAGCCTCGCCAGCGAGGCTGCGCGCGCGTCTCAGTCGCTAGCGTGGCGGAAACCCTGTCCGTCTCCGCCTCAGGGAGACGGACGGGGTTAGAGGGGGTTAGGGGCGATGCGGGCAGGCGGCGGGGACCCCGGGTTACCGCCGGCAAGCCGGCGGGGACCCGGGGAAACGTATGGAAGCGCCGTCGGAAGGGGGCGCGCGCGCCTCTCGTGCGCGCACGTCCCCTTCTCACGATCGCCATGGCGCTGGCGGGGGATGGCGGCTGGCGACGCCAGCGCCATCCCCTGCCAAGATGGGAACAGACCCATCTGTACGTACTTACTGTATAAGGACAGGTGATCTCGCAATGCAAGGCTAATGTGGTTCTATGTTATTTCATTGTATTTTAGATTCCTGGAGAGCAACTGGTTTGTGTGGGTGACCCAGATGAATCACATTCCAATGAACATTGACTATGACCAGA
Organism: Crinia signifera; assembly: GCF_055691185.1. Taxonomy (NCBI): domain Eukaryota; kingdom Metazoa; phylum Chordata; class Amphibia; order Anura; family Myobatrachidae; genus Crinia; species Crinia signifera. The sequence continues at coordinate 90,753,313 of NC_139227.1, read as the reverse complement.
ACAAAGAGTGGCTTTATGCGCAGGTGATCAGCCTTATGTACCGCGCTCTTGTCGTCAGTCATATTTACATACAAGATTATAATAGAAGCTCTGACTTCCTACTTCTGAATTTTCCTGTCTGGAAGAAGCAGGTGGCCGATTATAACACAATTACCATAGCATGACGTCATTAAGACACGCCTCTCCGGCACGGGCCCAGATTCAACGGCATTTAACCGCACACTCTGCCCACTTCGTTAGGAAGCGGGAGGGATGCCGGGGATTAAGGGCCCCATACATCAGCAATTAATTGTGACAATTTTCAGATATGGAGATGATTGTCACAATTAATTTTCGATGTGTGGGCTCCCCCTTTTGGCAATCCCAATCAAAATCGCCAATCGATTGCTTAATCAGGTTTTTAAACATGTTTAATAATCTGGTATTATCTGCGGATCTTTTTTATATGTGTGGGCATTCCCAATTCGTCTTCTTCATCTATTTACATTATGAACAGCAATCGATTGGGCAATTTCCAGATATGAAGATGCAATCTTTATGGGCCCCATACATCAGCAATCACAATTAATGGATTTCCAGATCCAGGGATGTTTTGGCCAGATAAATGGTTTCTACAATCCATTTGACTTGCCCACACATTACAGATTTATTTCAGTGATCGGCAGATTTTTCCATATAAAGATTGCATCTTCATATCCGGAAATTGCCCAATCGATTGCTGTTCATAATGTAAATAGATGAAGAAGATGAATTGGGAATGCCCACACATATAAAAAAGATCCGCAGATAATACCAGATTATTAAGCATGTTTAAAAATCTGATTAAGCAATCGATTGGCGATCCCTATTAATTTTTGATTGGGATTGCCAAAAGGGGGAGCCCACACATCTACAATTAATTGGGTACTTATGTAGTATCTGGGCTGCCGATTTTGTGATTGCATGCCTTACCTTAAGGAATACAATCAGATGCGATGCGATGCGATTTTGCATAGGATTCAATGTTAAGAAGGTCCTGTTCCTTTCCCCACTATCCAAGTGGGCATAGAGTTGATTTTATATAGCGTGGCGAGCGCAGCGAGCCACTGAGCCCGAAGCGTGGCGAGCGAAGCGAGCCCCGCGAGGGGACGCATATTTCTTAAAAAGTATTCTGTGTACGCTCGCCACGCTTCGGGCTCGGTGGCTCGCTACGCTCGCCACAGGTTTATATCCAACTCCATGCCCACTTGGATAGTGGGGAAAGGAAAAGGACCCCTTTTTCCCATTGAATTCTATGTTAAAATGGACTCAGACCATTTTAACATTGAATCCTATGGAAAAAATCTTGACCATCGCATACGATTTGGTCGCATGCGATGCGATCCGATTTCTAAATCGGACGCCCAGATACTACATAAGTACCATTAATTGTGGCAACCATCTCCAGATCTCAGGATTGTCACAATTAATTGCTGATGTATGGGGCCCATTAGATGGAAAAATCTGCCGATCACTGAAATAAATCTGTAATGTGTGGGCAAAGTCAGATAGATTGTAAAAACCATTTATCTGGCCAAAAAATCCCTGGATCTGGAAATCCATTAATTGTGATTGCTGATGTATGGGGCCCATTACCCGAACAATCAGAAGTCTTCCACAGGATTTGGGAACTTGTCTACTCACCCATAACTCTCCCCCATGACAGTAGTTCCATCTGCTTCCATTGTTGCCACTATGAAACATCCAGTTTGAAAGCTAGACACCAAGGAGGCTGTTCAGCCCGGTCACTCAGGTCCGAAACTGCTGCCCCGGCCGATGTTTGGAGTTTACGCATGCACAAACCCCGGGAGCGAAAGCTTTCGTTGAGTTTCACACTCGCTGAGATGTTTGAACTAGGATGGGCGGGAAGGGGGCGGGCATAGGGCAGACGCATCATTTTATGGGCATGTGTACCCCTGGGAATGCAGGCGCGCCCATACGTCCTCTGGGCGGGCGGCTGACGTCACATGACAGCAACCATCAAATTATTGTTCCTCTGTGCGTCTGCATGCGAGAAGATGTGTAAGCGTACACAACCACTCGCATGCTACTGCAGGGTTTCACTCTGCCGGGAGGAGGGGGGGACGTGCATTCGGTGGAGCAGCTTTTACCTGCTCGCTAGGCAGCAAATGTACGCTGCCTAGCGAGCAGGTCTGAATCAGGACCCAAGTATCATCCGAGATGTAAAAATAATCGGCGCATGCGAAGACTTGCCACTTGCATCCGTGCAGAGACCAGCCCAACTATGTGAGGACTCTGGGTGTGCAACTTTGCTAACCATCTAGGCCTGGGGTGGGCAGTAGGTGGAGGGCCACTTAGCGCCACCCTCTGACTAAAGCTGGGTACACACCTAAGATTTATCTGTCTGGTGGGAACAAAAATCTGGTAATGTATGGAAGCATATGAGACTCAGACGTACTCTCAAATGCATGTCATTCAGACAAATGAGCTAAAGCCGTTCTATTTGACAAATTTATCCAATCAATAATTTTTATCCATTTTGCAGCATATGGGAGCAAATGGTTAACTATCATTTTCTCCCATGCCAGATATTTGTTCCCACCAGACAGATTGGACAGATAAATCTATAGGTGTGTACCCAGCTTTAGATGCATCACTATGAAGCAGTACCATTCTGTTTGGCACAGTGCACTATTTATGGGCGATTCCGTTATGTTGGGTGTAGAGACATCTCTTCTCCACCATTGTGTGACTATTTGTCCTTAGACAGAGCAGAAGAATTTACACACATGTAACATGTATGTCAGATTGTTAGTAGTGAGGTAATCTGTAGTCTCTGAGCACTGCTTCCCTCGCGTACTCTGTCTTACACATGTGTCTGCCTTTACCTCCCACAGCTACAAGCCACTTGTAACGTGGACCAGTCTCTGTTTAACGATTGGTTCAGTGGTCACCTCAATTTCCAGATTGAACATCAGTAAGTAATGAAGGTTGGGCACAAGCGGTTTATCTCTGCCTGTCTTGTTGTTTCACCATTGCCACTTTCTGCCTACAGTTTATTCCCCACTATGCCACGGCACAATTACTGGAAGGTAGCGCCTCTTGTCCGCTCGATCTGCAAGAAGTACAGCATCGACTACCAGTCCAAACCTCTGTTTACTGCGTTTGCTGATATAGTTCAGTAAGTGACATATACCAGGCCTGTGAGGCCTTGTGCTGTATTAGATTGTTTTACCTTTTTCTGTGTAATGTAGCCCATTTAGATATCTCAGCAACAATGAGATGTACTTTATCCCCTGTTTGGGAAGTGCCACAGTTTCAGTATTTGTAGAAAAGTCTATTTCCCAACCAGTGGAACACTGAGGGATGTACTGAGGAAAAGCTAATTTCTTTAAGCACAGACGTGGCTAAACATAGTACAGTTTGGGAATAGCAGGAATACCATGGAAATGAATATACAGAAACTATTTATAAAAGTGTAACTACTCCTCACCTCTATAAGGTGAAGTACCGCAACTGACCACTAGCGGCCACATTTCTCCTTTGTTTGCTAAAAGATGCCATAACAGAAAGTGAAAGCAATTTTTGCAAGGAAACTGATCTGTTTCAAACTCACTGGATATGGAGAGAGGGAGCTGTGAAGACTGAGATTGGAGGTAGGAGCAGATAGGGACTAGGGTGCAGAGTTTATGGACTAAAACAATCACAGCTCAAAGTGAAGGTAAAAACTGTCACAGTTTAAAGTGAAAGTACATTGTAGAAGCCATCATTTTGACGGGATTTAACCAGAACTTTATATAAGGTGCCACTCTTACATACGTGAAATGTCACCTATAGCAGGAGAACTATTAATTCAATACAGAGGAATGAGACACCTGGGAATTGTACTTGCACTTTTATACAGTAAATAGTTTTAATGAGTAATCCGGTTCTCAAAGCACCCCAGCAGTCCATGTTTTAAGTATATGCATGCTTGACTACAGGTGACTTAGTCTATCAGTCAATCTGATTTAACCATCTGTGCTGAGCCATGATATCCTTAAAACGTGGAGCCTTGGGCTGCCTTGAGGACCCCATTTGTAAACCCTATGCCCTAGAACCAGGATGGCTAACCTTGACACTCCAGATGTTTTTCAACTACACATCCCAGCATGCTCTGCTTCAGTTTTGCTATTTTGGCCATGCTAAATCTGATGCAGAGCATGCTGGGATGTGTAGTTCAACAACAGCTGAAGTGTTAAGGTTAGCCATCAAGACCCTAGACAGTGTCAGCAGCTATTATTTTCCATTATAAATAAGGGTACTTGTTTCCTAGCACGGCCACAAATCTTGGCCATCGGGGGTAATTTTAGTGGCCTGCGACGCGACGCCCCCGATTTTTCCATTGAAATGCATTGAAAACAGTGAAAAATCGGGTCGGTCGCGTCGTGTGCGCCTAAAAATGCTTAAATGGTCCACCCGCGATGGCCGCGATTTCCCCATAGGGAACAATGTTAAATGCCTCAATTTAGCCGCGATGCCCCCGATTTCCCATAGGAAACAATGTTAAGTGGCTCAATTTACCCAAATCATCATAGGGAAGCATGGTAAATGGGCCAGAAAGCCCAAAAAACACCCCTGACCAGTGAAATGTCCCCCCAAAAGTAGTTCACGCCACCCCGCGATGAACGTGAACCCGAAGCGTGGCGAGCGCAGCGAGTCCGCGAGGGGCGGCGGTACGCGTCCTCCGACCTTTTCATACCCCTACTATCCACTAGGGCGTGGAGTGAGAATAGAATAGTGTGGCGAGCGCAGCGAGCCCCGCGAGGGGACGCGGATACCTTCACAGGTAAACGCATCCCTTCGCGGGCTTCACAGGTATCCGCGTCCGCTCGCCACGCTTCGGGCTCGCCACACTATTCTATTCTCACTCCACGCCCAAGTGGATAGTAGGGGTATGAAAAGGTCGGAGGACGCCTACCGCCGCCCCTCGCGGGCTCACTGCGCTCGCCGCGCTTCGGGTTCACGTTGATCACGTGGTGGCGTAAACTACTTTTGGGGGGACATTTCAATGTTCAGGGGTGTTTTTGGCCCATTTACCATTGTTCCTATGATAATTTGGGTAAATTGAGCCATTTCACATTGTTTCCTATGAGAAATCGTGGTCATCGCGGGTAAATTGAGGCATTTAACATTGTTCTCTATGGGGAAATCGCGGGCATCGCGTCTGGCCCATCGCACCCGATTTTTTTGCGCATGCGATGTCCCCGATTTTACCCCCGATGACCGCGATTATGATCGTTGTGGCCGTGCTAGGAAACAAGTACCTAAATAAGTTGTCGTTTTTTTGGTTTTTGTAATTCCCATTGCATGTCTAAAATGTTCCCAATGTCTTCTACTTCCCTTGTTATTTCTTGCAGCTCCCTTAGAGAGTCTGGTGAGCTGTGGCTGGATGCGTACCTGCACAAGTAACACGGCCTCCCTCAGTGAAATGCTACAGGATTTGCTCCTGAATGCGGAGGAGCCGGATAGGACCGGGTCAGCTATTGCTGCAAGGAGGCTGCTGCATTTTCAACATTTACTTTAGTGTCAAGTCTGCAGTGTGACTGGCTGGAGCCCCGTAAACCTGCAGAGCTGTAGATCATCAAATCTATGATAAATGAAGGCCTAGAACCCCAGAACAAAAAGTTCCACACCTCTAAATCTTTGTGTTATATTTATTGCGTGGTGGCTATATCAAGCAGCTATAGGGCAATGTGTGTGCTACAGTGCCATGTGATTATTATAGTGGTCCTAAACACATTTCTAAAATCTCCCCTGTAAGTGATGAATGCATCATACATGCCAACGTACAGTAATCATTCTCCAATGTCAGCTTTCAGAACCTAGGAGCCTAATCATGTCTCTGAGGGTAGGGACCATGACTTCACCCTGTGATGTTGTACAATATGGACAACTGGCTGATGCTCTGGGAGAACCGTCAGGGTACTGCCAGCTTAAACACCTTTCATGGCATTAAACGACACATCCCTGTACTAAACATGAAGTAGGGTTCACTGTGATCATTCTGACACGGCCACACTCCATCCAGATACTGCCAGAGCATTGCTATAGAACAGACCATAATATTGCCCTCTTACATGTGTGATTCGCCCTTCGTTATGAGCCAAATTCATCCCCGATGTTCGGAGTTTGTGCAAACCCCAAGGAGGACGACGCCCTGTTCCCCTGCATCTGCAGGTGTGGCGATGTCTGCTTGGGGGCGGGAGGCTGACGTCACATACCCTCCCTGAATTTAGAGGACAGCAGCGAAGGCTTGAGAAATCATTCGATAGTGAGCCACTATCTAATTATTTCTCCTCCTAGTGGCCGGATGGGATGTGTTACCGTACACATCCCCTTGCATGTTAGAGAGGGGAATCGCGCAGCGGGTGGCATTTACCTAGCCTTGCGAAGAGGTCTGAATCAGGCCCTAAGTCAGCCCATATTATCCCTTTACTTACACCACTGTTCCTCCGAGCAGTAGTGTAATACTGCTTTCAGACCGCAAATACAGGGTCACACCGGGACATTGAAATGGTTCAGCCTTGGTATGACTCTGCATGTGCGGTCTGTTCAGATCGCATAAGCGAAACGGTTTGCTGACGTCATGTTGGGGCGCGGTGTAGGAGAAGGCGCTGCCTCCTCCATAGTGTGAACGGGAAACGGGTCACTCGACCCGACTAACCAGTTTACACTTCATGGCAACGAACCGGTAAGAATCCTTTTTACCTGGTTCGTATTGCCGTGTTGCTACTGGTTAGTTGTAACCGATAACCCCTTTCACACTGCACTAATTACCAGGTTGAACCAGCATGAACCTGGTAATTTTGTGCGATGTGAAAGGGGTATAAGTAACCCGTGTTCTCTAAAACAATAAGCATGGTCCAATGTGTGACCTCCACTGACAATAAGAACCTTCCATTCCAAATTCCTATGTGCAACAGAAATTATGCTCACTCCTGACCGTAATGCTCAGAAAAATATGCTGCCAATATTTTTGAGGCCCCTGCGATGATGGGGCCATTTTGTAGTTTTATACCAACTATGCCTTTTGCTGTACTTTGCATTCCTGCCGATACACTAATTAAACTAATTTAAAAGTTATAATTGTATATGGGAATTGATCCATGGTTTGCTTTCATTGCAAAAACTAATAAACTGATTTCACAACTCTGCCTGTGACAGATCGGTGTGCACGAGTTTTTTATATCCCGGTACGGATTTACTTACACCCCATTCACACCAGAAGCAAAATTACCAAATTAAAGCCTTTCAACCGGGGATTTGCTGAAAAACACGGGTTCTAAGACCCGGGTTGACCTCTCACACTGCTGGAAAACCTGTGGTTTTTTTTCCATAAAATTCCCGGGTTGAAAAAAAGCACGCAAAACTGCACTGGGCAAAATCAAGCAAAAGAGATTTATACATACATTTATTATTTAATCTAAAAAAGTACCTCATTATTTTATGCTTGATGGCCATGCCTCCCAGCTGCTGGTGCTAATCCTTGTCTGGATGCTGCTTTCTCAGTTGTTCAGGCGGCAGCTTACCCATGTACAGTAGCTTGCAGAGGTATTCTCAAAACGAATGGTGCAGATGAGAGTGGTAACGCATTTCCCTGCCTTTTATGACTAAGCGGCTTCCCCAGAACCAATGGTATGCTACTCTCTGCAGTGCATGCACGGTTTATCTCTGCAGCATCACTACGGGGCATACACTAGGGCCCTTATTCAGATCTGATCGCAGTACAAATTTGTTCTCAAAATGGGCAAAACCATGTGCACTGCAGGTGGGGCAGATGTAACATGTGCAGAGAGAGTTATATTTGGGTGGGGTGTGTTGAAACTGAAATCTAAATTGCAGCGTAAAGATAGTTAGATTTGTGTGAGTTATTTTGTTTCTGTGCAGGGTTATCTTAACACACCCCACCCAAATTTAACTCTCTCTGCCCCACCTGCAGTGCACATGGTTTTGCCATTTTGAGAACAAATTTGTACTGCGATCAGATCTGAATAAAGTCCTAGGACCGATCCGTACTTAATTTCTAAGTGATCTAGTCACATTGCTTCGAAATGGAGCTTCAATCGCCCCCATGTGTATGCCCCATTACGCTCACTCCGTTTTTCCATAAAAATCTTTCTCCCCCTGATCCACCTCTATTTCAATAGAAGTGATAGACAAAAAGATAGAATAAGTGTGTTTAAAACAAGGTGGCTGGATGGCGACGCACTGTCCACTGTTCTATTTCAATTCATATAAGAATATGTCCTCACAGGTTTATGGTGTTGTGACCCCTCAAAAAGAGAAATGCCCGTATCAGGCTATCTGAATAGTGAGTCAAACTACCGAGGCACTGTATATCATGTGTACCCTATATGGATGCCATATTGCTTAATACTATCCTAAAATAGGGGTCTCATGGAACCAGTGTCAGATAGTGGCAAAATGTGACAGTCTCAGGTTTGAGGGAAATCGAGTTACCAAATCTGTAAGTCAGATGCCAAGTGCTTTAAATGTATATATATATAGTGAGTTGCAAATATATTTTGAAGCAACCACCTGTTATTCACAAAACTGTGCCCGTATGGCTGTGCTGCGTCCAAAAGCTGTATATGTGTATCACCAAAATAACTGCGTCAGCACGGCCCTTGGTTCATAGGGTCACTCCAGTATTAGCATTGTATGAATATCGCTGTGTCAAAGGGTGGTTATAATTCCACATTAGAGAGGCCCCCGTTTATGGGTCACTTCAGCGTTATTAATGTACGAATATATCAAGGGGTGGTTATAATTCCACATACAAAAGGCGATTGTAGAGCTAATACATAGTCTGGGATGTTGATGAAGGAATTGATCATAATTACCCTTAAGGGAAAGAGCTGACATGGGACATGGTCGTAGATGTTTATAATGATCCCATGTGGGGTGACCACGTTATGTTAGATAAGTGGTTATAATTCCACAGTCAATTATATTTAGGAGTGGTCTTAATTCCACAGTAACAGCGTGATGTTCAAGAAATTGTAGAGTAATACAGAATAATGCTGAAATTAGTGGTTTTAATTCCACTTTATAGGCAGTCAGAGATGGAGCACAGTTTGGAATGTTGGCGCAGTCACATGTATATTTAATATTCAGATGTGGGCAGGTGGACGTAGTGTCCCTCAAATACCAACAATGATTTACAAATGGTTTGCAGTTATGTATCTGCTTTAACAAAACAGGGCTAACACAAGGCTGGCTAGGACTCGCAAAAAGCTGTAGATTTCAGCACCGTGGCTGTGCCTGCAGAGTCTTCAAAGTGATCGTTATACTATGTTTATTTGTACAAGATACATATTATGGTAACAGTATCAATATTGTGTTTGCAGCACTATATATATTCAGTAGTATAGTAATCCAGGCTGCATGTCGGATCTGCTGTCTGAATGAATAGAAGGAGATTCAAATAACCCCCTGGGATATATCAGCAGTCGACCATGCAGTGTCGACACTTTACTTGGTAATGACTCAAGGCTGCTATCGGTATTAGCACCGTGGCTAAGAGTCAGTGCCACAGTTTAACATGTTCTGTGGGTAACTTATGTAAATGCCCGAGCTGAGGTCACTCGATCACAGAGCATATGTCAACACTGCCGTCTGGGTAGACTTTAGAAATCGGTCTGCTACCAGGATTATATATTACAATGGGGCAGTGCACCTTATAAGTCTAAGGTGTTTGCAGGTAAAGCCCTATAATCGGGTTTTTACCTAATAACCTGTGGGAAAAGATTACAGATCAAAATACATTTCTAACAGAGTGCGTCGCCAAACAGCGCACCGCTAGCCGGCGTACGCTTCGCAAATTAGCTTTTTCAAGGCCAACCAGACCCGATACCCGGAAGCTCCTTTTAAACCTGCCGTCGGGCAGGGTTCACCAATCACGGCTATTCGCCGCATGTAGCTTAAAGGTTATTGGATGGTAATGCTCCCCCTGGTCACTGACAGCTATAATGTGTGACCAATCCCGGCTCTCATTATTTATTCATGAGTGCCGCGATCTGATAGGATTCTACACATCTCTCCCAGCCCCGTGTCTCGCGTGTAACCAATAGGGGTTCTCACCGCATACAAATCACGCCGGGATATGATCCTCCCCTTCTTCATATCGTACCAAATATTAAATATTGTGCTGTGTATATCTTCGTATCATTTACAGTATATGTCCTAAAAGTACAGTTTTGTGAATAACAGGTGGTTGCTTCAAAATATATTTGCAACTCACTATATATATACATTTAAAGCACTTGGCATCTGACTTACAGATTTGGTAACTCGATTTCCCTCAAACCTGAGACTGTCACATTTTGCCACTATCTGACACTGGTTCCATGAGACCCCTATTTTAGGATAGTATTAAGCAATATGGCATCCATATAGGGTACACATGATATACAGTGCCTCGGTAGTTTGACTCACTATTCAGATAGCCTGATACGGGCATTTCTCTTTTTGAGGGGTCACAACACCATAAACCTGTGAGGACATATTCTTATATGAATTGAAATAGAACAGTGGACAGTGCGTCGCCATCCAGCCACCTTGTTTTAAACACACTTATTCTATCTTTTTGTCTATCACTTCTATTTAATGTTCTCTGTGTTTTATATTTCGCAAGTTTTTAAACGACGAATTAAAAGTTAAATATTATTGTATCAATTTTCATTTTTTGTAACAGGTGCACCACACCAGGGACAATCTTTTTCTCTTGTTTCCTCTGAAACATTGTGTCCATGTATACTTTGTTGTCCAGTGGTAGCACACCTCCGAAGTCTAGATTATAGACACAGTACATTACTAATTACATACGGGGGTCCTAACAGTGTCCCTTTAATATTAGAGGACAGTCCTGTGCGAGTGACAAACAACCCTGTCTCTCTAACTTGTGTGTGAACTTGGTTCACTTTCCCTTCACTCAGCACGGACTTATGATTTCTGACTCTCATTAAATACTATATGTAAAAAAGTTTTCTGATCGTGCAACCAAACCCGATACCCCTACTCCTCACCTATATCCTGCTACAACAGCAGATAAGATTACATTATGCTTAATCCTGAAAATCCTGGGAACTCTACCACATCGTTTAGTCTAAGTCATGAACTAGACGTAAGACAGGCTAATTTAATAAAATGTAGAGAAACTATGATGGAAAATGATATATCACACTTCAACACTGGACAAGAAGATTGGATGAACGATCTCCAACAACTTAAGTTCATATTAATAAAACAAACTAAGACTTTCTGGAATAAGATGACATTTGAGAACTATCTTAAACAACAAGTGACACCAAGGGGCTTAAGACCAAGGGTCTTCCCCTCTTTTGAACTGGCTACGCCATCTCTAAGATCAGAGTGGGAGAAAGCACTAACTAAATGCTCTTTTGAATTGATCAACATCTTGGTCAAACATGATGAGCTTATGTTAGAAAAATATACCACTGACATCACTGTACTCAGTAGTAAACTCAAGGCACATGAGGGATTGGAGAGGTTCCAAAGAACGTATCATAAATTCAAAACTGAGATTGACAATTTAGAGAAAGAAATAATAAGCAGGAAAAAGAACAAGATGCAGCGTGATAAAAATGACTTTCTCACAGACAGAGTGTACAGGTGGAACACCAACAATAGGAGAAAGACACCATCTGCAGACCCTCTAAATTATACAACCTCAGATATTGATTCCTCTGAAAATGAATCTGCTCCGGATAGATCCTCACAAAGAACTACACAGAGGGATTTTTTAGGGGCAAGCCCTGGATATATCAGAGAAACTATAGGCAGAGAACTGGCAGGACGAGGAGGGGGAAGAAGAAAAAGAGAAGCGAGGGACTGGAGAGAGGACCCGAGAGAACAGCGGAGGTATCGGAGATAGGGGATAAGCTGAAAATCATCAATCTCACGGAACACATCCTCACAGAATCACAAATAAAATTACTCCAGAAAGGCCTCTCTTTTTCACCCACCAGATCTTTTGATAGATTCACTTATGAGAAAGATGTGAACCTGTTTGCGCGAAAGCTACTGTTGAAGAAATTTTTCAGTAGAAAAGATAAAACTCAAGAGACAGATGGGACTCCCAACCCTCCGAATATAACAGAATGGGAGGGTATGCGACATATTCGTGAATACTGGCACACAGAGGAAGAGAGGCAAGCAGCCTTAATACTTGAAGAGCTCCAAAGCAACATCACAGAGGACACACAATTTGAGATCACCACTAGAGAAGGGGACACCCCCACACTCAAGAAAAAGTCAACCTTCTACCCGGACTTTCACATCTGTCCGGCTGTTAAAACTTATGTTGAATTGGTTAGCAAAGATCTAGACACTTTGGAGAATAACAAACGCTCCTATCGATTTGGCAATAATCTAAGCCGAACAGAACAGAAGGCACTAAAAGAAATCAGTGGATGGAGCGATACCATAATAAAGCCCTCAGACAAAGGGGGGAATGTGGTTCTGTGGGCAAGAGATTTATATATCAAGGAAATTAAGCGCCAACTTGGCGACCGCTCCTGCTACAGACAGCTAACATTCAACCCAACAAACGATTTCTTAGAGATTTACTCCAAAATGATTGACACAGCAGCCAAAGATGGAGTCCTCACGAAAAGTCAGCACGAATTTTTGTCGGTAAGAGAGGTGCGTATACCCACCCTGTACCTTCTTCCGAAGGTGCACAAGCACGAGAAGACACCACCGGGGAGACCTATTGTCTCGGGTATTGGAGGTCTGTCCGAGAAAGCAAGTGAATTTGTGGATTTCCATCTACGCAAATATGTGGTCACCCTGCCCTCTTATGTGAGAGACACTACCGATGTCCTAAAGAAATTACAGGATGTTGTTCTGGACAAAACCTCATGGCTCATAACGTGTGACGTTGAGAGCCTTTATACGAGTATCCATCACGAACATGGCATCAACGCAACCAGATATTTCCTTAATATGGACCGTGAATCTGACTTACATGGCATAATCATCAAATTGTTACACTTTGTCCTGAATCGCAATTATTTTGTGTGTGATGAGAACTTCTACCTCCAGGTACGGGGGACTGCGATGGGGAGCACCTGTGCCCCCACGTATGCGAACCTGTACCTGGGGTGGTGGGAGCGAGAAGTTGTGTTCAGTGAAGAAAATGAGATCTATACGGACCACATCTCACTCTGGCTCAGATACATCGACGACTTGTTGATTATATGGGAGGGGAGTGCAGAAATGTTCATCAAATTCATAAACATTTTGAACATCAATAAACTTAACCTGCACCTTACTTTCGAGATGAGCCAAACAGAAGTAAACTATTTAGACCTACATTTGGTGATTGAGGAAGATGGATCTATCTCATCGGATTTATACAGCAAAAAAACTGCTACTAACTCCTTACTTCACTATACGAGTGCGCACTTCCCACCGGTCATTAAGGGGCTCCCTAAAGGGGAATTTTTGCGTACAAAACGGAACTGCTCACAGACAAACACCTTTAAAAAGAGGGCTGGAGAACTAAGTGATCGCCTTCAGGAAAGGGGATATAGCAAGCGAACCATTAAGACAGCATACAAAGATACCATGAAAGTTAGTAGAGAACAACTCCTTGCTCCCTCAAAGAAAAACATGAGGAATTCTGGACAGAATGAGAAGATTCGTTTTATTGGCACATATTGCCAGGAATGGAAGGAAATTCAGAAAATTCTCAATAACCATCTGAATGTGTTACAAACGGATCAAGATCTATCCCCACTTTTAGGGGATAAGATACAAATAAGTTGGCGTAGGAGCAAAAATCTCCGAGACACCCTGGTCCACAGCCACCTAGATAAGATGACCAAGCCTAACATCAGAAAAAAAGGGTCATACAAATGTGGCACGTGCAAAGCATGCCCCTTCATGAACACCAAGAATTCCTACCAAGATAAATTCCAAAAAGAATGGATGATAAAAAACTACATTACCTGTGACACGGCAGGGGTCGTATACAACTTACAATGCCCATGTCAGAAAGGATACATAGGGAAGACAATCAGACCCCTTAAGAGAAGAATCTTGGAACATGTTGCCAGCATCAGGAATGCCCCCAGGGACAGACAAGCAATGAAAACCCTGACACCAGTGGCCCGCCACTTCTATAAATATCATAACAGCAACCCAAGTGGGTTGAAGGCTTATGGCATGTTGAAGGTGGACCTGGGAATCCGTAGAGGTGACCTGGATGGTGAACTCCTGAGACAGGAAACCAGGTTGATTTTCCTAATGGACACCATGTCACCTAAGGGCATAAATGAGGAGAACAAATTCTCAGCATTTCTCTGATAAACCTCAACTCCATCCAATTTTTTGCACCCTCCCTTCCTCTCAAACTCCTCATACGGGCTGCTCCAATTCTGTCTCAAATCCCGTTTCTTTGCCCCTCTTCTGCTTTTGTCTTTACTTCTGTGTTTGTTTTTGCTTTTGGTTGTTGTCCTGACTTCTCCAATCCTATATAATGCCTCTGGTCACCATCCAGGGGCCACGGACCTGCGACATACATGCTGTTACTCTTTCATACGCTCCATCATTGTAGAAACAGCGGCAAGTCACATACATGTTTAAGAAGCACATAACATTATGATAGCTTCAATATGCATATTGGAATATCGCTGGTTCCAGTGTTTGACAGACATTCAGAAACCATCTTTCCCTCCCCCTCATCCCATGTACCTTGTCCATTCATCATCCTCCAGCGGGAACACGCTAAATCATTATCCCCTTATACGTATCCTACGGTCCTTGTGCACATCATGCGGAGATAGGAGTATCCACCTCATGTTAGTATAGATGTGTATCTTTGCCGTATTACTTGAAGATATAAATTGATCAGTGTAACATTTGTATGGTTGCCGGTTGATATTATGATCTACAACTTCTTTGTAGATTCATCACTACACAATTATAAGTATCATGTCTTACGGGATAACTTATCAGATGAGCTGCTATATAGGCGAATATGGGCCTTTACCTTTTAATATTCCTTAATATCCCCTTCCCTCTTATTTTTCTATTCACATTAGTTATCGTTCTGTTTTGGTTTGCTGTATATTTCACCTGTTTGAATTCAACACATCTTTCCCCACACTTTTTCTTTCATACTCTATCTCTTATAATTCATTTTGGCATAATGTATGTTTCACACTTTATTATTACTGTACGTATTATGATTCGATACAGACTCACCTCATTCTACACTTATCTACTCTTAACACCATTACATTTAAGATCACGATCATATAACACTCTATTGCATTTCTGATCACTCTTCTTTACACCTGTCACATTCTGATGTACCACTAGTTTGGCTTATTACCTATTTGAGAATAAGCATCCTACCTACACCTCTCTGACAGTGAGGTTTGCATTGTCAGAGGTATACCAGACTGCTCCCCACTATATACCTTTTATTTACTTTCTCTTGGACATATTTAGCAATCACACTTTATGATTGGTCCCCCACTATATATTATATCACATTATATATATATATATATTTGTTTTATTACTTTTCTATTCTCTCCTGGATACATCTAGTAACTACATAATACAACTGGCCCCATCGAGGCAATACCTGTCAATCACTCTTCGTCTACAACTATTAGACGGGATATCATCACGATTATATACTGATACACTTTATATCATGTTATAATATAATATATATCCTGCATCCTGACTCCACTTTGACTAACTGAGTTATGCTCCCAGGGATTGGGTCCAGTCGGACCTACAGAGGCACAGTATCATGATGCCATAGAACTAACAGCGTCAGCAAGAGCGGACTTTTAGGACATATACTGTAAATGATACGAAGATATACACAGCACAATATTTAATATTTGGTACGATATGAAGAAGGGGAGGATCATATCCCGGCGTGATTTGTATGCGGTGAGAACCCCTATTGGTTACACGCGAGACACGGGGCTGGGAGAGATGTGTAGAATCCTATCAGATCGCGGCACTCATGAATAAATAATGAGAGCCGGGATTGGTCACACATTATAGCTGTCAGTGACCAGGGGGAGCATTACCATCCAATAACCTTTAAGCTACATGCGGCGAATAGCCGTGATTGGTGAACCCTGCCCGACGGCAGGTTTAAAAGGAGCTTCCGGGTATCGGGTCTGGTTGGCCTTGAAAAAGCTAATTTGCGAAGCGTACGCCGGCTAGCGGTGCGCTGTTTGGCGACGCACTCTGTTAGAAATGTATTTTGATCTGTAATCTTTTCCCACAGGTTATTAGGTAAAAACCCGATTATAGGGCTTTACCTGCAAACACCTTAGACTTATAAGGTGCACTGCCCCATTGTAATATATAATCCTGGTAGCAGACCGATTTCTAAAGTCTACCCAGACGGCAGTGTTGACATATGCTCTGTGATCGAGTGACCTCAGCTCGGGCATTTACATAAGTTACCCACAGAACATGTTAAACTGTGGCACTGACTCTTAGCCACGGTGCTAATACCGATAGCAGCCTTGAGTCATTACCAAGTAAAGTGTCGACACTGCATGGTCGACTGCTGATATATCCCAGGGGGTTATTTGAATCTCCTTCTATTCATTCAGACAGCAGATCCGACATGCAGCCTGGATTACTATACTACTGAATATATATAGTGCTGCAAACACAATATTGATACTGTTACCATAATATGTATCTTGTACAAATAAACATAGTATAACGATCACTTTGAAGACTCTGCAGGCACAGCCACGGTGCTGAAATCTACAGCTTGTTGCGAGTCCTAGCCAGCCTTGTGTTAGCCCTGTTTTGTTAAAGCAGATACATAACTGCAAACCATTTGTAAATCATTGTTGGTATTTGAGGGACACTACGTCCACCTGCCCACATCTGAATATTAAATATACATGTGACTGCGCCAACATTCCAAACTGTGCTCCATCTCTGACTGCCTATAAAGTGGAATTAAAACCACTAATTTCAGCATTATTCTGTATTACTCTACAATTTCTTGAACATCACGCTGTTACTGTGGAATTAAGACCACTCCTAAATATAATTGACTGTGGAATTATAACCACTTATCTAACATAACGTGGTCACCCCACATGGGATCATTATAAACATCTACGACCATGTCCCATGTCAGCTCTTTCCCTTAAGGGTAATTATGATCAATTCCTTCATCAACATCCCAGACTATGTATTAGCTCTACAATCGCCTTTTGTATGTGGAATTATAACCACCCCTTGATATATTCGTACATTAATAACGCTGAAGTGACCCATAAACGGGGGCCTCTCTAATGTGGAATTATAACCACCCTTTGACACAGCGATATTCATACAATGCTAATACTGGAGTGACCCTATGAACCAAGGGCCGTGCTGACGCAGTTATTTTGGTGATACACATATACAGCTTTTGGACGCAGCACAGCCATACGGGCACAGTTTTGTGAATAACAGGTGGTTGCTTCAAAATATATTTGCAACTCACTATATATATACATTTAAAGCACTTGGCATCTGACTTACAGATTTGGTAACTCGATTTCCCTCAAACCTGAGACTGTCACATTTTGCCACTATCTGACACTGGTTCCATGAGACCCCTATTTTAGGATAGTATTAAGCAATATGGCATCCATATAGGGTACACATGATATACAGTGCCTCGGTAGTTTGACTCACTATTCAGATAGCCTGATACGGGCATTTCTCTTTTTGAGGGGTCACAACACCATAAACCTGTGAGGACATATTCTTATATGAATTGAAATAGAACAGTGGACAGTGCGTCGCCATCCAGCCACCTTGTTTTAAACACACTTATTCTATCTTTTTGTCTATCACTTCTATTTAATGTTCTCTGTGTTTTATATTTCGCAAGTTTTAAACGACGAATTAAAAGTTAAATATTATTGTATCAATTTTCATTTTTTGTAACAGGTGCACCACACCAGGGACAATCTTTTTCTCTTGTTTCCTCTGAAACATTGTGTCCATGTATACTTTGTTGTCCAGTGGTAGCACACCTCCGAAGTCTAGATTATAGACACAGTACATTACTAATTACATACGGGGGTCCTAACAGTGTCCCTTTAATATTAGAGGACAGTCCTGTGCGAGTGACAAACAACCCTGTCTCTCCACCTCTATTTCTCAAGCCGCCTACACACTAGATGACCCGCACTTTGACCAATATCGTTAACAAAATCGGCTGTGGGTGACAGAATGGAGAATACACACTGAACGATTTTGGTAAATTATATTGTTCAGTATCGTCACTGGGACCCACTGAACATGCAACTCATTGGCTATATAGCTAAAATATACCTCAATGTTTAGCCGAAGGGGGGGGGGGGGTGTGTTAAAGATGAGGGGCAGTGCAAGTATAGGCTGCCTCTATTAATATAATATATTAATATAATACAAATTCTTATTGGGAATAAAACTCTTGCTGACTGCATTTTTTCAGTAAGGCCACCAGAGGGCAATGACCTTCATCTACACCAGTGGTTCCCAACCGGTTTTCTCTCCCGCACCCCTTGATAAGGCTTTCATTGAAGAGTACCCCCCTGAAATATAGACAGTCCTTACGAGTGGAAAGGAAGTGAGCGGTATGCCTTTCCTTATGCATATCCTTATATTAAGGAGTAACGGATAGGAAACGTGCCCTTCCATGTCTGGTCGCTGGTTGTGTATTGTCTCCAGGGTTCCCACTAACATCTGTAGAATTAATGCCGCTGCTTCCTCCACCTGTGTCAGCACAGGGGCAGATGATTGCTGATGTCTGAGGGCAGCATGTATAGCTCCCCGTGAATTGCTAGTCAGGCAAAAGCACAAGGAGACACTGATGACGCTGAAGACCGAACCGTAAGTGACAAAACATGGTTCTTCTCCATGGCAATGGGTCTTCTGCCATTGAAATACTTTTTTTCATCTTCCGCCATTACCAATATTATTTTCAAGTATCCCCAACTGGTATGCAGAGTACCCCCAGGGGTACTAGTACCCCAGGTTGGGAACCACTGATCTACACTACAGGGCGATTCAAAAGCCGCAGTACATCCTTTTGTTTCAAGAACTGCAGGAAATGGGAAAACTGAATACTCCAGTGAGGTTTGTTCCTTACATACCCTAACAGCATTATGTCGACGGTCAAAATGTCAACATGAGTTTTTCACAATTTTTTATGTCGACAAGGAAATCGGCAAAGTGTACCGCGTCCCCTTGCCATGCTTCAGGCACAATATTTTATTCTCCCACTGTAGTGGATGACAAGGCATGAAATACTACCTGTCGGCTCAAAAAATAATGTGAAAAACTCAGTCGCCCTTCCCATTGTTGATCTAATGCTTGTGTCCACCTAAGCCATGTCGACCTAAATAGGGTGTCGACCTAGTGACAAATACACTGGATCCAACACAAAATGTAACCCGGGTGAATGTGTATGGCAATTGCTGTGCTGGAAAAACAAAAACACATGCAATTACCTACACAAAAGAAAAAACAGACAGGACAATTGATGTGTTTCAGCACAGTGCTGCGCCGACAAGGACATGTTTTTTTTACTGCTCGGGTAAAAAAAACAATGAAAAAACCCATGTCGACCTCACGACCTGTCAACGGAAAGTCATGTTGACTGTTTCACCTGTAAATTCTATATGTCAGTATTTTGACCCTGTTGGGATTTTAAATGTCGGGATTTTGTCCTTGTTGGTATTATGACCCATTCAGGATTTTAACCGTCAGGATTTCATATAGAATCCCTGGTGACAACCCTTTGTTCTTTGTCTGCATAAACAGACAAGGAGGCACAAGAAGCCGTCTTCTGGATGGGCAGAAGGTCATCTAAAGTCTCTATTAGCCTTCTACGTTCCGGGAAAGGACATCTCTTATATATTTAGCCAGATCTGTCACTCATCCCCTGTGTGTAACACGTTCCCGCCCAGCAGGATACACAACCCCCCCCCCCCCCCCCCCCCGGAAAAGTGTTCTATGTGTATAACGTTCTACACACCCCACCCCCTTGACATCACCTCCCCCCGCCCAGCCAGGGCTACAGTAAACGCCCACCATTACTCCACAGCCACCATCCTCCATTGTTCCCGCACCCCCCCCCCCGACACCCTCCCGCGATTCGCGGGACCCCGCCACCCCCCTCCCGCGATTTGCGGGACTCCCGCGACCCCTCCCTCCAGCGATTCACAGCGACACCTCTCCCGTGATTTGTGGACCCAAGCGGATTTGCTCTTATCAAAATTTTCAATAAAAATTATCGAATTAAAAAATAATTTTTTTTTTTAGTTTTTGAGGATCCGTGTAATGGAGCGGCCCATGATGTCTCATCCCTGGATGAACTGGCAATTGCATTGGATCCTCCACTGTCATTCTCTGCACAAGAGGAAACCACAGTCTTCATGGCCAATATGGAAGTAGAATTACCACCTGGGCTTTTTCTTCCCTGATCTTTTTGAGAACTCTGGGAATTAGAGCAAACGGAGGAAATATGTATGCTAGATTGAAATCCCATTTGAGGGACAGAGCATCTACTCCTGTGGACCCCTGAATTCTGTCCTTTGAGAAGAATTGTGGAAGCTTCTTGTTGCCGGAAGATGCCATCAGATCTATTTCTGGTGTGCCGAAACCTCCTGACTGAGACAGAGGCATAATTCCAAACCTGTCAACCAATTCTGACACAATCCCTTGCATCAAGAGACCCATATCCTCAGAACTCCCAGCCACAAGTCCCCCTGATTTAAAACATTTCTCTTTGTGTGACAGGTTACTCAGGTCAACAGATCAACACCAGTTATTTTTCAAAACACCCAGCCTACAGTTTTTGCCCACTGCCAAAGATCACATTACCAGTGAATTTAGACATTACCTATCCTTCACGGCAACCCCAGAGCGCTAGCACCACCCCACAACCTGTACCAGACTCCTGATTACTTGATGGAACAATGATTTCTCCAGTTTCCATTCCCCCGGTAAAACTTGGTTTCTGCTTCTTAAGAAATCTACTATAACTAGGTGATTCATCGCGCCCTACGGTCGCTCTTCACACCGTCCTGAGGGGCTGCGCCCCCTTAATTTGTGAACGTTTGTATTGTGAGACATATGGTTAGAATTGTATGAAAGATGGCCTGTATTGCAACTTGAGTTATAGGTGAAATGTGTTAAATAGAGAGCATATGATTTGGAAGGGGGTGTGTATTCTTTTGTTTAATTAAAAAGTGATTACTGAGTAAGATGTACATTGATAGTGTGGAGGGTACAGTGACATTTGTGGGTGTGTGTGTGTGTTATTTAGGTGTGTGTGTGTGTGCAATAGTATAGTAGGGTGTTTTTTAGTCAGCGGCTCCCCACTGGTGGAGGTCACGACACAAGAAAACAGGAGGCTGGGTAGTGATAGGGGTGTGTGGGCATAAGGGGGACTAAAGATGAGGGTGGGGGACACTGTGCAGCTTCTGACAGTGGGTGAGGGTCCAGCGTGGCAGCACAGGACGATGCCCCTGAGTCAGTGTCTCCTCCTACTGGGTGGGAGTTAGGGTTCATGAGAGCAGGAGGCTGGGTTGTAAAGCATAATAGGGGAATGTGGGCAACACAGGGTGAGCAGGTCCCCACTGGTGGAAGTTACGGGGCAGAAGAACAGGAGGCAGGGCAGTGATAGAGGTTTGTGGGCATAAGGGGGTAGTAAAGGTTTTTGGCTGTTGCAGAGTAGGGATGGGCATTGGTGCAGACACCATCGATGGTTGGCATTGATGGCGATTTTGCACCATGCCATCGATAGTAGTAACATATTACTTGCATAACCATCGATTGTTGTAGCTATCGATGGTCATCCATTATATCTGACTGAATAGGCCGTGGGTCAATCAGAACTCGGTGGCGAGACTTCCGGGTGTGGGGGGGGGCGGAGCTTTGCTCCGTGTCCCGGCACATTAAAATTTTTTTAAACTTGATCGGTTCTCCTTTGCCATTGATGTAGGGAAACCATCTGGTCCTCCCACATCGATGGCAAAAGTATTCAACATCAGCCACAAACCATCGATGATTTGAAATCATTGATGGTCGATGGGCATCCCTAGAACTGGAGGAGGGTGGGGGACAGTATGCAGCTCCCGGCAGTGGGTGAGCGTCTCCTCGCACTGGGAGGGAGTAAGGGGGTGTATGAGAGCAGGAGGCTGTATAATAGTGGTATGTGGGCAGGACATTGATAAAAGTTGTGGCGCTGGTGCAGAGAACCGTGGGGACACTTCTGGCAGTGGGGGAACCTGCAAAGCAGCAGCAAGGGCCGGATTTCCCACCTAGGGGCGGTACCTGCTTGTGGCGGTACAGGATCCCCGATTCTCACGGGGGTATGTGAAATGTAGGAGCGGGGTCGCGGGGGTCTGCTGGGGGGGGGGATTGCTGGAAAGGGGTCAGGGGGGTCTGCAAAATGCGGGAGGGTAGGGATGTGCGGGGATCTGCGATTAGCGGGCGGAGGTCTGCAAATTGCGGGAGGGGGCGTGGGGGGGCCTTGAATCACTGGAAGAAGGGGTCCGCAAATTGCGGGAAGGGGGGGTTGTGGGGGTCAGTGAATTGCGGGAGAGGGTTGTGGGGGTCCGTGAATCGCAGGAGGGGCACCGTGAATGAAGAGAGGGGGCGCGAAGCACAGGAGGGGGTGCCATTAATCGTGGGAGGGGGGGGGGTCCGCGAATCGCGGGAGGGGGTCTGCAAATCGCGGGAGGGGATGTCACGGGGGTTGCAAATCGTGGGAGGTGCCGTGGGGGTCCGCAAATCGCAGGAGGGGGGCGCCGTGAATCGCGGGAGGGGACGGGGGTCCGCAAATTCCGGGGGGGGGGGTGTGTGTGTGTGTGTGTGTGTGTGTGCGCAAATTGGAGAAGGGGGGGGGTGCCGTGAATCGTTGGAGGGGGTTTGCAAGTCGCGGGAGGGGGCGCAGCGAATCACGGGAGGGGGGGTGTGGTGAATCGCGGGAGGGGGCGCGGTGATGCCGCGAATAGACGGGATGGGGGGCCCCCAAATCACGGGTGGGGGTCCGCGGGGGTGCCGTGAATAGCGGGAGGGTGGGTCGGGGGGTTCTTGCGAATCGTGGGAGGTCACAGGGGGTCCCGTGAATCGTGGGAGGTCACAGGGGACCCGCGAATCGCGGGAGGGTGCCCGGGGGAGTTTTCTGGCAGAGCGGGGGGGGGGGGGGGAGTAATGGTGGATAGTGGCTGTGGAGTAATGGTGGGCATGTACTGTAGCCTTGGCTGGGCGGGGGGAGGTGATGTCAAGGGGGTGGGGTGTGTAGAACGTTATACACATAGAACACTTTTCCCTGGGGGGGGGGGGGGGTGGGTTTGTGTATCCTGCTGGGCGGGAACGTTATATACACAGGGGATGAGTGACAGATCTGGCTAAATATATAAGAGATGTCCTTTCCCGGAACGTAGAAGGCTGATAGAGACTTTAGATGACCTTCTGCCCAAGTCATTATATTTTCCATCTCTTTTAGAAGTACACAGCTTCTTGTGCCTCCTTGTCTGTTTATGTACGCGGCCGTGGCTACATTGTCTGAAAATATTCTTAGATGGGAGTTTGAAATTTCTGTGTGGCATTGACATATTGCTAGCCACACTGTTCTTAATTCTCTTTGATTGGACGACATTTGACTTTCTATTAGAGAACAAATTCCTTGACAGGATTTTTTCTGCATATGAGCCATCCGAACGAACTGGCGTCTGTTGTGAGAATTAGAAATTGCGGATTTTCAAAAGCTGTAGCCCTCAGAGGCAAGCCCTCGCTGGCCCACCAGTTTAGGGACTCTTTTACTCCTTGCAAAACTTTCACCCAATAGGACATTGGTTTCAGGGCATATTTTATCATTTGAAATGGATGCATCCTCCATCTCGCCCAAGGCACTATGTCTATAGTAGAAGACATAATCCCTAACATACTTGATGCTGTTCTTAACTGTATCTGATCATGAGACTTGACCAATGATTTCAACGTTTGAATTTTTTCGCATCTTTCCTTGGACAATGAAATCTGGAATTTTCTTGAATCCAAGACTACTCCTAGAAACTGTGTCTTTCAGATCGAGACTAAATAAGCTCCCTTCTTTATTCCTAAGAGAATGGTTTTCATTGTCTCCATATGGAATTTTCTCTTCCATATTCTGCTGTTTAAATCTCTTAGATCTAGAATAGTACAGAATCCACCAGTTGCTTTTGGTACAACAAAAATACGGGAGTAAAAACCAGTTCTTTCTTCCGATCTTGGAACACTCTCCACTGCCTCGGAATTGACCAGCTCCCTTACACTCTGATCCAGAGCTAAACTTTCTTCCAGAAACATTGGAATTTTTTAAAATAAAAAATCTGATTACAGTTGGCTTGACCACAAACTCTAACTGGTAACCGATGGTAACTACTTCCAGTGCCCATTTGTCCTGAATTGTGTGGGCCCAGGTTGTTGCAAACTTCCTGAGTCTTCCTTTCACTGGAACCGTTACCCCGGTTTGAACACCGTCACTATCTTTGGGACCCTCGTCTCCCAGATTGGCGAGAAAATGCCCTTGATCCGGAAGAGTATCTATCCCTAAACAGACGCACTGGTCTGTAACTTCTTGTTTGTCTAAAATATTCTCTGGAAGAATATTCAGGGAATTTACCCCTCTTGTCTTGTGACAGTCTGACTGATTTACCACCAGAAACGTTTTGTATAATGGCATCTAGTTTTCCTCCAAACAAACATGCACCTTCAAAAGGCAAGGTTACCAATCGGTTTTTAGAATATCTTTAGAATATCTGCCTCCCATGCTTTTACCCATAACGCTCTTCTAGCTATAATATCAAATGTCATTGATTTTGCAGAAAAAGTCAACATATCTAGAGAGGCCTCACACATGTAGTCGATGGACACTTGAATAGAATCCAGATGTTTACTAATCTGCTCTCTAGAGACTCTCACGAACATCCGCCTGTAAGGACGAACACCATAATCGGAGTACTCTGGATACAGAGGCAATAGCTACGCCAGATTTTAATGCTATCGAACTAGAAATGTGAAGCCTCTTGAATGCACTCTCCATCTTCTTTTCCATAGCGTCCTTAAGGGATGCCCCATCTTCTACAGGAATGGTAGTTTTTGTAGTGATTTTGGCTACCGCCGCATCAACTTTAGGGATAGAGCACCACTTAAGAAACTCATCTTGAATGGGTGCTGGACGCGGCCCCGACAGTCATTTACCCGACGTCGGGATCCCGACTGTCAAAACTCTAACAGACAGGTGCCCGACGGCCACCCGTTATTCTCTCTCGTGGGGGTCCAAGACCCCCATAGAGGAAGAATAGAATAGGTGGCGAGCCCGGGCAGTCGGGATCCCGACGTCGGGCGAATGACTGTCGGGATCCCGACTGTCGGTACCCTATACCACACCCTCTTGAATGGGGTACATCCTATCCACTCTTTTAAAGCTGCCAACACGTTTCTCTGCATTAATCCACTCCTTTTGTAATACTTCCTTCACTACTTTGTGTACATGAAAGCATCTACCCTTTTTTGACCTGTCTTCAAACAAGGTATCTATCATCTTTAATTGCTTCTTTATAATTGATAGTTTTATACAACTTCATTAAAACCATTTTAACCAAATCAAGATGCAATGAACGGTCTTCTTCCAGAATCTCTCCTGACTGGGGAATAAGTATCCAGGCCATGATAAATACTGGTTTGAGATCTAGACCTCTTTCCAAAGGAAAGTCTTTTTCATCCAATTCATTAAATCAGATATTTGTAAGGGTGCATCCAATCCAGGATTAATATCTTTAGAACACTCCTTGCAGACATTCTCTTCCGCTATAGCTGTAAACACCTTATAACATGAAAGGCAAGTTTTAGAAGAATGTTTTTCTTAGCAAGTTTTTTCTTAGGACCGGGCGGCACACTTAAATAAAACAGAAAAGAAAAACTAACTTAAATAAGGTACAATAAGTAAAAACCAGAGAGGACCTACCTGGACAGCAGAGTATTACTCTTAGCGGCAGAGGCATCTTCCCTTTCCACTGACATGTCTCACGACTGCAGCCACAAACAACTCCCATGTGCCTAATAGCACACAGGACGCCGCCGCGCACCCTGAAGTGCGTCATGTGGAACGCATGCAGTCGCTGAGTGACCCGCACACATTAGGACACACGGTCCTCCGTTGCGCCGGAAGTGCGTCACGTGGAACGCAAAACGCTGCTGCATGGAACGCAAGGCCTCCCACCCAGCGTTCCCTGCCACACACCCGGAAATGCCCGGCACGTGTGTCCAGCTCCTGCATGCCTCTCCCAGCCGGCCTCCGCTCCACTACAATCCCAGTAGAATGAAGGAGGAAGACCGCAGCACAGGTTCCAATCCAAGCCCAACCTCCGGCAAGGGCTGAAAAAAACTGGGTAAGGCGCCGCCAACCCCATCTACCGTCCAGCCACAGCAGCAACTTGCCTACTGTGAGTAAAATAAACCTATACCTAGCTCTCCAGAGGAGACAGGAAAAAGGCTGAGGGTCAGGGTGATATAAGTGATGAGGGCGTATCCTAGGCAAAAAACGTACCTGTCGAGGAGGAGGGGTTAAAACCCAATGTTATGGCTGCCATGAAGTAGGAAGAAGTAAAATGAGTATTTTGTATAAAAGGACTCACTGGCTAAATAAAACAGCCTCTGGTGATCGTTTCAGCATCTCACCAAAGCATGCCTGATTGCCACAAAAAGGCTTTTATTTTTTAAAGGCCTGATTGCCGCTAAAAGGCTCTGGAAGTGACACATCACCACCACCAGTGGCAACCATACTCTAGACTTTTCAGTGACCATCTTCCTGGGAAGTAGTGTCCATACTCAGGACTTTTCAGTACCCTTCTTCCCAGAATATATCAGCAATCAATAGTCATGTATCTATTTTAAAAACACATTTCTCATAAGGCTATGTCCTTTTAGCTAGAGCAGACATATGATCCTCTGCCTTCTAATTCTAAATATGCAGACATCTCAGGAGATAACATTATATGCAGGGCCACTTCTAGACAATTTGGCCACCAGTGCGAATAGTTAAAAAATCAACCCCCCCCCCCCCGATATTGTGGAAAACCCAAAATGAGGTGTGGCTTAATTGCAAAGGTGTGACCTGGTATAGAAAAACAGCAAGACCTGGCAGGAAAATTATCTTACATACCCCCTGCAGTGCCATTTACACACTGAAAGGAGGAGTAAAGAGCTGGCCCGTGCACTGCACAGTAATCTCTCGATTCCCCGGCCAAACCTGCTGCGAATGTGGAAGCACATACAGTAGTCTCGCCAGCGCTGGGTACTGCTTAAGCACAGCAGCCCAGGTGGGCAGCCGGGTGACTGATCTGACTTGGAATACCAATAGCAACAGCTGTTATATGTCTAAATGGGTGTTCTTAACTCGACCATGTGATACCAAATTTTTTCCAGCCGGCTGGGGGTCGTCACACTGAAAGTGCACAATTAGTCTGCCACAAAATGCTCCCATTAGTTGGAAGGGCAGTTTTGTTTGTAAAATATAATCATTTATGTAGCCTTTTCCCACCAATTGGGCTACTTGTCTTGCTCAGTTCTCCTCCTGCACCAGATGAGATGAGGAAACGCCTCTGAATGCAGCAGGAGAAACAGACAATGTCACTGCGTCTCTTCATTCCCACTGCTAGCGCTATATGAATAAGACCTATGGTGACCATACACTTATGCATTCGGATGCAGTACGATATCCCATCACATCTTATGGTGCCTTAAGTGCCCTCTTCTAGCAGCCGATGTCACATGCCATCTGCAATATCTATCGACGTGAAATTCAACCAGTGGACACATGCATCACATGGTAGTGTTCCCACTAGGCTTCTTTCACAGGGTGCTACGCCCTGCCCCTTTACAAGCCGGCGAATTCCGCCCTGCACAGATAAAAGCCACGCTGAGAATTTGCTTTTCCTACCCGGCCGTGGCTGCAGCAAAAGTCTCCACCTGCTGACATTGTGTGTGTGTGCGGCTGCTGAGCGGCAGCAGCGTGTGAACACACCCGCCTGCAATCTCCGTAGCCTGCGCTGAAAGGCGGCTGTGTGTGAACACTCCCCCTGTAGTCTCCATAGCCAGCGTGTGGACACCCCCCCTGCAGTTTCCATAGCCAGCGGTCCATAGCTCTTCCAGAAAAAAAGTTTCCGTCCACCCCCCAATGTGTAATGGGCATCACAGTGTGTGGCATAATGTGTAATGGGCATTACAGTGTATGACGTTACCACAGCCAGTTTAGTATTTAATTTTGTTCTGCCAGAATAAGATATATATCTACCTCTATATATCCTGCATCATTTTGCACTTTAAAATTAAAATGTGCCTCCCTGAATGAAAAATGTGCCCTCACAATTGAAAAATGTGCCCTCCCCGTGGTCAGCACCCTGCCCTAAAAAATTTCTAGAGTGAACACTAACACAAAATGTGCATACAATCATCCAATTTATCAAACAGATGTGGTTGAAATTGAATGATTGTATGCAATATCTCATAGTGTATAAGCTACATAAGGGAGGCGGGCTAAGTGAGGCACTCACTACCCAATGATGTGGGAGGTGCAGTGATGGGTGGAGCGGTGCAATGCAGGACAGCCAGGAAATTAACTTCATAAGGTAGTGCAGCACTAAAGTGCTATGAACGGGCAAGGTAATCCCAATAATGTGGTGCCCTGCTTACAAGGTCACCAATTAGAATTTGTTGCAGGGTGTCAATGATTCTGGACGGAGCATACGATGGAAAGATCCTGTTATACTGTCGGCCGTGTCATTCACATCTTTCCATCGGGCATTCTGTCTGGAATCAGCATCCGCCTGCAACAAGTACCGATTGGTGACCAGGTGCATAGGTGTGCACAGAGGAACCACACCAGTGGGATCACCTTGCCTGGCCACGGCACTCTGCTAGACAGCTGGTCTTCCCTTGGCGGGCAGACCGCCTGATAATGTAACACTGCATATGATTGCTTGGAAGAACAAAAATAAAAATTGCTTTTCTCCAGAGAGCCTATTATTTCAACAAGACCATATGCAGCGATTAAGTGTGTGTGGTTGAACCTTTGAATTCATACAATTGAATGCTGGGATTATAAAAATGACAATGACATAATGGTGTATGTAGAACAGGCATGTACAACAGTTACATTTTGATCACTATACAGTATTTCTATTTTAGATGCATCAGACAAGTATTAGGGCACTTCCTCCAACAAGGATTAGACCCTGGCCATTTGCCAGAATGGGGAATTATCACTTAATTGTGTGGTCTGCATTAGTGTAACAATGATCTGGTAACAGTTATTGCTTTCACCAGTGTTGGCATGGTATATTTTGGAAACTACTCCTTATAGGATTGCGTGTGAAATTGTAGCACACTCTGTAAATAGGAACAGACATGAAGGTGCGGACATCTTATAAAGTGTAAAGGAGAAAAAGAATGGGCTGAAGCGCTGCCTCTGTGTTATGTGTAGTAATGAGAATTTGTGAGGTCAATGGCGTGAGAGCAGTATATACACCCTGTACCATTGTATCTTATACGGTGCGTATATATGTTTTACATTCAACATTTCCTACGTGCAATTCCCTTTTTCGTGCATGTACACCATTTACGTTTGTGAAGGAATACAAAGAAAAAAGGCTTATACTTTGGAGTTCTAGAACAGAGATTCTGTGTACAACACTGTTCAGCTGAACAGCTACTGGTGCAACAGCCAGGAAAGATATACAGATTGAGCCGATCTCATTTCAGCGGCTCCCGGCGATGCGATCACCAGCCCGTGCCATCCCTGCCCTGTCTGCCAGATTAGGGCGTGTGCACACGAGACGCTGTCAGCAATGAGATGCACTTGTGCGTCCCCACTCAAGCATTTGCCAGCGCTAGAGATATGTCATGCTGACAGGTGGACTGAGAGTGTGTATATATGTAGAAAGTGGTATGACTTCTGCGCCTTCAGTGTTTCAAACAGTTTATATTGTGGCAATCCTTCTTAATTTCTTATATATGCGTTCCAGCAAGTACAGTAAGTGAAAATTCTCATGTAGCAGTATCTCACTTCCTTCACTTTCTTTCCTCTCAGCCAGTCTCATTGGAGCATTTCAGACATGAGGGAAATATCAGGAGGAGTAGGTTATTATGTATTCAAAGTAATAATTATGTGTAAAAAAACATTATAATTGCTTGGGCATATAAAATTAATTGGTGAACAACGCCACCTTGTGGTTATACTGATTTAATGCACATAGTGATCAGTAGCAGCTGTGAAGGATGACGCAGTCACTACTGCCAAAACATGCCAATGCTACAAGAGACAGCCAAAGACGTAGCATCAGATCACTTGTGATATCCACCATCTAAGCAACCCTCATATGGTGGGTAGGATCCTTTCAGCACAGGAACAGTGCCCCCACCATTAGAGTTGTAAGCATATCTATCAGGTCTGCATACTAATCTGACTTAAAACCATGTTCCAATACAATCCGCCAGAATGCTCCAGTTTCATCAACATGTAGTCAAGATCTAGTCAGATCGCCAGTGTTCCAACCAGAAAAAAAAAAATAATTCTTTATCCAGTCAACCATTAACAACAAAAAAAAGTTAATATCACTAAAGTAGTTTCCACACTTGCATGTTTATTTGCCAAACTATAAGACTTATATGAACTTATTTTAATAAACAGACAATTAAACACTTTACATTTTCAAAATAAGCACTTGTTATTATCGCTAATAAATGCATACATTTATTTGCCCCTTTTAAACTTCCCTCCTGGGGTGCCTGTTTTTGCCTTCTTCTTGGCTGATCCTTTAACATCGATCTCTTTCCTTTTGCTGGAGCTGACGGATCCGGTCACCTTGAAGAAGTCATCTAGTCTTCCCTGTGTGCTACCATGGCGGTTCTTAGTCAGCTTCTTGGCCCCATTGCGTATACGGTCCTCACTGAACTGTTTTTCTCCACACATGAAGGCCACCAAGCTCTCCTCATCTGGGTCCACCCACTTCAAATCCACATTGTCCACATCAACTACCTCAGGCTCTATAAAGAGTTGGCGGGCTTCCTTGTGCAGCCAGTTTTCTGGCACTGGGTATTTCTTCAGGTCTATATTGTCCATGATCTCTTCAATAGTCTTATGCTGCCTGATCAGTTCTATGGCCCTCTTTGGGCCAATACCCCGAATGGTCCCACAGTAGTCACTTCCCAACAGTATACACAGGTCTATGAACTGCTCCTGTGTGATACCGATATCCTCCAGGGCACGGCTGAGATGGAACTCCTGGATTGGCAACTTCTTAGCCTCGCTGGCAGTGAGATGACGCAGTAACAGAGGGGTGCCGAAAGTCAATGCATCCATATCTTCAGTAGCTGCAGCATAGACCTTTCCAGCTTTCACCAAAGCAGCGCACGTGGCCTCTGCCTCACAGGGTGCATCCACATACGGGATGCCCATTAATGTCAGCAGCTTCTTGCAGTCATCATTGTGCTGCTTTGTGACCTTAACAAGCCTCTTGTTGAATTTCTCAATGTTCTCTACTTCTCCAGCCTCCTGTGCGGCCTCCAGCTGTTTCTCAGCCTCTGCCCTCCTCTCACTGCGCTTGGCCAGCTCGCCTGACTTAAGGTGTGGAGGCTTCCCATCAAACACATACACTGGCTTGATGCCATGCTCCACCATGCGAATTGTACGGTAGAACATTCCCATTAAGTGGCTGGTAGTCTCACCCTCTTCATTTGTAAGCATGTTGCCATCCTGTCGTACAGCTATAAGGAACTGGTAAATGCACATAGAAGCATCCACGGCTACTTTACGCCCAAAATAACTCTTTATGTCATTGTCTTTTATAGCTCCAGGAGCCACGTCGGCAATCAGTTTGGCCAGACCTTGAATTCCCATTGCACGATGGTAAAGGACGATATAAGCTAAGGCAAATCTATATACAACCAACCTGGGAAAAGGAGTGACAATTAGTTACTGTGTATCTAAATATATGTAATGTACATATATATTATATTTAGACATTTAGTGATGGCACGATTCAGGAGATGTCACAAAATAGACCGTAAAAAAAAAAGTATGAGGAGATGCATGCTTTAGTGACACAAATCTGTCAAGACAAAATGTGTGTGATTCTGTATATTGTGTTGGAAATACCTCTAGCTCTCAGAGAAAACAGCAGTTTTCAGGGAATCTCTCTCATATATTTAATAATAAATAGGACCTAATTTCAAAACACTGATCCAATCTTACGGACACCTGATAGGTATGCCCTTAAGGTGGCCATACACTAGACCAGTGATGGCTAACCTCGACACTCCAGCTGTTAT
Source organism: Crinia signifera (assembly GCF_055691185.1). Lineage (NCBI taxonomy): Eukaryota > Metazoa > Chordata > Amphibia > Anura > Myobatrachidae > Crinia > Crinia signifera. The sequence continues at coordinate 90,720,904 of NC_139227.1, read as the reverse complement.
TGAACTACACATCCTAGGATGCCCTGCTACAGTTTTACTATTTGGCCATGCTAAAACTGATGCAGGGCATGCTGCGATGTGTAGTTCAACAACAGCTGGCGTGTCAAGGTTAGCCATCACTGCACTAGACCGAGTTATCGAACGCAATACCCCGACAACTGACCTGGCGGGTAGATCTCATGGGATGCAGTCAAAATCCCGAATGGGTCATAATACCGACAAGGATAGAATCCCGACAAGGACTAAATCCCGACATTTAAAATACAGACAAGGACAAAATTCCGACATTTAAAATCCAGACAAGGACAAAATTCAGACATATAGAATGTACAGGTGAAACTGTCAACTTGACTTTGGGTCGACATGGGTTTTTTCACTGTTTTTTGACCCGACATCTGCCAACAGGCGGTATTTCATGCCCTACATCCACTAGGGCACGGGTGTCAAACACAAGGCCCGTGGGCCAAATCCGGCCCGCCAGACCTCATCATGTGGCCCGCGCGAGGAGATAGCATGCAGGGGCAGTGTGTCTAAAGCACATATGTATGCGGCTATAGAAACATGGCCGCCGGCCTCCACGGCTACGTGGAGGAGGGCCCGGCCGCCTGTTCCCTCTGATGCCCGGCAGTGACAGACACTGGGTGGGGACGTCATGACGATGACGCCGCCCGCCCATGCGTCTGTAGAGAAGTGGGAGCAGGCAGGGAAGCTGGACCGGGAGTTGGGGACAGTGTGGCCGCAGCAAGCAGTGAAGAAAAGCTGGAAGCCGCAGCAGCTTCAGGATGGACGGAGAAACAGTAAGTGAGGATGAGGATCACACTCACAATAAAAAAAATTATATATCTGCTGTTTCCTGAGGTGTCCCTGTGTATAATAATAATAATAATGCCATGACACCACAGGCTGCTCCTCCTGTATAATCATTTATGCGTCATGGCATTACTTTTATTATATTATACAGGGGGAGCAGTCTGTGGTGTCATGGCATTATTATTATACAGGGGGAGCAGCCTGTGGTGTCATGGCATTCATTTTATATTATACAGGGGGAGCAGCCTGTGGTGTCATGGCATTATAATTATACAGGGGGACCTACAGATACAACCGGCCCTTTGAGGGTGACCAAACTGCTGATGCGGCCCCCGAGGAATTTGAGTTTGACACCATTGCACTAGGGCATGGTGGGAGAATAAAATAGTGCCCAAAGCATTGCGAGCGAAGCGAGGGGCTGCGGTTCACCTCCAACTGTCGACATTCGGGTAAAAAAAAAGTGAAAAAACCCATGTCGACCTCGCGACCTGTCGACCCAAAGTCACGTTGACCGTTTCACCTGCACATTCTATATGTCGGTATTTTTACCATGTCTGGATTTTAAATGTCGGGATTTTGTCCTTGTCGGGATTATGACCCATTCGGGATTTCATACCAAATCCGATACATCATATGCAATCCCATTAACTGCGATAAGTTCGAAGTGGCCATTGATGGCTCAAACATTTATGTAAAATAGTTTTGCCACTGATGGGGTATAACCAGTTGTTTCCCTCCATCGTTGGCACAGCTTACATCTGGGGTAGCCAACTCCAGTCCTCGAGAGCTACCAACAGTTAATGTTTTCCAGATCTCCTCACAGAATCACAAGTGAAGTATTTAGCTCCACCTGTGGATCTTTTAAAATGTGCTAGTGAGTAATGAGTGCACCTGTGCAGCAGCTAGGTTGTCTGGAAAATGTGAACTGTTGGTAGCTCTCGAAGACTGGAGTTGGCTACCACTGGCCTCCTTAACCCCTTCATGACAGAGCCAGTTTTTGCCTTCCTGACAGAGCCCTTTTTTTCAAATCTGGCATGTATCACTTAAGTGGGGATAACTTTTTTTTGCTTTTACTTATCCCAGTGATTTTGAGATTGTTTTCTCGTGACACATTGTACTTCAAGTTAGTGGTAAATTTTCGTCGATACAGTCTGTGTTTTTTTGTGAAAAATACCAAAATGTCGTAAAAAAATGGAAAATTTTGCGATTTGCTAAATGTTAAATTTTCTGCTTGTGAGACAAATAATCTTACCACTCAAAATAGTGAATAACTAACATAGACCATATGTCTACTTTATGTTGCCATCATTATTTCAACCTCATTTTCATTTTTTTGGACACTAGGAGGCTTCAAATATGAATAGCAAATTCTCAAATTTTCAAGAAAATTTCAAACTCTGATTTTTTTAGGGACCAGGTCAGTTATGATGTGACTTTGAGTGACTTGTATGTGAGACACCCCCATAAATGATGCCATTTCAAAAACTGCACCCCTCACAGTATTCAAAACAGCATTTTGGAAGTTTGTTAACCCTTTAGGTGTTTCACAGGAATTAAAAGAAAGTGTAGGTGAAATTTCCAAATTTCATTTTTTTTGCAGATTTGCAATTTTAATACATTTTTCTAAGGAACACAGTAGATTTTACTAGAGAAATGTGACTAAAAATTGATTCCCCCAATTCTTTGGTTTTCATAAATATCCTATATGTGGCCCTAGTGTGCACGGTGACCAAACCACAGGCTTCATAATAGAAGGAGCACCTACTTGATTTTGGAGCCTCCTTTTTATGAGATTATTTTTTAGGCACCATGTAGGTTTCTAGGCACCATAAGATGCTAAAAGTTAGGTACCCCCCCACAAGTGACCCCATTTTGCAAACTACACCCTTCAGGGAATTCATCTAGGGGTATAGTGTACATTTCAAACCCCCAGGGGTTTCACCAATTGTGGTACAACTGGGCAGTGAAAATGAAAAAAAATAATTTTTCATTTTCACAGCTCAGTTGTATCAAAATTGGTGAAACCCCGGGGGGTTTGAAATGTACTCTATACCCCTAGATGAATTCCCTGAGGGGTGTAGTTTGCAAAATGGGGTCACTTGTGGGGGGGTTCCACTGTATGGGTGTTTCGGGGGTCATTCAACCAGAATCTGTGCTGTAAAATCTAAAAATCACTCCTTCCCTTCTGAGTCCTGCCATGCACCCAACTGGTATTTTTTGGTCACATGTGAGGCATTGCCGTACCCGGGAGAAATTGGGGCACAGATTTTGGGGTGCTTTGTCTCCTTCATTCCTTGTGAAAATGAAAAATTTTGAGCCAGATCTGCATTTTTGTGTAAAAAAATGTAATTTTTTACACAAAAATGCAGTTCTGGCTCAAAATTTTTAATTTTCACAAGGAATGAAGGAGACAAAGCACCCCAAAATCTGTGCCCCAATTTCTCCCGGGTACGGCAATGCCTCACATGTGACCAAAAAATACCAGTTGGGTGCATGGCAGGACTCAGAAGGGAAGGAGTGATTTTTGGTGGTGGAATGAATGGCGGGTGCTATGTCGCATTAGCAAGACCCCCGAAGCACCAATACAGTGGAACCCCCCCACAAGTGACCCCATTTTGGTCACCAGCTTTGGGAGGGGGGCTGGCGCTGCGGCTGGCGGGGGGGTGGGAGGGGTGCTGGCGCTGCGGCAGCCGGGTGGGTGGGAGGGAGGGGGGCTGCCGGGTGGGAGGGGGGGGGGGGCTGGCGATCGTTGGTGATCGGTGCGGTATACGCACACACACACACACATATATATATATATATATATATATATATATGTGTGTATATATATATATATATATACATATATATACATATATATACACACACATATATATATATATATATATATGTGTGTGTATATATATATATATATACACACATTTGCACATTTTTTAATTTTAATTTATTTTTAACTTTTCCAGCAGCAGCATGATGCTGCTGCTGCTGCTGCGGGGGGGAGGGGGGAGGAGGGGAGCGCAGCGTGCGCTCCGGACGTAGCGGTGGAGCCGCTGGAGCTGCTGCCGGGTGAGTGCCCGGCGGGTGGGAGGGGGGTGCTGCCGCTCGGTGGTGATCGGTGCTGCACCGATCACCACCGTTTTCTGTGTTACCGAGCGGCTTAGCCGCCGGTAACACAGGAAACGCTGTGATTGACTGTTCAGATTTGAACAGCCAATCACAGCGATCGCCGACCGGGGGGGGCACCCCTGCCCCCCCTGGGCGACGAGGGGGGATGTCTGCTGTCAGGGACAGCAGACATCACCTAACTGTCACTGCGTCTCTAGACGCAGTGACAGTTAGAAGTCATGACGTATATATACGTCAACGGTCGGGAAGTACTTCCCGACCATGACGTATATATACGTCAAATGTCGTGAAGGGGTTAAATTAATAGTTTTGTGGACCAGGATACAGAGCATAGCTCCTCCCCCAACCCCTGATTGTCTCACAGGCCAATCAAAGAAACGCGATAACCATCAACAGGTAAAACCATTGATGGTCATCCATTGCATAATATACAACCATTATTGCCATCAATGGACTTTCCTACTACGAGACATTACATATCCTTAATGCAGCGTAAAAATCTGCAGATCCAATACGGTAGGACACTTTTCACACAATTTATCAGACCAATGAGTTGAAATTGTGCAAAAAGGCCCCAAATAGCACTAGTGTATGGGGCCTTTAGTTATGTGTACTAGTGATGCACAAGCACTGCATGCTGGTTATGGGGACACTATCTCTCTGCAAAACAAATACCCTTAACTATGGATTTACATTCTTTAATATGTCAGAAAAGAGGTTTAACGTGTTTATACCATAAGGCACATACTGTATACAGTGGGGGATTAACTAACGCCGCTAACCGTCAGGGCCACCAGCAGCATCTGTTACTAGTGACAGGGCGCAGCAGCGACGTGTGTACGGTGCCGGCAAGACAGGGGAGCACGGTTCATCCTCGCACAGACCACCGGCGTCTCACACTCACCTCTGTCCCAGAGATTTCGCGGGCTCGTACAACCGTGACGTCACATACTTTCCCGCCGCTCTGTCTTGTCGCTCATTTGGACGCGACTGCTGCTCTGATTGGCTAACCTGTGGTGTTGCGTTTTCTGGTTGGTTGAGGTTTACGTTTGCGCACTGTGATTGGCTAACGGGCGACGTTACGCGTGATTGGTTGAAATGTCATGCTGATGTGGATTCCGGAATGGGCGCCATGATGCGGTTGGCAACGGGAGTGACAGGTGCCGTGCTATGATTGGCCGCTCGCTGTCTCGGCTTCGGGGATTGGCTTCTTGAGCACGACTTTTCGTTCGTTCCTTCCGTTCCCATCTTTCCTTCTCAGCCGTATTACCTGCAGTGGGAGACGTGGCGTAACCGGGACCCGTCAGAACCGTAGACATGGTGAGGAGGGTATCAGGTTGTAGTGGTCATCAGCCGTGCATGTGTGTATCTGGCCATTGCTGCTTTAACATCGCATGCGCTCCGGTGCCTGGGAATACAGTTTCTGGTACAATCCTTCCTGCCTCTGTTTGACTGACTGCTGGGACTTGTAGTCCCCCCTATACCTGCAGAAGCCAGGCCTAGAGCTTGCAGTATCAGCTGCCCATCGTTTTACAATTACCGTTGTCCCTATTTTTCCATGTCGACCTATCTACGTTAGTACTGAGGAGACCCATTAACCCTTTGAGTGCCAACGTTGCTGTGAGAGATGTGCGAAATATCCGCTAAAAATCCCAGGGCCATAGTTGAGGAATACGAATCACTGTAGTTATTGCTGGCAAATGATCGAAAGTCAATTAATTGAAGCTTAGTTTCCTTTTGTGCCCACAAAAATAAAAACAGTCGCTGTGAGCGACACTGACATTTTTAGGGGATATTTTGCACCTCTCACAGCAACGTTGGCACGCAAAGGTTTAAAGGAAAACCAAGTTCCATTTTGCCAGATTTGGGTTGGGGGAGTCCCTTGGGATGACTGCTGAGTCCTGTTATTGTATCTGGGGTAAACAAGCCCTGCCTGGTTCACAGCAGCTGAGTGTCCCTGTTGATGACTGTATGCTGAGACCTGTAATTGCCTGGGTATGGTATAACTCTCTGACCGTCGGGATTCCAATGGTTGTTTCTCCGACATTGGAATCCCGACTATCAGGAGCTTGACAGGGGTGAGTGCATTCAAGCCCCTTGTGGGCTCGCTGTACTAGCATCCTGCTATTCTCCCTCCTATGGGGATCGTAGACCCCCGCAAGGGAAAATAGCCCATAAAAGCCGGGCTCCTGCCAGTCATTGTCAGAGAAACGACTGTCGTTGAGTCATCAATTGCATCTGGGGAATATAAGCCCTGACTGGTCCCCAGCAGCAGAGTGTTTCTGGTGGTGACCATATGCTGGACCTGTAATTGCACCTGGGGTATAGGAGCTCTGCCTGGTCCCAACTAGCCAAAGCAGTAAGTGCTAACACACTATTTGTGCAAGCGCAACAGTGTTCTCTGATAATGTCCAAATATAAATCATAACACGCTATCGGGTTGTTTGCAATCAGCCACATTTCTAAAGTGCTCTTAAGGCCCATACACACTGGATGACTGAGCTGAAAGCAACTCAGTTTTGTCTTTTGAGCTGCTTTCACCTCAAAAGCCACACAGTGTGTACAAGGCAGCTGTAAGCAATGATGTGCACTCCCGCTTCACCGCTGGCCCCGCTGCTCATCTGCTGGGATTACTAGCAGATGAGGGATGGGGTGGACAGCTTTCCATCGCATCCTGTTATGGAAAGCTATTCAACCCTGGGAAAAATCCCTAAAACAGGCAACATTCGCTCAGTGTGTATTGAACGATTTTCAGGCTTTTTTTTTCCCATTATTGGTCAGCATAGATGCTGGGCAAAATTGCCTAGTGTGTATGCACCTTAACAGTAGCATTTGTTGGAATTATGGTTATCTTTTAATGCAGGTCTATGTAGTATTGCTTTTAGAAAGTAAGAAAACAAGGATATGTGGTTAGTGTGTAAAGTTGCCGATACGCTAGTGTAATTTGGGTTCTTCTCCGATTCCTACGGATTGGGTCGAGAAATCGTATGAAAAGTGTAAAAATCGCATGTGTTTCAGGTCGGATTCCGAAGTGGAGTGTGCTGCTCTTTAATACCCCTTTTACACTGCTGCAAAACCCGGGTCAGCGGCGGTGTAAATGGGTCATGCCGTGTCTCTTTACACGGGACTTCTGCCTAGGTCCTGATCTGGATAGAACATGGCTAGGACCTGGGTAGAGGGCGGTGTAAATGAATACGCTGGGTCATCCGACCCAGCTCCCGTTTACAAGAACGGGAGACGTCCAACCTGCGGGCCGCAGCGTCTGCAGGTTGGACGAGGAGGGCAAACACACAGCCTCCACTGCTGCAACTTATACATGTTGGCAATAGTTTGCTTAAAAGCTGAGTAGAATTGGGATTTTGCTACATGTATATCACACATGCCTGTAATAATAAGGATCCCTAGTAGCGCCCTAACTTTTTTAAATGATTCAGTAAGACATCTCTTAAACTGTAGTAAGCGAATAAGGCCAAGGTATTGCAGAGTTGTATGTACTCTGTTAAAAGCTACTCAAATGCAGATGGAGTGTCTAATGTGAAACTGGATCAGAGGCAGTTGACAAAGTCATTAAGGAAATCTTTGAGTAAACCAGTAGGAAAGCTAATGATAATTTTTAGTCAGTTGGTAGCAACACCGTGATTGGCACAGCTATTATGATCAGTATAGCCTATCCAAGTCTGTCGAGTTATGGACTGCTATAGTTATGTTCTGCTTTGCATTGTCCAGATGTTCTGCCATTTGTGTATGCAATTATGGGGCTGTCACAATTTGTTCAGGCCACAAGGTGGCCACACATGGTACGGTTATTGCATGTGTTTTGAACTTTTTTGTTCAAAACGCATCACATGTAGATTACATCGCACCAGAAAACAATCTGCTTCTGCTGATTAAAATGATATGCAACATGCCTATTTTCTGCGTGCGACTGCGGCTGTATGTGTATACTAAATGCTACGTTAGTTTTTTTCATACCATGCAGATACAGCCACAGAGGAATATAGGTATGCCACATATCGTTTTTATCAGCAGAATCTGCTTGTGCGCCCTATTCACACCCATTTGCAAATAAGACCTTTTTTTTAATGAAAGTCACACGCAAAGACTCTTGGCTTTACCGAGTCACATTGCACTCATGTCTTATGCGTAACATGACATGTAGTGCACAGAGGATAGATGTATGTGGACACATCTGTAAATTGTACTGTATTCTACAAGTGCTGCTTGTTCCTAATCTCATTCCTGGCTACACCCTTCTTTATCTGCAGGAGCTGGAAGCAATGAGCCGATATACAAGCCCGGTGAATCCGGCAGTGTTCCCGCACCTCACAGTCGTGCTCCTGGCAATCGGCATGTTTTTCACAGCCTGGTTTTTTGTGTATCCTTTCATTGAAAAATCTGATTTTCTGACTATATTGGTGATCCTTAATTTCTGTTGTATAACAGGGAAGTGGCTGGTCCATGGGAAATTAGTGTGGGTAAGCTCACGGACATTATCTAGGTAGACAGTCAATGGTTCGACGCTAAAAGGTCTACATGCACCAGGTCGACACGTAAAAAGGTCGGTCATGGATTTTTCAGGGTTGGTTTTGTCAGTGTTGAATCCTGAGCACGTGCACCCCCAAGTAGATTAGCATGTACCCTTGTGTGGCTTGCCATTCCCCCGGTTCAGGTGCATCACTCTGCTGCCAAAGCCCTTGGCATACTACCTTTCCCAGTCACCCCCACAGGGATGGTAAAGCATGGAAAACTTAAATATAGAGATGGTAAAAAATTGGATTAAAAACAAAACACTTACCTAAACACTTTCTGTGAGCCATAATTCACAAGCAGGCGTAATATCTTTATGCATTCCCACAATCTCTTTCTTTCTTGCTACACCTCACTTAACCACTTTGTTGGTATGGCCGCAGTTTTCCGGGTTGAGCTGCACTGCAGGAGCAGGCTCTCTCAGGAAATTTTGCCAGTGTGCACCAGTGATGCCTCCAACTGTGCAACACCTCTAAGGGAACACACAACTCGACTGCCGGATTCCTGGGGCTGCCCCCGCCTACACCAGGCCCTGCACAGGGAGGTCCGGGGATGCTCGGCACCTAAACACACCAATGGCCCAGGCACCTAAACACCAGAACACGCTTGAGCCCCCTACCCCCGAGCGGCTCTGAACTTAGCTGAGTGCCGAGCAGACGGAAACGTCTGAAACCAAAAGCAGGGGCTGCTGGATCTTGAGTAGTGAATATTTTTGGGGCAGGACAAACCTGCCCTGGTAGTTTGTCTTGCCCCAGGCAAACCCACAACTCATGGGGTTAAGCCCCATACACACTAGAGGATATTGTGAACAACATCGCTCAGAAAGAGCCTTCTGAACGATATTGTTCACAGTATTGTCAAGTGTGCACCCTCAATATCCTTAACGATAATTGCGGTCTCAGGAACATAGCGACATGCATGTCCCGTTGACGCCAATTTCATTCAGTGTGTACGCACAATATCGTCCACCAGCGGCCGATGTGGTTAACCATATCGACCGCGGCCAGGACAGTTGATGTGTAATGGGGCTTAAAAAATTGTCTTCTAATGTAGGCCAGAACATATGCAGTTTATCTGCAGAATTTCAGGTTTTATTATTTGGAAATTTGCATAAACCGCAAATGTTTGTTACCAATTATCAAGCACATAACTGTTTAAATAGGTGTTTAGGCCGCTTGCTGCCATTGTACTTCGCTATGTAGTTTAATGCCACAAATAGTGTAGATTGGCTTAAGCCTCAAACTAATTAGGTGTGACGCTTGTGTTTGTTTTCTCATTGTCTGCAGAACTGCTGGGAATAGTATACGGCATGGTTGGGGATTCCTTGCTATAGCAGCCGTGGTAGAACTGCCCAGCATTAATTAGCCAATCAGCCCTTTTCACTCTCTTTGGTTTTTCCTTAATGTTCGGATATAGCTATGAGGTGACGTCCACAAAATACACAAGGGATGTGTACAAGGAGCTGCTTATTTCACTGGTAGCATCGCTCTTCATGGGATTTGGCGTCTTGTTTCTCCTATTGTGGGTCGGGATCTATGTGTGACCTCCATGGTAAGTAAATAATGCTTGTATTGTGATGGTTTTCCAGTACTATATTATGTATATCTCAAGGCATTGTATTAATTAGTTATGCTAAGGGTGCACATATACGGAACAATGTGCTCTGTGAATTTTGAACTATATCGAGTTGCATCTAGTTTAGAACGCATGCGATATGCGTTTTGTACTAGATGCGAATGGTTAAAAAAAAAAAAGAGTGGTAAATAAAATGGGGGATCCATGAAAAATAGGGGAACACTAGTCTGATGTTCTGTAGAATATTTCTAATATGATGGTTTGTCTAATGCAGTGGTTCTCAAACTGTGGGTTCTGACCCCAAAGTGGGTCCCGACCTTCTCACCATGGGGTCACGACTCCATGATGCTGACCATCAGTCTGATGACTTTTCTAATCTGTCGGTGATTCAAGGAGTCTGTTGAGTTGTCTGTTATTTTAGACTCCTTCAGTCATGTTGTGCCTCCACAATGCTGCCATGCATGTGCTGTCTGCTGACTACACATGTGTGGCAAACATTCTACAGTAAATTGCTGGGGTTCTGTAACTATTTTTATTGTCTGATGGGGTCCCAGAGCAAAATAGTTTGAGGACCCCTGGTCTAATGTGTCCATGTCTGAACCTTGGTGGGGGAGGTTGCAATTCCAATGCAATTTATGATTTACCAATGTTAATTACTTTTTTTCAGGTCCTGTCGGAGGGTTAGGTGTGTTTGTTTTTTTACTGCCATGTGTTTGGGGACCAGTACAGGCCATGGAATATGGTGTCCACTCAGTTGTTGCACTGTCAGTTCTGTGATGGAGATTTTCGCACTGTGATTTGCTCATCAGTCACAATAAAACACTTTATTACTATACTTTACTATGTGTCGTGTGTCTGCTACCATGTACATTGTTTCTACAGCCAAAAACTCCTGTCAGGGTAGAAATTTATCTAATAAAACACATATATTTTTATTGTACACTTAAGTAATGCTGGCCACACATCAAACTTTCCTACAACCTACCAACTAGTTGCTAGGATGGTAATGTATGGGATAAAAGGACAAGCATAATTGTGCTCACAAACGCAGGAAAATGGATGAAAAACTTCAGTCAAATTCTTTAAATCAAACGGGTTCAACTACAGTACGGTGTCTGAGAGACAGTTTTTGTCCTTTTCCAGATTTTTGGAGCAAATTTCTGAAGTAAATATTACATTTGCTCCTATCCACTACCATATTTTATTCCATCCAAGCAACTAGTTGGATGGTTGGAGGAAAGTTGGTCTGATGTGTGGCCAGCATAAGTGTCGCACCTACATGTAGTTTAACACGACTCCAACATGTCATATGCAAAATTGAACCTTCTTGCTGGATTTATTCCATATTTCAAAAGTACAGCAGGGGGCGATGTCTGACCACAATGTTTTATAATTCTGACCACTAATCACATACAACTCTATGATTACAGTATATAAAATATATATATATATATATATATATATATATATATATATATATATATATATATCTCTCTAGCGCTTTTCACACCGTCGTAAGGGGCTTTGCCGCTTAACCTGTAAACGCCTTTATTGAGTGAAATATGGTTTAAAAACCGTACTGTGTTAAAATGTCAATGACCATAAGACAGGGTGTCATTTGGACTTGATCATACGGCTGTGTTTATTGCATGACTGCAGTCAGGTCCAAACTGGGCATGTGTATGCACCGCAATGCACACGCACGTTGTACCCGCACAAAGCAGATTGCTGCTGGGCGAGGGGTCTGTGCTAAGAAAGCGTTCACACAGTACTTCGCTAGGACTGACAGAAAGAGGGCGGAAGAAGGTGCCAGCTGACCGTTTATCGCATTCACGCACTTTCTCACCCTGCGCTCTATCACACTGACGCAGTCCCTCACCCTAAGGCCTACATTGTAACACACTGAGGAACTAACCCCACGGCCTGCGCTATATCACACTGACGCACTACCTAAGCCTGCACTCTATCACACTGAGGAACTACCTCACCCCACAGCCTGTGCTATATCACACTGATGCACACCCTCACCCTGGGGCCTTTGCTCTATCACCATGACACACTACCTAACCCTCCATCCAGACCCCCCCGCAGGCTAGTTTTGCACCTCCCTGCTATTGATTAGCCCTCGTACCCTGCGGGCCAACACCCCCCCCCCCCCCCCAAATCCTTCCCCCCCCAGTATTACACCAAGCACCCGACATATATGCACTCAGTCTACCTACATTATCTGCAGAGTGCAGGGCAGGCCTGCAATACAGCAGCCTCTAATCTCTCCCTCATGCTGAGAAAGAAGCAGCAGCTACCTGTAGCTCCGCCACTGGATGAATCCTGTGTAGCCCTGCCCCATCGGGTTCCGTGTAGCCCCGCCCACCCGCAGGGCAGCCTGGCTGTTGGCTAGCCATCTCAGGGGGGAGAGCCATAGGTGGGACAGTGACAGAGATGGAGGGATGCCTGTGCTGTGTTGATAGGCTAATAGCCCCACCTGTCACCCTATGACTCCGCCCAGCGTTATACACACAATCAGAGTGACAGATCTGGGCAAATATATAGGAGATAAAAACAAAATGACCACAGAGGACTGGGGCTCAAATACAGGGCAACAGACCTCCAAACCATAGATGCGTGTCGGGCTATATAAGCCCTTTTTTAAGCTGTGGAGGTTAAGCAAACTGATCAGGTATTTATACCTGAAGACATACTAAAATCTGGACTGGATAATACATTAACAACAATGATTAAAAATCCCATTATCATTGATACAATAATAAAAATTATCTAACATGATATTAGCCAGACAATAACTCATTTTATACAAACACCGTTTTAAAACCATATTATACATATATGTGTTGTCCTCTTAGGACACCCACCATTTCTTATCCCGGGTGAGCTTTGGTGTTGACTTTTGGACTCTGATACAGGATTCAGTCTTTTTTATGTATTTTTTAAATATGTTTTATTGTATGGTGTCCTGCATATGAAATAAATTCATTTTGGAAACCTTCATTGGAGTCATCTAGAAATCCCTGGGTGTGGATCACCGTTACCCTTAAAGAAACCTTTTGATGAAAATAGTGTACCTAATGCAGGGAAGCTCCTAACCATTTGGGGTTGACAAGAAACTTGGGAAGTGATAAAGATACCTTTTATGTGCCTATAGGGCAGGGGTGGGGAACCTCAGGCCCGGGGGCCATATGTGGCTCTCGTAGCAGGTCTGAGTGGCCCGCCCACCTGCCCGGCAGCTTTGCCCGGAGTCAAGTACTGGGGAATTGATTGTTGATTAAGAGGAATCTCGTGAGAACTACCGACCTCTTGCAAGATTCCTCTGAACCAACAGCAGCCGGAGACTGTCAGTCCTGTTCAGTGGCAGCCGCTGGAGCGTGGGACGACTGCAGCAGGATTTGTAAGAGAAATTTTTACATATGGCCCCCAAATGATTTCCCCCCCCCCCCCATACAAAAGGTTCCCCACCCCTGCTATAGGGCCTTTTTGAAAGGTCAGTTGTCTTGGTTGGGGAACCAAATTTGGAAAATCCACAGAATTGAGCTCACTACTCCCTTTTTGTGTTCCCTGATGTACCTGTGAGAACCGATTCTTGGGGAAGCATATGAAGATTCTGAGGACATTTACTTAGTAGAATAAGACAGTGCATTTGAACTTACCTATTTCTTTTTGTTATTTAAGAAATGTTTGTTACAGTACATGTAATCATGAAGATGATAAAATATGTAGTAAAAATGTTTACATTCGTGGAGACCATCCAATACATATTCACAAAAAGACTGTAAAATGAGTTTATCATTATCATACCATAATTTATATAATTAGTAATAATTCTATATGAATTAGCTTACATGTAAACAATGGAAATATAAGTGCCGCAAGAGATATTAGTGATATCCCACTTGTTAAATAGTAGGAAGCTGTGGTAAAGCAGAAGAAATGTTTTATTGACAGTTTTGTATTGTGTCCATTGGCATCTGCAATGTCGACCACACATTGCAGGGTGGAGTCAGTCCGTACAATAACAGACATGTAATGTTAGGAAGATGACCTCACGATCTTGTGAACCAGCAATCCAAGACTTTGCAGGTGGTGGTATTCCAAATACCTGTATTGCAATATTATGGTGGCTGAATCAAACAATAGGTAGCAATTTAGGAGTCTGTTCAAATAGCCTCTAGTGTCCAATAGCTAGAAAGTCAGTGCTTTCGTTGTCATATAACAACATTTTTTTTTATTAAAAGTTGTTAGATGACAACGAAACGTGTCCGAAAGCACTGACCGTTATGTTGTATTTTACTTATTGCTACTTCGTGTAAATTTAACACCTGAGAGGATAGATATTCTGAAAAATAAATATATTTTTATTGTAATACCCAATTGATCCAATTAAATTTTACCAGCACTCCACTATTTTTTTATTTATTGTGATTTACCCTCTTCAGGGAATCGACCCTCCCTTGTGTGAGAAGCTTGCCACACCACCCCAGTGGGCGCCTTTTTTATCTACCGTTTGGTAATAACATTCTCGCTTACACACACATTTATTTGAGGGGTGATTGATAAGTACCTGTATTTGAAGACAGATGATAGCACTGACGTCAAACCTGTACATCATCATTTAGGGGTTTATTCTAGTTCATTCTTTCTGACAAAATCCTTCTTAGATGGACAAAACCATGTGCACTGCAGGGGGGCAGATGTAACATGTGCAGATAGAATTAGATTTGGGTGAGTTATTTTGTTTCTGTGCAGGGAAAATACTGACTGCTTTATTTTACACTGCAATATAGATCTCACTTTGAAGAAAACCCCCACCCAAATCTAATTCTCTCTGCACAAGTTACATCTGCCCCACCCGCAGTGCACATGGTTTTGTCCATCTAAGAAGGATTTTGTCAGAAAGAATGAACTAGAATAACCCCCTTAGTTTTGTATATGTCAAATAACGTCTGCCAGAATTTCAGATAAATGTATTATGTACTTTTGTTTTGGTAGCTGTTGGAAGTGAACAAGTTTGAACTTTTTCTAACTATGGAGAAAGTGCATTACCGATCAGTGATTAGATTCTTGTTTTCGGATGGGAAGACGTGTGAGGAAATCAAAGAGTGTCCAACTGAGGTGACTACGGATGAAATGGTCAACAAAATCCATGATAGCATATTGGCAGATCAGCGAGTGAAGATCAAAGAGATTGTTGAGATCGTAGGCATCTCATTTGAACGTCTGCAGAATATCCTACATGAACATTTGGGCATGACAAAGCTATTGGCAAAACGAGTGCCACATTTGCTCACTGTGGACAACAAGCAGAATCGAATGACAACTGCAAAGCAATGTTTGGACCTGTTTAAGTGCAATCTGAAGGAGTTTCTGCTCCTCTATGTGACTGTTGATGAAACATGGATTGATCACTACATGCCAGCAATGAAGGAACAGTCAAAACCGTGGACTTCGCCCGCCATATGTGCATCAAAGAAGGCAGAGACCGTTCCATCGGTGGAAAAAGGTCATGGTCACAATTTTCTCGCATAATCTTCATTGACTATTTGGGAAAAGGGAAGCACAATCACAGGACTGTATTATGCTGAATTATTGTACACATTCGATGATGCATTGAAGAGAAAACGGCCCCGCATAGTGATGAAAAAAGGTCTGTTCCACCTCGACAATGCGCCATCACACTCGTCCCACGTCGCCACAATGAAATCGATGGAATTGGGCAATAAATTTCTGCCGCATCAGCCATATTCTCCAGATTTGTCCCCTGCAACTTTTTCCTGTTTCCAAACATAAAAAAATGGCTAGGCGGAAAGAGATTTGCATCTAACAAGGAGGTCACCTATTGTTAGATTTGAGTACAATAAAATAGAATATAAAAAAAAAAAGTTTACAGTATATATAGTATTTATTGTACCTTTTTTTTATCGAATCTCTGATATTAAGAACATGTATTATTAAAAAATATATATATTAACTATTTGCTAGTCACTATGTAATTTTTTGCTGCCACAAAGAGCAATTCTACAGAATCTGCAACATACTATTCATTCCTTTATGTACAGAGCACGGTTATAGAGAAACTGCCACATACTGCGCATTCCTTTTTATTACAACATATGACAGGCCGAGCAACTGAAAATATATGGAGCTTTCTATAACATTTCAGGCACTACAAGGGTTAATAAACTCAACCAGTAACAAGCATCACATCAACATAACCGACCACTACTCTCAGGATGTGACAGCAGCACTGTATGTAAACATAAGACAGAACCCAGGCACAGGTGTCTATTCCTGAGAGAGACTAAACAACCCGTGCACCCCGGAGGACCATTGCAGAAACCGCACCAGATTCGGGAGCCGGCACAACAGATGGGAAAGTGGGATATTCCAGCCTCCCCTTCCCAGATAACAACCACAAGATTCACCAGCACTCCCAGGAACCCAGTTTGAGAAAAGGGGCAGAATCAGGAAAGACCACCTCAAGTGAGTATGCATGGTACAAGGAGGATGGGATGCCAGCCTCTTCATGTTAATCCCTCACCAACTATTGGATCGTCATTTATAACAAAGCAGTTGCCGCACAAGACGTTCTATAGTTAGCTTGGTATGCGGTGTCTAGGTTACGATAGGTCGACCATTTTTGGTCAACACACAATAGGACAACTTGAAAACGGTCGACATTGCCACAACTGGTCAACATCTAAATGGTAGACATGGAAAACGGTCAACATGATTTTTTTTAAATTAAACTGACTTGTTGATATTTCACCAGCCCAGTAGCCATACTGTATAGGGAGAATAGAATAGTGTGCCGAATGCAGGAACGCGGTACACTTATGGTGTCCATACAGAGATGGTTTTCTTACATTTTTTTTGCACATTCCCATTTAGATTTGATTTAAAATCATTATTTTCTAATTTCCTTTGAATTTCTGCAGTACAGTAATAAAAACCTTTCTTAGTTCATTAAACCAAGATTGATATTCTTCTATTTTATTCTTCGGTTCACGTGCATTGCTGATTAGTTTGGTATATTAAATTCTTGATCCGTGTGCCCTTGGAATTTAAGTTTTTCATCTTTAAAATAGGATCGGACTGTATTTTCTGAGAATTTTATACATTTTTGTTATTTCACTACTGTATTTTGTGATGCAAGTTACACGTGAGCAGTAATATATTGTCCATATTGGTTCATTTAAAAAAAATTTTTCCTACCAGATCCATTGTGTTGCCTTTTTCTAAAATTCTTTTCTTCCAGTTCATTTGCCTGTTAAATAAAATCATTGTATGATATACAATGAGGTTTTAGGAACCCCCCCCCCACTATACATGCCACCCCGAGCGGCGGTGGAACGCTTCCTCCGACCTTTTCATACCCCCACTATCCACGTCGGCGTGGAGTCGACTTTATATAGTGTGGCGAGCGCAGCGAGGGGACATGGATTACTTTACATGTATTCGGGGTCGGTGGCTTGCTGCGCTCGCCACACTATATACTATCAACTCCACGCCGGTGTGGATAGTGGGGGTATGAAAAGGTTGGAGGACGCGTTCCGCTGCGCTCGCCACGTTTCGGGGTGGCGTGGATAGTGTAGGGGTGCCTTAAACCTCATTGTATGTCATACAATGATAGTATTGTATAGCTAATGTAATAGCATCGCACACCCTATAAAATCGCATGCGATTTTGCGGGAGGTGCGATGCGATCCCCTGGGGCCAAGAGAGCAGTGAGTAAATCACATAGGAAAATCGCCTCGCACGGCCCTTAAAATGGGCCATGCAATGCGATGCGATTTTCCTACGCAGAATAGCCCACTAGGCAAATTGCTTAGTGGGCTCCCGGCTGCTACATAAGTACTGTATTCATTTATACTAAAAGAACAGTTGGTGTGAGCGATGCTGGGATTTTTAATGGATATTTTGAGGATCGCTCACAGCAGCGTTGGAACTCAATGTCTACTTTTCACCTGTCAACTATTTGGTTTTGAACTGTTGACCTAATTGTTATGAACTTATACATTGGAACAGTGTTGTAGAACGAAGAAGGGTCTCGACGGCGCTGAACAAGTATGTCCCTCAGAATGTGTGTTGCTCGTGATGTAGGGCAAAGAATAAAAATATATGAAAAAACGTGTTAGATTTTTCAAAAAGACGGGATGTGTAAATAAACCACTTGGTAGAGGATTTCGTACCCAGACTCACAAGGTAAGGGTGTGGTAGAAGTGTATAAAGGTATCTTTAAGGGGGTCCACCCGTGCAGATAGATAATAATAGGAGTACCAAAATAATGGAACAGTGTCCAAGATGGCGTACCGTACTCACTGTATATACATGAGCTTGACGTGTATAAAGGTATCTTTTGGTCACACACAATACAAAAAATATTTTAGAGATTGCAGATGCCTACCGTACTCACTATGTGGGTAGGTGGGATACACATATAAAGGTTTCTTTTTAGATGCAGCCGGGTCACTCAGATCTTTATAAGCCCCATCCCAGGGGTATATGATATATAAAAGGAAAGGAGGGCCGGTCTCAATAAACGAATTTATTGTAGGTACATCTGATATGTGGCCAATTGGCCAATAGCCACAAACAGAAAGTCCAAAGCAATAAAAACAAAGCAATAAAAAACAAAGCTGAAAGGTAAAAACTCACTTCTCTGCCAACATGTTTCGGCTGTCACAGCAGCCTTTTTCAAGGTAGAGAGTGAGTGATTTAGACATAAAGTCTTAAAAACGAGTGAACTAACATATATAAATATAGTCCTGTAATGCCGCTGTAATAGTGAACAGGCTGGGAAGAAGTTACATAAAACGTATGGTAGTAGATAGACTATAAACCATACGTTTCCCCGCTGTGGAACTTCTTCCCAGCCTGTTCACTATTACAGCGGCATTACAGGACTATATTTATATATGTTAGTTCACTCGTTTTTAAGACTTTATGTCTAAATGACAATAACCCGGAAGTGCTTTCTCCATCCCCTATTTAAATCACTGCCTGTTCACTCACTCTCTACCTTGAAAAAGGCTGCTGTGACAGCCGAAACATGTTGGCAGAGAAGTGAGTTTTTACCTTTCAGCTTTGTTTTTTATTGCTTTGTTTTTATTGCTTTGGACTTTCTGTTTGTGGCTATTGGCCACATATCAGATGTACCTACAATAAATTCGTTTATTGAGACCAGCCCTCCTTTCCTTTTATATATCATATACCCCTGGGATGGGGCTTATAAAGATCTGAGTGACCCGGCTGCATCTAAAAAGAAACCTTTATATGTGTATCCCACCTACCCACATAGTGAGTACGGTAGGCATCTGCAATCTCTAAAATATTTTTTGTATTGTGTGTGACCAAAAGATACCTTTATACACGTCAAGCTCCTGTATATACAGTGAGTACGGTACGCCATCTTGGACACTGTTCCATTATTTTGGTACTCCTATTATTATCTATCTGCACGGGTGGACCCCCTTAAAGATACCTTTATACACTTCTACCACACCCTTACCTTGTGAGTCTGGGTACGAAATCCTCTACCAAGTGGTTTATTTACACATCCCGTCTTTTTGAAAAATCTAACACGTTTTTTCATATATTTTTATTCTTTGCCCTACATCACGAGCAACACACATTCTGAGGGACATACTTGTTCAGCGCCGTCGAGACCCTTCTTCGTTCTACAGTACTTGCCAGTGAGGAGTTCCGAGTGTTCCTCCATTTGGGTCGGTGGCTGCAAGGACAGACAGCGCCTTGGGACTTTTCTACACTTTTTGTTTTTTATACATTGGAACAACCCATCCCCCCCCCCCACACACACACACACCTCCCCACAACTTACCATTGAATGATTTTTCATCTTCTCCCTGGTGCTCACAGCTATCACGTAGCCCAGGACTCACTCGGCAGCTGCAAACAAATCAGCCGTTTTTGCTCGGGCCTCTATGTCATGCACATGCCCCTAGCAGGCAAAAACATGCCTGCGTTTGGCACGCCCACTGTTTTTTTTCTTGCGGGCACGCCCATGAAACGCTGGGGATCCACCCCAACATGCCCACCTGTAAATCAGGTTCCGAGTGCCTTGAAAATGGAAAAATTTGCTGAAGGAGCCCATTTTAGTGCAGACAATGCGCATGCGCAGTACACAAACTAGTGTTCACTCAAGTGGTTTTTGTAGGGCGCAGCGCCCTACCTGTTTGTTCGTTTTTACTTCACGTCATGCACCCTGCCCCATAAGCATATTGTATTGTGCTGCCCTCCGCCATGCTGACAGCCTGAAACCGGTGGGGGATGGGGCTGTAAAAGCTGAGCTGACGCATCACTCTCAGTAGAGGTGAGCGGCCTGTCGCCACAGTAGAGGTGGGCATTCATCACTCTCAGTAGAGGTGAGCGGCCTGTCGCCACAGTAGAGGTGGGCATTCATCACTCTCAGTAGAAGTGATCATCTTGCCGCAGCTGGAAGAGCTGATGCCGCTAGACTCACCTCCTCTGAGGAGAACAGCTGTTCAAGCTTCACCCACCCCACCATGCTGACACGCTCTACTGAGAGTGGCGTGTCAGCTCTTCAGGGTAGCTGACCGCTCTGCCACCCCCAACCAGCTGCAAGTTTTAAGAGTTATTTTGGGGGGGAGGGGGGAGAATGCCTGCTCAATGATGCGAGGTGGGGCCGAAGGGGGGGGGGATGCTTGCTCGGTGATGAGGGAGGGGTGCAGCACCCTGCCCTACAAAAATTCTACAGTGAACACTACAAACCATTGGAGAGGGGCTGAATTGGGACACCTGCAAACAGGTCTTAAATCGGCCTCATAGAAACAGAGGGTCTTTCCCCTTTGGTTCTAACATACTGTACTTGTCTCACACTCTTCAAAATATTATAACACAACGTTATTCTAGTACCCACTGTAACAAGAAGCCCTGTGAGATTTCCAGCTTCTCGGATTAATAGGTACAGTCTGCCAATACTGTATGTTTACAGCATATACTTAATGTTAGTAGTTTTCCTATGTGTAAAATACATCTAATACTTTGTTAGGTATTTGCTCTGGTAGGGGAACACTTCCTCTCTCCAATCACAGCCATGGCTAAAGGTAAACACACAACCCATAGAACTGCTCATAACGCTGTCCACTCCACTAATGCCGTCACCTCATGGATATGGTCTCGGATAGACACTATTTTGAAGCGCATTCCCTGTAAGTATGTGATGGGAACACTGTGTTACACAGAGAATGTTACTGGGCCTCTTCTGTATGCCAACTAACCAATGTTACCTTTCTGATTGTTCACCCACTTCACCTATGACCACAAACTCCTCCACCAGTACCACGCTGGGCTATCTACACCCTAGGATGTGTGGCTCTATTCCTCCTGCTCATCATCTGCTGTTCCTGCTGCCGCTGCTGGTACCGCAGTCGAAAGAAGAGAAAAAAAGTTGAAGAGAAAAACAAAACCAAATCTAAAAACTTTTTTTGGGAACTATTATGTCCAAAGGACGAACTCGATACGGTAAGCTAAACAATTACACACTCCATAGAATGCCAGTGGATGTGGACCTATATGTGCTAATTATTACTATCAGTTAGATATATAACGCACACATATTCTGCAGCACTTTACAGAGACCTCTCCCATCAGTCCCTGCCCCAGTGGAGCTTACAATCTATATTCCCTACCACATGTACACACATTCATTCTAGGGTTAATATTTGTCAGTAGCCAATTAACCTACCAGTGTGTTTTTGGATTGTGTAAGGAAACTAGAGTGTCTGGAGAAAACCCACGCAAGTACGGGGAGAATATACAAACTCTACACAGTTACGGTGTGAGGCAGTAATGCTAACCACTGCACCATCCGTGCTTCCCACACCAGCATCTTGTTCTGCCAGGGGAAACATTACTCTGCATGGGTCAAGATTCAGGATCTGAAATCCAGTGACTAAGAACTGTTAAGGCCCATACACATTAGGCAATTTTGAGCTCAAAATCACAGAATGTGCATGGGAGGGCAGTGAACATTGAGGCATGCTCCCACATCATCACCGGCCACCCACGCCCGTTGCCCAGTATTATACAATGAGTGAACCACTTTTCAGGAAGTGGTTCACCCCCGTGAAAATTGCTCAGTGTGTATGCACGGATTTATTGGCCAGCGATTTTTGTGTGTGTATGCACCTTGACAGTATCAGATCATTCACATCCAGCAGTTGATTTTAAAAGCTACAGTACATTATCAGTTCCATCTCAATTCTGTAATTTCATGGCTAGAATCGTGCACTGTGGCTTTGCAAAGCAATTACTGTGTTTCATTTGTACTTATACTTTGTTTTTATTCATCTCGGTAGCCCTTAAAGTCTCTGGAACCCTGGCAGTGTGCTCATTACTTACTCTAGCACATTTGCAGGAGTGTGCGTATTGAGAGTATTTGGCCATAGATACATAGTTACCCTCTACCTCAGTGGTAGCCAACCCGTCGCTCAGGAGCTACTGATCCGGGTGGCTCGACCACTCTGCAGCCGCCTGCAGCCTGTCCCATACCTCCAAACTTCTATGCAGATGGAGGAGGGTCACTGAGAAGCGCGCTGGAGGTGCACCTAAAATTTTGGGGGGCGTGGGCTATACCCCATTTTGCCGCTATGCGGGCATGACCCAGAGGCTCTGTGAGCCTCTAGCCATGCCCCCAGCCATGGGAGGGACATGGGAACATCACCGAAAACCGGGACGTTCCCGCAGTAATCGGGACTGTTGGAAGCTGAGGGGAAGAGAGTGCATCGCGCATCTTTCCTACCCCTCACTGTGCATCCCTGTGACTGGGCCGTCCGACACAGGGGAGTGAGGGGGGAATGCTAAATAAATAAGTAGATTCTGATTGGTTGCAAAATAACACCATCAATGGAACACCCATCTTAGTAAATAAACTCATAGGAGTCTGGCATTTAAATAACATACCAGATCAGCAACTGTAATGTCTGTCTGTATTTCAATGTAATAATTGCCCCATAAGGTTACCACACACAGATAGATATTGGATCCAATCCGATATCTATACAATTTCCTTTGCAATCCAGAATACCCCTACTCATGGCCAAACAACAAAATGAATTAGTAAATGATCAGAGGGTATACTCAATTGTTCAGTGTGGCCATGATCAGGGGTTGCTGGCAGATAGAGAGGCACACCACCGCCGCTGGCACACAGAGAGAGAGAGAGGCCAACATCGGGCAGTAGAAGCTGCCACTGATTGGCTGAGATCTCTCTCAAAAAGTCACCGGCCACCCTATTCAAAATGAATGGGCCCGACGGGTTGTTCATCTTTCAGCCTGCTCGATGAACGACCCGCGTGCACCCACATCAGATCGTCATCAAGCGCACACACGGTAAGTTTTTTTTAAATGATTGGTCATTCCGATCAGTCGGAAACAGTCATATCTTTGAAGCCCTTATGAAGCACATCGAAGATTTGGTGTAATTTTACATTGCTCCATATGTACTTACAGGCACAGAATGCGTACCGTGAACATCTAAAGTACTCAGTGGAGTATAGCTATCAGAAGGAGAAGGTAAGTCACCATATAGTAGAGAGCAGGCCCAAAACCTTCACCTTTCACTAAGCAGCTGACCTACAGTCAGAGGCGTACCTAGATATTAGTAGGCCCCATAGCAAAAAAATTTAAGGGCCCCCTATTTAGCAAATTATGGTGATACATGTATGTAAAACATCTTTGTTAGACAGCAAAGATGGGCCCCCTTCAGCTCTGGGCCCCATAGCAGCTGCACCCCTTGCACCTTAGGTAGTTACGCCCTTGCCTACAGTATTGTGTTCTTATTTGGTGGAAACCAATTCATATGATAAGATCTACATGATGCTTTGCATCATTAAGGCACTTGAGAACTACCTGAAGTTGTTTTTTTTCTTTTTTAAAAGGTACAGTGATATTATTAAGAAATTCTTATTATTAAGCGAGCATAAAGGTCCATTTTCAATAAGATGGCTCTGCTTAAATTCCATTTTGAAGTTTTTTTTTTATTATAATCCCAGTAGTTTTTCTAATCTGCACATATTTGGGTTTAAAACTTTTCCAAAAATACAGAACTAAAGCATGTCCCTGTGTCTCTTCTAATGCACTAAACTTGAGTATATATAATAAAGGCAATACAATGCGTACAAAAAAAAAGGGAACATTCCATTAATATTGTACTGTGCTTGTGTTGCACAATCTCGGCCATGTAATTGTACATGCCATAGGGAGGTGTTGTAACAGAGATAATGAGCTGACACCAATTCTGGCTGATGTTCACCATAGATCGCTATTGCGGTGAAGCAAACTGACCCTCTGAAGGCTATGCGCAATGGAAGGATATCAAACAAATACTTTGCAGTGTTCCTGACCGATAACACCAACAAGGGAAACAAGGGAACAATGCAACGACAAATTCTGACACCATTCAACGAGATTTTCACCTTTAAGGTACAGTATGAGGAACATCTCCAATATAACAAGGTTGGAAAGGCAGAAACAATACAAAGCTTTCGGCATACACTGTCAGTGGCGCACTCGGGGGGGGGGGGGGTTCTGAGTTCCTAGGCTGAAAGCTGAGGGTCCCCTCTTTTCAAGGGTAAAAGAATTTTAAAAATCGGCCCTTGGGAACCGGAGATATCTGACTTCAAAGCAGTGGTCCCCGTCCAAGCCTGTTAATCGCAGTCCGATAGTTCAGGTTCTGTCTGACTTAGAGTTTTTCTGAGGTACATTCCAAAAGCTGTGACTCTCCCCCTTTGATGGACACTAGTAGCCTGTCTCTACTGTTCCCAGAACCAGAGATATCAGCCTTCCAGCAGCTGGTTACTGCTCCAGCTCCACACACCTGGTATGTAGTTTTATATACTCATTGACAGATTGCTCTGCCTCCTGAATGCTGATCCCCTAGTCCCCAATACCATTTGGTAGGTGGGATTCTCTAGTTTTTAATTCCATTAAAGTCTAAGAAATCTATTTCTGGGAACTGGAGATATCTACAGTCAAGCAAGCTGTCCACCTGAAAATTATGAATAATAAGCCCATTCCACTATACACCCCTCCTCTGCATATTAAACATCCTCTACCACCCTGGAAGTTATGTATCAGGGCCCCTTCATTCAGCCCAATGTCCCCTTCTCCCACCCCATCTCCCACCATCTGTGCAGTAAATGGGTAGTGGAAATTCTTGATCCAGACCCTACATGCTGAGCGGTTGATATAATATCCCCTACCACCCGCGGGACATCAAAGCTTCCCCCACCCCTAACACTGGAGGATCGGTAGGGGCCCCAATACATTGCTATGCCCAGGGGTCTACACTGTTGTTGATGCCCCTGTATGTATTTATATATATATAGCGTTTTTGAACCATATCTCAACGTGTTTTCTTATGCTGCGAGTGCCGCTCTCACCCCCGAGAAATGTATATATATATATATATATATATATGTTTGTGTGTGTATGTATATATATATATATATATATATATATATATATATATGTGTGTGTGTATGTATGTATATATATAT
This sequence comes from Crinia signifera, assembly GCF_055691185.1. NCBI lineage: Eukaryota > Metazoa > Chordata > Amphibia > Anura > Myobatrachidae > Crinia > Crinia signifera. The sequence continues at coordinate 90,695,315 of NC_139227.1, read as the reverse complement.
ATATATATATATATATATATATATTATTATTATTATTATTATTATTATTATTATTATTATTATTATTATTATTATTATTTATATACATTTGGTCTATCTTATCTAATCATAAATTAAGATGGAAGTCCACAACCCAGCGTTACAGCTCCAGACACACTTTGAGTGACAGATGTAGCCAAATATATAAGAGATATATATATATATATATATATATATATATAATATTTTTAATTATTATTATTTATATATATTTGGTCTATCTATAATACTTTAACTGACCCGGCATATACTGGGTCACCTAAGGGTCCATCTCCGTGCTTTGCTCTGCCCCTTTGGAAACCCCCTTCTGAAAATCCTGCATTTGCCCCTGACAGTCGGCATAGACTCAGTCGCATTCTGACTGTCGGCATAGACACAGTACCTGTGTGGTGTGTGTGTGTGTATGTGTGTGTATAATATTATATATATATATAAATATATATATATACGCACAACAAAAGACCGGCAACTACCACGGCATCAGAGCGGGGTTCCTGGGCTGGGTGGGATGTACTAAAGTGAAAATTCGGTAAAACCGCATTTTCCTATTTACAGTACCATCACCCGTCCGCCCCGTCTTCGCCTGGCAGGGTATCGCCACCCTCTGGGCTTCTATCGCCGTCCGCGTGCCCCCCCAGGACATCCGGCTGCAGGGGGGGAGGAGGAGACGCAGGGGGACACTGCCAGCCGCCGGGATGTGATGGAGACCCCCGCAGACCACATCACAGGTATCACGGGGGTCTCCGTCACCGCAACCCGATGCTAGCCGCATATGTTAGTACATATGCGGCAGCATCGCGGCGGCTGTCAGTCGAAGGGTGGCGATGTATATTAATACATCCCACCCTCTATGTAAGACAGAGTCGGGAGGGAGGCGCGGCACTCTCAGGCATAAAGAAAGTACAGATTATTACCTGCTAATATGCTTTCCTCTACTCCACCATGGCAGCATACTTCTGGGTTATGCCCTCCTGGGTAGATATCTGAAAAGGAACAAAAAGACATTGCCCCTATATAAGGACCGCCTTCCCTGGGCTCTGTGTCTTAAATTATAAAGCTTTCATACATAACTAAATTATATTTCATAACAACATAGGGTCGGGAAAACGGCTGCCATAGTGGAGTAGAGGAAAGCATACTAGCAGGTAATAATCTGTACTTTCCTCTACCTCCCTATGGCAGCATACTTCTGGGTATACCCAAGCAGTTTACGTCACGGGGGGGGGCACACATAAGTAATAGAACATAATACATCAAAGGATACGGTAGCTTCACCTTCTCCAATATTGAATATATATTATTTCTACTGCACTACTGCACTTAAGATTTTTCTCCCTAAACTGGCATTTTGGGATTCCCTGACATCCACCCTGTAATGCTTGCTGAATGTATGTGCTGAAGACCAACAGGCTGCTCTGCATACTTCTTCTAGCGATGCCGATTTTTTTTCGGCCCAGGACGCCACCAAGGCTCTAGTCGAATGTGCTTTAAGCCCTACTGGAGTCTCCAGGTTCCTAAATTTGTAAGCCTCATTAATACACATCTTAATCCATCTGGATACAGTTGCTTTAGTAGCTCCTAGCCCCTTATTCCTACCTTCCATCAGCACAAACAATCTTTTTGATTTTCTAAGGGGTTCTAATCTCTGTATATAAATTTTCAGAACTCTAGTCACGTCTAGGTTCCTTAGAGTTCTTGGGATTCGCACAGAAAGAAGGTATTATAATTTCCTGATTCAAGTGGAAGCTAGAAACTACCTTTGACAAAAAATGTGGGTTTGTTCTAAGTACCGCCTTGTCTTCGAAAAAGTTTAAGAATGGTTCTTCCACCCACAGGGCTTGCAGCTCGGATACCCTCCTTGCTGATGTGATTGCTATAAGGAATACAACTTTAATAGTAAGATATTTCAGCGATATTTCTTCCATTGGCTCAAAAGGTGCCTCTATCAATACATTTAGAACCATGTTAAGATCCCATGTGGCCAAAGGATTATGCAACGTTGGTTTGATCTTCTTAATCGCCTGTACAAACCTTTGTATGTACTTGTTGTCTGCAATCTTCATCTCTAGCATTGCACCGATAGCTGAAATTGGCACCTTGAGTGAGCTTGACGCCAGGTTTTTTTTTCCAGTCCCATTTGTAAGAACTCAAGAATGGTTGGTATTAGTCTGGGATTTCTGTCGTTGGTTCTACAGAAGTGAACATATTTACTCCAGATCCTGTAATAAGTTTGCGACGTTGATGCCTTTCTCGCTTTTAATAGTGTCAACTACCTTTTGAGAGAACCCTTTTTTATTCAGCGTCCTGTTCTCAGTAACCAGGCTGCAAGCTTCCAGCTGCTTGGCTGAGGCTGGTAATATCGAGGTTGGCTGTATCTCCCCTTCTAAGTAGCTGGTAATATCGACCCTGTCGAATCAGATCTTTGTGATTGGGCAGTAACCACGGCCCGTCAATCGCCATTTTCACTAGTTTGGCGAACCATGGCCTCCTCGGCCAGTATGGCAGTATTGTTATTACTGTGGCTGTTTCCTTTTGTATCTTGGTCAGAAGTCTGTGAATAATTGGAAACGGAGGGAATACGTATACAAGGTCTGCATTCCATTTTGCTGTCAGTGTGTCTGTTTGCCATGCTGTCGGCTCCCAATGTCTTGAGATGAACATAGGTACCTTTGCATTGCTCGCTGTCGCCATTATGTCCACTTCTGACAGCCCCCACTTTTGTATTAATTCTGGGACGACGTCTGGAGATAGCTCCCACTCTCCTGGAGCCAGTCTGTGCCTGCTCAGGGTGTCTGCCATGAAGTTTTCTTTTCCTGCGATAAATACCACCGTCAGACTTTTGACATGGAGTTCTGCCCACCTTATTACTAATGCCACTTCTGCCATTAGTTTTTCGCTTCTTGTACCTCCTTGTTTGTTTATATACATCACAACTGATTGGTTGTCCGACCTTATCACTAAGGCTTTGTCCCATACTAGATTTTGGAACGCTTGACACGCCATAAATACCGCTCGCATCTCTCTCACATTTGAGTGTGCTTGACTCATAGTCTGGTTCCATTCTCCTTGCGCCGACTTCTCTTCGCATACCGCTCCCCAGCCTGTTTTGCTGGCGTCTGTAGTTATTCTAGTTTGAGGCCTGGTTGCGAATGATCTTCCGCTGCTCAGTCTCTGAACCTTTGACCACCATAGTAGATCTGAGATTGCCCCTTTTGAAAGGTAAATTCTCTGCTTTAGGTTTTTTGCGTCTCCATCCCACTGACTTAAAAAGCAATTTTGCAGTGTTCTCATGTGGAATCTGGCGCATGGAATGGTGTCTAATGCTCTAGACATGAGACCCAACACGCGCATGCATTCTTCTGAATACACAGCCTTTTTTCTTAGTATCTTCTTTACCTCTTCAATTGACTTTAGACACCTGTCCTGTGTAAGTTTTACCATCATGCCTTTTGTATCCAGAATGACTCCGAGATACTTTACAGCCTGTGAAGGTTTTAGATGACTTTTTTGATAATTGATCAACCATCCGTGTTGCTTGAGATAATCCAGCACTATTTTCGTGTGTAGGACTGCAAGCTCTGCTGTTTGTGCCATGATTAAAAGGTCGTCTAGGTATGGCCAGACTGATATACCTTGTATCCTGAGATTGGCTGCCAATACAACGAGGATTTTTGTAAAAGTTCTTGGTGAGGTCGAAAGGCCGAATGGCAGTGATGTGAACTGGTGAGTAATTTTTCTTATACGGAATCTGAGGAACTTTTGATGCCCTATGAATATAGGGACATGTAAATGGGCATCTTTTAGGTCGATGGTAGTTAAGAACACCCCTCTTTCTATGTCCGGTAATATGGATCTGATCGATTCCATCCTGAATTTTTTCACATGAACGTAAGTATTTAGTCTTCTTATATCCAGAATAGTTCTGAAACCTCCCGAGGGTTTTTTTACCACGAAGAATCTTGATAACCAACCCTGATCTTTGTACTGTCTCGGAACTTTCTTGACTACTCCTTGTTCTATCATGGTTTGCAGGCTGCTGAACAGAGCTGACTTCTCCTCCCAGTTGCTTGGTACAGGTGATTCTTCTATCCACGTCCCTGGGATGGTAACAAACTCTATTTCGTAGCCTGATCATATGACCTCTAGAACTCACCTGTCTTCTGTTGATTGACACCAGGCTTTTTGATATTGTAGTAGCCTGCCACCCACTTTCTCTCTGGCGTCATTGCTGATTTTGACGGAAGGCAAATCTGCCCTCTCTGCCCCTTTGGCCATGAAAAGCGGTTCTATTGCCGAACCCAGGTCTCCGAAAACCTCTACCAGGCCTATAGGCTTTTGCTTCCTTAAATTCTGCAGATTGATAGCGAGGGGATTTATTAAATTGACCTCGCAGCCCGGTCTTGGGGCAGCCATACCGACTTACCGCCGGATATTTTGGTAATAATTTCATCTATGGAGAATAAAAGGAATAAATTCCTTTGGTACTTGTTTCCTAGAACGGCGCCCATCGCGGGCATCGCATGTACATCGCATGCCATAATAATGGCATGCGATGCGACCGATGCGATGCCCGCGATTTTACATAGAAATGCATGGTAAAATGTAAATCGCGTCGGTCGCAGCGCATGCAGACAAAAAATTGCATGCGATGCGACCGACGCGATTACCGATTTCACATAGGGAACAATGTTAAATGGCCCACAGACCCCAAATACCCACCCTGAAGTGTGAAATGGCCCCCCCAATTGTTAACGCCACCCCACCATCAACGTCAACCCGAAGCGTGGCAAGCGCAGTGAGGCCGCGAGGGGCGGCGGTACGTGTCCTCCGACCTTTTCATACCCCCACTATCCACGTTGGCGTGGAGTTGAGAATAGAAAGCGTGGCGAGCGCGGCGGAATACGAGCCCGAAGCGTGGCGAGGGGACGCGGAATACATGTTAAGTAATCCGTGTCCCCTTGCTGGGCTCACCACGCTTCGGGAGCGTGTTCCGCATCCCCTCGCTGCGCTCGCCACACTTTCTATTCTCGACTCCACGCTGACGTGGATAGTGGGGGTATGAAAAGGTCGGAGGACGCGTACCGCCGCCCCTCGCGGGCTCGCTGCGCTCGCCACGCTTCGGGTTGACATTGATGGTGGGGTGGCGTTAACAATTGAGGGGGCCATTTCACACTTCAGGGTGGGTATTTGGGGTCTGTGGGCCATTTAACATGGTTCCCTATGTGAAATCGGGTCAATTGGGCCATTTAACATTGTTCCCTATGTAAAATCGCGTCGGTCGCATCGCATGCGATTTTTTTTGGCCGCATGCGATGCGACCGACGCGATTTTTTTTCCTTGCGATGCCTAAGATCAAAATCGTGGGCGCCGTTCTAGGAAACAAGTACCATTACTTTTGTTTAGGATTTGCACTAGGAGGTGAAAGCAGCCTGATTTGGTTGTTTTTTTGACAATAGATGTGTTGCGGGATGCACAATGTTAAACAAGCGCTAGGAGGGGTAGGGTGATAGAGGAAAAGTAAGATGTAGAGAGGTGAAATAAAATAAAATAAATGAAAATGAAAATAAATGAATTGGCAAAACAAAACAAAAAAAATATATAAATATAAAAATAAGAATAAAGATAAAAATAAATAAAAATGGAAAATAAACTAGAATGACCAATTCAATTGTTTATAAACATTTATTAAAAAGTCTCTTAAACCACACAGCAGTGGTGGATGTTCCAGACCATAAAAAGTTCAATAGTGCATTTCAGATATTTCAGATTAGCAAACAGAAGATTTACCCAACGCGTTTTGTCCCTACAAGGGACTTCATCAGGGGTTCGCTACAAACATAAAAATATATACTTTAACCCCTTCACGACATTTGACGTATATATACGTCATGGTCGGGAAGTACTTCCCGACCGTTGACGTATATATACGTCATGACTTCTAACTGTCACTGCGTCTAGAGACGCAGTGACAGTTAGGTGATGTCTGCTGTCCCTGACAGCAGACATCCCCCCTCGTCGCCCAGGGGGGGCAGGGGTGCCCCCCCCGGTCGGCGATCGCTGTGATTGGCTGTTCAAATCTGAACAGTCAATCACAGCGTTTCCTGTGTTACCGGCGGCTAAGCCGCTCGGTAACACAGAAAACGGTGGTGATCGGTGCAGCACCGATCACCACCGAGCGGCAGCACCCCCCTCCCACCCGCCGGGCACTCACCCGGCAGCAGCAGCAGCTCCAGCGGCTCAACCGCTACGTCCGGAGCGCACGCTGCGCTCCCCTCCTCCCCCCTCCCCCCCGCAGCAGCAGCAGCAGCAGCAGCAGCAGCATCATGCTGCTGCTGGAAAAGTTAAAAATAAATTAAAATTAAAAAATGTGCAAATGTGTGTATATATATATACACACACATATATATATATATATATATATATATATATATATATATATGTGTGTGTATATATATGTATATATATGTATATATATATATATATACACACATATATATATATATATATATATATATATGTGTGTGTGTGTGTGTGTGTGTGTGTGCGTATACCGCACCGATCACCAACGATCGCCAGCCCCCCCCCCCCTCCCACCCGGCAGCCCCCCTCCCTCCCACCCACCCGGCTGCCGCAGCGCCAGCACCCCTCCCACCCCCCCGCCAGCCGCAGCGCCAGCCCCCCTCCCAAAGCTGGTGACCAAAATGGGGTCACTTGTGGGGGGGTTCCACTGTATTGGTGCTTCGGGGGTCTTGCTAATGCGACATAGCACCCGCCATTCATTCCACCACCAAAAATCACTCCTTCCCTTCTGAGTCCTGCCATGCACCCAACTGGTATTTTTTGGTCACATGTGAGGCATTGCCGTACCCGGGAGAAATTGGGGCACAGATTTTGGGGTGCTTTGTCTCCTTCATTCCTTGTGAAAATTAAAAATTTTGAGCCAGAACTGCATTTTTGTGTAAAAAATTACATTTTTTTACACAAAAATGCAGATCTGGCTCAAAATTTTTCATTTTCACAAGGAATGAAGGAGACAAAGCACCCCAAAATCTGTGCCCTAATTTCTCCCGGGTACGGCAATGCCTCACATGTGACCAAAAAATACCAGTTGGGTGCATGGCAGGACTCAGAAGGGAAGGAGTGATTTTTGGATTTTGCAGCACAGATTCTGGTTGAATGACCCCCGAAACACCCATACAGTGGAACCCCCCCACAAGTGACCCCATTTTGCAAACTACACCCCTCAGGGAATTCATCTAGGGGTATAGAGTACATTTCAAACCCCCCGGGGTTTCACCAATTTTGATACAACTGAGCTGTGAAAATGAAAAATTATTTTTTTTCATTTTCACTGCCCAGTTGTACCACAATTGGTGAAACCCCTGGGGGTTTGAAATGTACACTATACCCCTAGATGAATTCCCTGAAGGGTGTAGTTTGCAAAATGGGGTCACTTGTGGGGGGGTACCTAACTTTTAGCATCTTATGGTGCCTAGAAACCTACATGGTGCCTAAAAAATAATCTCATAAAAAGGAGGCTCCAAAATCAAGTAGGTGCTCCTTCTATTATGAAGCCTGTGGTTTGGTCACCGTGCACACTAGGGCCACATATAGGATATTTATGAAAACCAAAGAATTGGGGGAATCAATTTTTAGTCACATTTCTCTAGTAAAATCTACTGTGTTCCTTAGAAAAATGTATTAAAATTGCAAATCTGCAAAAAAAATGAAATTTGGAAATTTCACCTACACTTTCTTTTAATTCCTGTGAAACACCTAAAGGGTTAACAAACTTCCAAAATGCTGTTTTGAATACTGTGAGGGGTGCAGTTTTTGAAATGGCATCATTTATGGGGGTGTCTCACATACAAGTCACTCAAAGTCACATCATAACTGACCTGGTCCCTAAAAAAATCAGAGTTTGAAATTTTCTTGAAAATTTGAGAATTTGCTATTCATATTTGAAGCCTCCTAGTGTCCAAAAAAATGAAAATGAGGTTGAAATAATGATGGCAACATAAAGTAGACATATGGTCTATGTTAGTTATTCACTATTTTGAGTGGTAAGATTATTTGTCTCACAAGCAGAAAATTTAACATTTTGCAAATCGCAAAATTTTCCATTTTTTTACGACATTTTGGTATTTTTCACAAAAAAACACAGACTGTATCGACGAAAATTTACCACTAACTTGAAGTACAATGTGTCACGAGAAAACAATCTCAAAATCACTGGGATAAGTAAAAGCAAAAAAAAGTTATCCCCACTTAAGTGATACATGCCAGATTTGAAAAAAAGGGCTCTGTCAGGAAGGCAAAAACTGGCTCTGTCATGAAGGGGTTAAAAATACATAATGACAATTCGTACATTTATTATTTCTACAATGACAATAAAAAAATCAATGGACTTCACTTTTAAACAATTATGATTATAACTTAATTGGCTAAGTCATCTAAATACATCAATTGATGGTTGGAGAAAGTTACACGGATAAGGAAGAACAGGTGAAAGTAAAAACAGGTTTCCACAAGGTTGGTTGAGGGCTACTGAAACCATTTAGGTAACGTACAAAATAGCATTGACATAATTTCCACGATTCTCACAAACGGGATGTATCCCCAACCAGATGTTTAAGAATAGATCCTTTATAAATTCTGAGGTGCCTGGTGGAGATAATGTACTATTTTTAGAATATTACTACATAATAAACGCAACTTCTTAATCTAGCTATTTTAGAGGGAGAATTACTCCTTATAGGTACGATCTCTCTTTACTTTATACACAATTTAATTGATTTAGGTTTTCCAAACTTACACTCTTGTTTTAAGACTTTCTCTGTCAATAATTGAATCAGTATTAAGGTCTTTTATTTCTCGTTATAGGTTATACCCGCGTACATTTGAACGGATAGCTGTAGACATATAAACAATTTAGATTATTATAGACCTAAGTTTATAGTATACCCCTCTTCCGGGGCCAAATTTCACTCTATATTTATTTATTTATTTTTATTTATTAACAGTTTCTTATATAGCGCAGCATATTCCATTGCGCTTTACAAAGGGGACAGTGATACAACAAAACAGGGTATTTACAGACAGTCAAAATGTAGGAGGGCCCTGCTCGCAAGCTTACAATCTATAGATTGAATGTTTACCTTTGTGGATTTGAGGGGTTTGAGAATTACTCCCAAACAATATATCCAATGTTACATCGATCACAATTGTGAGGGTATTTCTGTTAGGTGACACCTGTCTGTATGAGTAAATACCTGATTAAAACTAGAAGCGTAACAACCTTAATGTCCTACAGTATATTCTATCATAAGTGCATACCTACCAATGTGTGCTTAAGGGCGAATACACTCAATATAGAGTCATGACCTTTACAGAATGTGATTCTCACTGTCTGATACATAGGTGCCGATTCTGTGGGTGCTCAAGGGCCCGAGCACCAACGGAAATTGATGAGCACCCACGGGCCCGAGTCCCGCTGCTGGGCCGCCATATTAACTTGCTAATTTGCGGCTGTAGCACCCACATTACCGGACCCCCCACCTGGGAAACAGTATGCCGGGAAGAGTGTATTCTGTCCGTAGAGTACCTGCACTGTGGGGGCATTTATGTACCTGCACTGTGGGGTCATTTATGTACCTGCACTGTGGGGGCATTTATGTATGTGGAACTCTGTTGCCGTAATTTGAATATTGGAGACAACTGTGCGCAGTAATATAAATTGGTATTATTTTGTGGCCACACCCCTTCCCATGAAGCCACTCCTCTATATTTTTGGCTTGAGCACCCACCAGCAAAAACATACAGTAAATCGGCACCTATGGTCTGATAGACAATCTCATTTTAAGGCCAACCTAAACATGTTAAATAAAATATTTATCATTAACTTACAGTATTTGGCTCCATATCAGAATATCTTGATTTCAACATATATAAATGATACATTTATTTACAGGATTCGGGGATTATAGTCAGTGGTTTGATGTTATTACTCCACCCGATAATAACTTAATCTCAATTGTGGGGTTACTATTATTGAATAAAGTTTGTCAGCATATGTAAAATAACCAGCTAGGGGAATATCTCCCTTGATTGCTCCTGTCTTATTTTAACAGAAAACTCTGAGAAGGCATACATACCGATATGTACTGAAGGACAGGTACAACCAGTACAGAGTTGCGGTTTGTTCAGAATGTGGTCTGGTAGAGAAATATAACCTTAGACCACTTTGCATGAGTTAAATACACCAGCTATAATTTGCCCACAATATTAGGTTCGAATGTCAAAATATTTACCTTTTTAACATTTTTTTTCCCACAGCAAGAGAAACCACATATACATTTTCTAAGCAATTATCCCTTAAGAGCATTTTTCTAACAAAAGCAAAGTTTAGCCCATTAGATATATATTAAATAGTAGATGACTTACCCTTTTGGAGGTGTATGCCAGTGAAAGGTTAAGTGAGAATGAGATTGCCTTATCTCCTGGCTCAGGTATATATAGGTTCATATCGTGACATCACTTCCTATTGTTGCTTAATTAATTTGGGTTATTTATTACTCAAAGTATTATTCTACACACCTTATCTTTATTCTTAACTTGACCACTATTACATGGTCTTAGTTGTTCATAGAAAATATTTGTGCTTATTTAAGTTTATTAAATGGGGCAGGACTACCCATGCTGCTTTGCGGCTGTCAGTCCGGTTCCCCAACTGTTTGTGGCATTTCTATATGTTTATAAATGTTCCCATATCGTTGGTGATGTAGTGGAGGAGTGGGGCATCACTGCCCTCTAACTTGATCCCCCCTCCTTCACTCACGATCGGCAGCAGAACTTGCTGCCGCCGTGGTGAGCCGCACTTCCGGGTTGCGTTCCAGCGCAACCGGAAGTGCGTTCCAAAGTCATAAGGTGGACACCATTAGGTCGACATGGGAAAAGGTCGACATGGGTCATTAGTTCGACAGGTCATTAATTCGACAGGTCATTAGTTCGACAATGTCTAGGTCGACAGTCAAAAGGTTGACATGGGGTTTTTCACTGTTTTTTTTTACCTGAATGTCGCTGCGCTCGCAATGCCTAGGGCACGGTGCCTCGCTACACTCGGGACACTATTTTATTCTCCCACCACACCATAGTGGATGGTAGGGCATGAAATACCGCCTATTGGCACATTTCGGCTCAAAAAACAGTGAATAACCCCATGTCGACCTTTTGAATGTCGACCTAGACATTGTCGAACTTATGACCTGTCGAACTAATGACCTTTCGCCCTAGAATCATGTCGACCTAGACCTATGTTGACCTTTCCCCATGTCGACCTAATGGTGTCGACCTAATGACTGTCGACCATCATGCTGTAGACCAAATAACCGCATCCCTCTCCAGGTTCCTAGCCAGTGGCGTAACTAGATATTCACAGGCCCCATAGCAAAAGTTTGTAAAGAGCCCCCTATTTAGCAACTGATGGTAAAAAATATATGTAAAACATATTACTTAAACAGCAAAGATGGGCCCCCTGCAGCTCTGGGCCCCATAGCAGCTGCACCCCTTGGTACCTATGGTAGTTACGCCCTTGTTAAATGATAAAATAAATTATAATAATTATGAAAAATAATTAATTAGGGTGAACCTTTTTATCAATTGATACGTGAATGATTAAATTTATTTATTATCCCATCTCCTCAAATTCTCAAATTGATTCCTAATAGGGGTATAGTGCTAATTTCACTCATCTTATTTATTAGTGTATTAATTCTTGATTTATCATCAATAAAATATATAGTTTTTATAAATTATTTATTTATTTTCCCTTTCTTTTATTATTATTATTTTTTATTTTTATTTTTATATTCATGTGTCCTATTACATATTAATATTCCTATTGATTAGTGCTAATAAGTGAAACATTAGTTTTTAATTATTTATTCGTGCTTACAATGTGATTACATTTGTGTTTTTTTTACTCTGAAATCCAATTCCTTTTCTTGACTATGAATAATGTTATCGATTTATTGGTGACTATTTAAAGCTCAAATGTCTAAATTAATCCTCTTCTTGTCAGGTAAGATTGGGATGGTGATCACAATTTGAGAATAGGTTTATTAATCCTTAAAATACAATTTTGATTTAATTTCAAAAATAAAAATTAAAGTTTAAATTTGGGGTACTGACACCCTGTATGTCAATGGGGTCATTGTGGCTTCTGGATAATACACTATTTTCGACTAATAGTCTGTCCTTAAATGATTTACTATAGTATAATGATGTCCATGAGATAAGAATACAAAACTTAATCTTGAAGGAAAAATCAATGTCCCAAACTTTGCACTTGTCTTTCCAATTACATGCTCTCATACAATCTAAGTCATGAAGGACCGCTTCTTTACATGGTGGGTGCGCAGGTGCACTCATTACTCACTGACACATTTTAAAAGATCACAGGTGGAGCTAATTCTTTCACCTGATAATTTGTGTGGAGACCTGAAAAACGTGAACTGTTGGTGGTACTTTAGGGCCAAGGTTGAGAACCACTAACCTCTACCATGCCTCCCAACTGTCCCAAGTTATTTGGGGATGGTCACGCGTCCCACCTGGGGCCAGCAGTGGGGGAGTGGGGCAGCGCTGTCATGACCCCAAAGTGACAAAATAACGGGCACATGGCTTGCGCCCGCAGCATCCCCATGAGGTCATGAACCCCTTTGACTGAGGCCACACCCCATTTTTGGGGGCATGCCACGCGAGCATCCAAATCACTTACATTGCACTGTTGGGAGGTTGGGAGGTATGTTCTATACATTATATTAATCAATATCAGTGACAAAAACCTTATGGTAGATGCCACATTATCTTGGAATTTATACTGTACACCCTGCTGTGCTCCTTGTGTAGATTGTAGTAACTCTGTCATATACTTCAGGTGCCTCACTCAGAGATACAAGAAAAGGAGATTGTGATGCAGGTTATTGAAATTAAACAATTATACAATGTTCAAGTGATCAAGGAAGTGCGGCTGCGGCTCAAGGACATGCATAAGCAGCACGTCATTGAGGAGTGGACAGAGCAGGGAACTAGAGTCAGACCTAGTGTTCATTCTAGCACCCGCTATCTTTGAAAATCCATGCAGTTCCTCTTCCCTGCCTGGGGTGTCACGGTCTGCTGTGGTGTTTCTAGCACAGATCTGGTTTGCATATCAATGCTGATATACAGACCACACTGTGTTAGAAGCACCACAGCAAACAGCGACACCCCAGGCAGGAAAAAGGAACTGCATGGATTTTCAAAGATAGCGGGTGCTAGAATGAACACTAAGACCAGAGGTGAGGGTGCAGCTTGTTGTGGTGGGAATAATTTCAGCACATTCCAAATATACACATGACAAACATTTACCGCAACAACTAATATTTACTGCTTAAATCTTTTACAGTATGGGGACATCTGCTTATCTCTGAAGTATAACCCTGTGCACTCTAAACTCACTGTTGTCATCATTGAGGCTCAGAAAATTAAAAAAATGGACAAAGATGGATTATCAGGTGATATTTACACAATAACATAAAGTGAGAGATTAATACATCATTGCCGACATAACGGCTGCAACCTCTGGGAGGGAGCAGCAAGGTTGGCTAAACAGGAGATGGTCCAGAGCCGTGAAGACACAATCACATCATTGTGGCTCCATTCCCCATTTGATATTGGCCACATTACCTACATTAAAAGGAGTGGGTGGGCTACAATGACATGAGTCAGCATCAATTGTGTCATTGCTCCACCGAGATGCAGGAGGCTTGCTCAAATTTCCAGATGGTGGGAGTGCCACCCTATTTCTGGAGGCCTCCCGCTGTATTGGGAGAGTTTTCAAATATGGATTGAACTACAGTATATAGTATCATCAGCAACTAGGTAGTCAAAATCTGCATTGATGCAGTAACAAGGAACATTGTCTCCCTGAGTGAGTCTGTGGTCTAAAGGTGCCCACAGACGCTACAATTGTACTGTGCTATGCGTTTTTGACTGTACAATGGTTCTATACAATTTTTCTTCCAGCTTGCTATGAGATGTGCACTTGGATGCATGTGATGAACCCATGTTTGTAATGTTAAATTTCAGATGTAGTCTAAAAAGTACGTGCAGCACGTACTTTTTTAGACATACAATATCGGGCTTATCGCATCGCACAAGCCCATAAACACCATCCAATAATTGTACATAAGATGCAATTTGTGCTTAAAAAGTACAAAACGCATTCGATAATTGATGCGTCTGTGGGCACCTTAACAGACTGGCCGCGGTAGCAGCGATGCTGGCAGTATGTTTCTCTGCTTACAGTTTATGTCTGTAGCTCAATGCATATACAATCCCCAAAAATGGTCATAACTTTTTGCTGCTACTCCCCATTACCTGCCCCAAATGCTCCCATTCTGTCATTCACTCTGCGTATGAATTCTAACTGCGAGCGACATCAAAAAAGGTGTCTTGGCACATGACCGATGTGCACAGTTGTGTGAACATCGGCTTTGTAGGGGGTGTTGTGTGAAGTAGAGTGACCCTAAAAGGGGCACCTAGATACACACTACCTGGCGCTCGGCAATTCCAATTTATCTAGATATATCTAAAGGTGGTGCATAAGGAAATCCTTCAGCTGCAGCATATACTCCTGTGAGCCCGTCTAGGCGCACGGAAATAGAAGAGATAGATGGGGGGAGTAGGAGTGAATTGCGCTGCTGATTAAAGATAATTAGGCACTAAATGACTGTATAAAGATGAATGCAGGACACACTGTAGCCTTTTTTATATATAAATCTTTATCTAGAAAAAACACATAAAATTACAAATACATATACAATGATAAATAAATAAAAATTAAAATTAGGAATGTAGTAAGAGTTGGGATCCCAATCTAGACAGCTAGATAGCTTAAATAGCTTCACAGCAATATATATTTATAAGCTCAGCGGAAATTGAGATAGAATATAGCTTAGAGCTGATGGTTTTCTGCAGGTAGTAATTGAGGCAGAAAAGCTTTTTAAAGTCCGGTTTTATAGGACTGGCCAGTCGAATATATATATATGGTATTAAGCAGTCACATATATTGTATGCTCACCAACGTAGTGAAGTCCTTTGGGGGTAGTTGGTAGGTATTTTGCAGGCGGTCCCGTTTGGTGGAACTAGGGAATCCCACAGATGAAATAGCTACTCCACTCGGCAGCACGCCGGCAAAACCTCCCCGCAGTGTGGGCTGGAAACCACCGCTCGATCTGCGGCGGTAAGGAGCGGTTACAGTGGGTGTTGCGCCGTCCTGTACTGAACCCCGATCTCCTCTGTATGTCGTGGTTTGGGCTGTGCGCAGCTGATGGCCGGCAGCTCAGGATGGAGATGAGCCGCACTTCAGCTGGAGATGGATAAGTGCACAGTCGGCAGTAAGCCCGGGGGAGGAGGAGGGAGCGGGGATGCACGCTCGAATGAGGCTGGAGGTGTGGGGCTTGAAGCGGCTAAATGCCGTTGGTGTTCGCACAGAGTTTGTGCTGCTGGCTGGATACACGTGAGGCGGCTGCTCGCCGGTGATGTTATACGGCTGTCACTGCCTCCGTGAAGCTTTGCTGTGATGTAGCTGGCTGGATCACCTTCTCAGGTACAACAATAGTAACGTGTCAACGCGTTTCGTCCCCTGTTGTATGCTGGGAACTTTTTCAAGACAGATGGCTGTGTACTGAGGGCGTACCATATTTATAGGTGTATAATTGCTCCAGGTGTTAGTTAATCAATTACTCAATTGGTTCAGTTTACATTCCGTTTTGCTATATAGCGCTATAGTATACTGACTATCCTTTAAAATGCAAACAGTGTGTCCAACAAAATTATATAAAAACATGTAAGGTATATAAAAGCATATAGATATATAAAGAGAGGGGTAAATATTTCATGTTTAGGAAAAAAGAAGTCTCTATTTCAGAGACATATATTGACTTGAATAAGTCGATTGGTCATTAGCATTTTAGCTGGAGATCTGGTATCAATTT
Source organism: Crinia signifera (assembly GCF_055691185.1). Classification (NCBI taxonomy): domain Eukaryota; kingdom Metazoa; phylum Chordata; class Amphibia; order Anura; family Myobatrachidae; genus Crinia; species Crinia signifera. The sequence goes on along the minus strand of NC_139227.1, from coordinate 90,679,242 downwards.
ATGCTATCACATCAATTTAGACTTTTTGTCAGAAAACAGGAACGTGCAATATCATATTTTTATCTAATTGCTCCGCAGACATCAGATATTATTAAATCAATTAAACTAGCAAATAAATACAATAAATATATAAACATATAAAGGAGGTATGTAGAGAAATATCTAAATAGATATATAAGGAAAGTATCATTAAATACCTTCAAACAAAAGGTTTTAAGAAGATAAGAAACCATAATAAATAAATAAAGTATATTTATAGGTCAAAATTATTTATAAGCAAATATAAAGGGGAGAAACAAATACAATGAAAATTTATATATAATATATATAAATGGATGCATGTAAAGACGTCCAATAAACGAGAGAGAGCTTATCGGTACATGATAGTATTGTTATTATAGCTACAGGACTTGAATTTTATTTTCTTTTAAGTTGTTCTTTAATTTGTCCATGTTTTCGCCTAAGGGGTGTAGTGGATGTGAGTTGAATGAACAATTCAACGTTCAATATATGCACTTAATATAGATTGATATCACGCATATGTACATATATTGATTTCAAGTTTCACTTCAAATAGTAAATTTACATATACGGGGGGTCAAATATAGCCCAATAGATTTGATTATTATTAATAATATAACTTCAGATAAAGACAGAATAGGGTAATATTATGAAATCCAGGGATTATTTCTAAACAAAAATAAGAACATATTTATTTTAGTTATTTTAGTTGCTTTTCAATACTTTAAATTGATTTAGAACAATTACAATTTAGTGGTTTTATTTTAATATATTGTGATATAACAGTGAACTCGTAGGGATGCATATTATCGTAGATAATTACAAAGATTGAGTTTGACTGATTACTTGAGCTATCTTAATAATCGAATCTATTGGGCTATATTTGACCCCCCGTATATGTAAATTTACTATTTGAAGTGAAACTTGAAATCAATATATGTACATATGCGTGATATCAATCTATATTAAGTGCATATATTGAACGTTGAATTGTTCATTCAACTCACATCCACTACACCCCTTAGGCGAAAACATGGACAAATTAAAGAACAACTTAAAAGAAAATAAAATTCAAGTCCTGTAGCTATAATAACAATACTATCATGTACCGATAAGCTCTCTCTCGTTTATTGGACGTCTTTACATGCATCCATTTATATATATTATATATAAATTTTCATTGTATTTGTTTCTCCCCTTTATATTTGCTTATAAATAATTTTGACCTATAAATATACTTTATTTATTTATTATGGTTTCTTATCTTCTTAAAACCTTTTGTTTGAAGGTATTTAATGATACTTTCCTTATATATCTATTTAGATATTTCTCTACATACCTCCTTTATATGTTTATATATTTATTGTATTTATTTGCTAGTTTAATTGATTTAATAATATCTGATGTCTGCGGAGCAATTAGATAAAAATATGATATTGCACGTTCCTGTTTTCTGACAAAAAGTCTAAATTGATGTGATAGCATAAATTGATACCAGATCTCCAGCTAAAATGCTAATGACCAATCGACTTATTCAAGTCAATATATGTCTCTGAAATAGAGACTTCTTTTTTCCTAAACATGAAATATTTACCCCTCTCTTTATATATCTATATGCTTTTATATACCTTACATGTTTTTATATAATTTTGTTGGACACACTGTTTGCATTTTAAAGGATAGTCAGTATACTATAGCGCTATATAGCAAAACGGAATGTAAACTGAACCAATTGAGTAATTGATTAACTAACACCTGGAGCAATTATACACCTATAAATATGGTACGCCCTCAGTACACAGCCATCTGTCTTGAAAAAGTTCCCAGCATACAACAGGGGACGAAACGCGTTGACACGTTACTATTGTTGTACCTGAGAAGGTGATCCAGCCAGCTACATCACAGCAAAGCTTCACGGAGGCAGTGACAGCCGTATAACATCACCGGCGAGCAGCCGCCTCACGTGTATCCAGCCAGCAGCACAAACTCTGTGCGAACACCAACGGCATTTAGCCGCTTCAAGCCCCACACCTCCAGCCTCATTCGAGCGTGCATCCCCGCTCCCTCCTCCTCCCCCGGGCTTACTGCCGACTGTGCACTTATCCATCTCCAGCTGAAGTGCGGCTCATCTCCATCCTGAGCTGCCGGCCATCAGCTGCGCACAGCCCAAACCACGACATACAGAGGAGATCGGGGTTCAGTACAGGACGGCGCAACACCCACTGTAACCGCTCCTTACCGCCGCAGATCGAGCGGTGGTTTCCAGCCCACACTGCGGGGAGGTTTTGCCGGCGTGCTGCCGAGTGGAGTAGCTATTTCATCTGTGGGATTCCCTAGTTCCACCAAACGGGACCGCCTGCAAAATACCTACCAACTACCCCCAAAGGACTTCACTACGTTGGTGAGCATACAATATATGTGACTGCTTAATACCATATATATATATTCGACTGGCCAGTCCTATAAAACCGGACTTTAAAAAGCTTTTCTGCCTCAATTACTACCTGCAGAAAACCATCAGCTCTAAGCTATATTCTATCTCAATTTCCGCTGAGCTTATAAATATATATTGCTGTGAAGCTATTTAAGCTATCTAGCTGTCTAGATTGGGATCCCAACTCTTACTACATTCCTAATTTTAATTTTTATTTATTTATCATTGTATATGTATTTGTAATTTTATGTGTTTTTTCTAGATAAAGATTTATATATAAAAAAGGCTACAGTGTGTCCTGCATTCATCTTTATACAGTCATTTAGTGCCTAATTATCTTTAATCAGCAGCGCAATTCACTCCTACTCCCCCCATCTAACATCGGCTTTGTGTACAAACATGAAGTAGGCCCACTACCACCTGCTGCTTCTGGTGTCTTTAGCTCAGTGACCACATGTCTGGATCCTGATATATAGAGGGCTGGTTTGCAAATAGGAGCATGAAAAATCTCAGCCTAGATAGGAGTGACCACTCCAACCACCTGATCTCCAACCCCTACTGTTAGGAGCCATTATTTATGGCTCATTCCTGTCTTGTCTATTCTGTGTTCTGTTTGGCTGTGTTGGTATTTGACTCTCTGGTGGCCTCCAGTGGTGGGTCTTTACCATTGCAGCCCAGTCTTTTGTGAACTAATTTATTCATAAGTCTGAGAGGTAATGACCTCGTTATCCCTGCTGGAAGTAGGGCTGGATCTATCACAGCTGTGTTAATCACCTGAGCCCTTCATAAGGCTTTCTGGCCAGCACTACCCGGCCAGTTATAGTTCTCAGTTCCTAGTTGGGTACTTGTGTATTTTGGCAGCGCCCCCGATGTCCGTCGTACGATGAACATATCGTATCGCATCGCATGCCATGCACCCGATGGCATGCGATGCGATGCGACGCGATTTTGACCCCCTATACGATCAAAAATCGTATAAGCACCCTAAAGGGTGCTTTTGAGCACCCTAATGGGTGCTTACAATGTTAAATGCACCCCCACGCCACCCCCCCACTATAAACGTGAACCCAAAGCGTGGCGAGCGCAGCGAGCCGGCGAGGGGCGGCGGTACGCGTCCTACGACCTTTTCATACCCCCACTATCCACGTCGGCTTGGAGTTGAGAATAGAATAGTGTGGCGAGTGCAGCGAGCCACCGAGCCCGAAGCGTGGCGAGGGGACGCGGATACCTTCACAGGTAAACGCGTCCCTTCGCGGGCTTCACAGGTATCCGCGTCCCCTCGCGGGGCTCGCTGCGCTCGCCACGCTTCGGGCTCGGTGGCGCGCTGCGCTCGCCACACTATTCTATTCTCAACTCCACGCCGACGTGGATAGTGGGGGTATGAAAAGGTCGTAGGACGTGTACCGCCGCCCCTCGCGGGCTCGCTGCGCTCGCCACGCTTCGGGTTCACGTTTATAGTGGGGGGGTGGCGTGGGGGTGCATTTAACATTGTAAGCACCCATTAGGGTGCTTAACATTGTATAAGCACCCATTAGGGTGCTTATACAATGTTTAATCGCATCGCATCGTATGGCATTGTATGCCATGTACAATGGCATACAATTTCTAAATTGTATGCCATCGTGCACTGTCGTACGATATCGCGTCGCATCGCATACCATCGTATGCGTTATGGTATGCGATGCGATGGGCGCCGCCAAAATACACAAGTACCCCTAGTTGCAGTTCTGTCTGTCTTAGTTCCTACTTCCTAGTGGAGTTCTCGCTAGCCTTGTTTGTATCCTGTCACAGTCCTCCTACTGTGTACTCCAGCAAAGCAGACCTGCCGAGCATCCTGAGCCCCAAGCCTGGCTTGTGCTACAGTGTTCGTGTTCCTGGTCACAGTCAGCAGTCCTGTCTGCCTGCGCTGCAGTCTCCTGAGATCTGTCTGCAGTATTACCATCATTCCAGATAAGTCAGAGGCTTCCCCTGCAGCTGCTTCTTTTATTATTATATTGTAAGGTTTTTGCAGCAGCTCGCACTGGGGGTCACGTTTGCCTCCTAGGGGTCATTCCTTCCCTGTGCAGTAGTCCGGAGTTATATTGGGTATTTACCACCTTAGTGCATTGTTGCACCCACATTTTTATAGACTTTGGGGGTACCCCATCCTGTGTGTCTCTTTAGTCAGCTCTCCTCTTGCTCTCTCCTCGCCTTGACGGACATGTTGTCCCATGTGACATCGGGGTTGGAGCTGGCATAACCAGCTCCTTTGAACGCGGTTGTTATAGGTGAAGACTAACACCGCATGTGTCCGTCAATGATGAGTAGAGGCAACAGAGTTAGGGCTATTTCACATGCTCCGGCTCCTGCCGGGCGGCAAAAACCCATACGGCCAAAAGCCGTGCCGCACACAGTAGTTGTTAATGGACACTATTGTGTCCATTCACACGGGACGGCCGGATGCAGCCGGATCCCACCACTGGAAGGGACGGCTGCCGGCCTGTGGCCATCCCCTCTATTCTAAACTGCTGTGTGCTGCACGGCTTCCTGGCTGTACGGGTTTTCGCCGCCTGGCAAGAGCTGGAGTGTGTGAAATAGCCCTTAGGGGTCAGGTTTGGTGGTACCCTCCAGAGTCCTAACAACTACGTGTTACCAACTCTCTCTCTCTCTTTTCTCTTACCTATCCCCACAGACCCATATGTGAAAGTGCAGGTTATCCTGAATAAGAAGAAATGGAACAGTAAGAAGACAAAAGTGATGAAGAACACCTTGAACCCATACTTTAACGAAGAGTTTACCTTTAATTTGACACCAGAACAAATTCAGGTATAGCATTTATCCTTTATATGCATAGGTATCTGGCTGCTACACCAGATTATATATACAAACCTTTATACATATACAGATGTGTCCTCATACAGCTAGGGGCCCAAGCAATCAGTTAGCCACCTCACCGCCAGAGTGAAATCCGTCTGAATTGGGGGAAGTTCATTAGCAATAACTTACCATGAAAGGGATCCCCCCCACGTGTGCAGCGGCTACGTAAGTATAGACTTACTCAGCACTGCTGTGGCCCTGGGGAGATCGGTGCCGCTGTTGATGTCAGCAGCCCTCCTTCCCAAGGCCGGGTGCTGTCTGTGTTTTCTGTAGCACTCCCAGAAAATGCCGGGGTGCGTCCCACAAATGCCGACTGGGGGTCAGTCTTCTTGCTAACCGTGCACATGGGCTTTCTCCCGAATTCACAGCCTGGAGAAACGGTTCTGAATTAGCCCTCTAGCCTCAATAAACTATGCACCACGGGAGTGCACCCACAGTTCCCATTTAACTTTGCTAACACTGGGAGGCTTTTTTGCAGAAAATGCATCTTGCTGAAAATGTTATGCCAATAGGATGCAAAAGCAAATTCTGATGATTTAAAATATGTGGCATATTTATTATTATTACAGTGTAGTCACACGAAAAGACGCTTGGTGCTTATCATTAGGGTGCCGAATGACTCACCGACAGTCGGGATTCTGACGGTCGTTTCTCCAATAACGGAATCCTGACTTTCAGGAGCCCAACATTTGGACTCCCGGCTTACACGCAGGGGCGTAGGGAGGGCGGAGCACGAGCTCCGGGCGCCGAAAAATCAAAGGGCGCCAGAGCCATGCAGCCCGCTCCCCCACCTGCTCTGGCTGGCTGAGCTCAGCTGCCGCCCTGTCCACCGCTAATAAGTCTCCTTCTGGACCGCTATTCAATAGGCACTTGCGGTCCAGCAGCCAAGAAGCAGCATTGATGGCTACTGGACCACAAGCGCCTATTGGCTAGCGGTCAAGCGGGAGACTTGGCAATGAGCAAATTTAGTCCCCGATGGCAACGAGCAATTTTAGTCCCCCTTGGCATCAAGCTATTTCAGTCCCCCCTGGCAATGAGCATGAAGCCTCTTGGCATCGAGAATGAAGGCGCTGGCATTGAGCATGAAGTTCCTAGTAATGAGCATGTATGTAAGTGGTACTTATGTGTCAGATGTGTAATGGGCATTACGGTTTGTTATATAGTATGTAATGGGCATTACGGTTTGTTATATAGTATGTAATGGGCATTACGGTTGTTATATAGTATGTAATGGGCATCATGTGTGACCTTATGTGTAATTGGCATTACGGCATGTGGCTTTATGTGTAATGGGCATTACGGTTTGTTATATAGTATGTAATGGGCATTACAGTTTATTATATAATATGTAATGGGCATCATGTGTGACCTTATGTGTAATTTCATACCTCCAACATGACCCATTCCATTAGGTACAAAATGCTCTGTTCCTGGACTTCCCTGCCAGTGGCAGTTGCAGAGTTAGAGCTGCAGCACAGTCCAATATTCAAAAAGGGGAGCAACAGCTACTGCCACTCCAAGCATCACTGTCCTGGACTCACTGGCAGTTGATGTGACCCCCCCTCTTTGAATTTTCTACTGTGCTACAGTCCAACCTCTGTAACTGCCACTGGCAGGGAAGTCCAGGAACAGAGCATTTTGTACCTAATGGAATGGGTCAAGTTGGAGGGTATGTTATTGGTATTACGGCATGTGGCTTTATGTGTAATGGGTATTACAAAGTTGCTAAAATGTTCAATGGGCATTGTGGTGTGTGGTATAATGTCAGGCCGCGCCCCCTTTTTGCTATGCAAAACACGCCCTTGCCTCACCTTGGCACCTAGCTACACCACTGCTTACACAGGCTATTTTCCCTTGTGGGGGTTCACAACCCCCTTAGAGCGAGAATAGAATAGGCAGCATGGCGAGCCCAGAAGGGGCTTAAATGCACTCACCCCTCCTTGTGGAGCTCCTGACAGTTGGGATTCTGACGTTGGAGAAACGATGGTCAGAATCCCAACTTTCGGATAGTTATACTATACCTGAGTTATTAGAAGGGCTGTTTAATGTGACTGTAGCAAGGAAGGAGTTTAGATCATTTTATAGACGCACAGCGTCTATTCCCGCAGCCAGGGGGCTGTGGGCATGGCTAGAGGCTCACAGAGCCTCTGGGTCATGCCCCCATAGCGTCAAAACGGGGGCGTGGCCTCACGAGAGAGCCTGGAGCCGCAAGCCCCTTTCATTAGGTCACACCCCCGATATTTTCGGCGTGATGGAGACGCGCTTCTCAGTGTCCCTCCACTGTCTGTCTGCAAGTTGGGAGGTATGGGGGTCGCAGGGGTCGCCGAGATATTCAGAGAGGATCATCAGAAGCGGCAGTGAGAGCAGGAGAGCCGGGGAGCGTTTTCTCACTGCCGCTCTGTGCTTCTTACACTGCTCCTGCTCCCACTGCCGCTTCTGATGATCCTGCTGCCGCAGTTCTTCACAGTTCCCCACCGCTGCCGCTCCTACTCCCACTGCATGACAGATCTGGCTTAATATACAGGACATATATATATATATATATATATATATATATATATATATATATATATTGTATCAGTTGTCTGGCACTCTCATTGAAAGGGCGTCACGTCAAGGTGCCTTCCTCAGAAAGTAATATACAGAGCAAAGTCCTTTTCGAAGTCCAGGAGGGACCCACAAAGAAACAGGCGGCACTCAGTCAGCTATAGGAAATATATCCAATTTTATGTACTGTATCAGAAGTATACAAGCATTTGCCGACGTTTCAAAGCCGGTGCGGCTTTATCTTCAGGGCTTGTGCTAAAAGAAAGTGCATATAGTGCTGTGAAAGAAAAGAACAGGAGCAGTGCGCTTTCTTACCTTTTATCTAGCAGCGTGTACTCTTCTCTGGCGTCTGCGCTTCCCTGCAGCGCTTCCGGGATCCCAGCTCTGCCCTGTGATGTCATCGGGCCATTGCCTAGAGACCTGGGACGCTGCTGGGCTAGGGCTGCTGCTCTGTGTGAGACCAGCAAGGAAACTTTGCTGGATGAAAAATCTTAACTAAGGGCCTTATTTTGGTTCATTCTTTCTGACAAAATCCTTCTTAGATGGACAAAACCATGTGCACTGCAGGGGGGGCAGATGTAACTTGTGCAGAGAGAATTAGATTTGGACTGATTTTGAAAACATAGTAGTTGCTTGTCACTGGTGACTAGTGGCCATACCGCATTTAGTGCCCTCGGGAGGACCTGGCTGGCTGGAGTGTACAGTATGTAGTCACAAAGGGGATTTTCTTTTTAATGGCTGTGTTTCTCGTGGATTTTAATAAAGAGTCCCGAGGGATCAGTAGAACCTGTTCTTCTGCATCTCAAGAACTTTCGGATCGTAGCCTCTTATGATGAATTTAGTGATGAGATTGTCTAGATTGTCTGCTAGTGTGGAGCGGTCACTTGTAATTCTGGCAATCCGTATCATCTGGGATTTCGGTAATCCTCTTTTTAATGCCGGTGCATGGTTGCTACTGTATTGCAGCAGTGTATTCCGGTCTGTTTTTTTCTCAAATACAGTTGTTTCAATGTATGGTTGTATTGTCCATGGTGGATGTCAGTTGGATTGGTCCCTCTGCTGTATTGATGTTATCAACAGGGCCGCCAAGAGAAATCCTGGGCCCCGGTACAACAACTTCCTGGGGCCCCCACGGACGGAGCTCCCGCACACTCTGTGGACCCGTTGTGGCCCATTCCATTAGTTACAAAATGCTCTGTTCCTGGACTTCCCTGTCAGTGGCAGTTACAGATGTGAGCCTGCAGCACAGTCCAATATTCAAAAAGGGGGGGTCATACAGTATATACTGCTACCCTCAGCAACTCACTGGCAGTTGATGTGACTGCCCCTCTTTGAATTTTGGACTGTGCTGGAGTCCAACCTCTGTAACTACCACTGGCAGGGAAGTCCAGGAACAGAGTATATTGTACCTAATGGAATGGGTCATGTTGGGGGTACTTGCCACCAAATAAAAAAAAACCTGTGTGTCCAGACCAGGGCCCCCCTGACAGGCCCGGGCCCGGGTAAATTGTAAGTTGTAATGTGTGGGAAAGGGGAAGTGGGAGATGGATCAGAGCACAGGTAATTTTTGGTAAATACAGTAAATATGGGTGTATATCGAGGAATCCACAATTCAAGATGGTATAGGAGGCCTGTTTAGAGGGATCTCAGCCAGGTGAGTAGCGTGGAGGTGCACCCTAGAGAGTAATTATATATGCAAAAAAAGAAGAAAAAGACTCTCTCTTTGTTTGGGGCACTCTTTGAAAATGATTACAATTCAGTAATCGAAGATTTGTAAAAGTATGTCATAAGGTATTGTCAGTGAGTAATGAGTAACAACACAAGTTTGAGTAGGATGATATAAGTGGATATATCGTGGAGCCAGTGTCACTGGGATAGGGTAGGCTAGTTATGGATGCTAGTAACACTTGAAGGGGTGGGTTTGAGTGACCCAACCCAGAATGTGGTATAAGTTAAAAACTAACTTTTATTTGGTTTTATTAAAATAAACACTAGACAAGAACGTTTTTTAGGCGCTCACACACAAACATATAACATATATATATATATAAAAATTGAGAGAATCACACTGACTCGTGTGTGCCCTGTGGGCATGACATCCCCTGGTTCGGCAACGCGTGTCTAGGCTCAAGAGGATACGTATGAGTCCTGAGTATAAAAACTCTAGAAAATGTCTCAGTAATGAGCCTATGAGGTAGGACTGAATTAGTGTAGCCCCACCCACAGCCCAGGTGATGATATTCCCCAACACAGGTAGTGGGTTAGAGGGGGTCACCTGCGTGTTGCTAGAACGGGATGTTATCTTTTAACACTTACTAGGATTCACTTAGTCAGAGCCACAGACTATCAATTAGAGAGTGGAGGTATAATGAATAGGTCAATACATGAAATTTCACCACAGTAAATAAATTGTATCAAGTATTACTGGAACAGTTAGTATTTCAACATTGTATCGAAAGGGTAGCAATCCCTCTGCAAAGTTTATCTGTTCTTGAGAAAAAATATAGTGTGGGCTGACATGTGACCCTCCTAGTTTATTTGCCAAAAAGGGAAAATATACATTTAGTTATAGTGAGATTCCGCATACTTAGGAATCTACTTTGTAAAGGACACTTTCCAGTGCCTGATGTTACGGACTGTTATATGCATTTGTTTGAACCGTACTTTCTGGTATTCTTTGCTACAGTCTATAAAAGTGTCATTCATCAACAATGATAGGCTTGCCTTCCAGGCCGGCAGTCCTATCTGCTTTTAACCGTCTATAAAGGTGCCCGTCGTCAAAAGTGTACTAGGGTATGACTCATTCAATGTAGACAGGCTCTAGTTCGGCTCATGGCCGGCATGTAAAGCATTAAATATAAATCGTCACAGTCTACCTGCTACCTTGTCGGCAATTACATATATATATGCAACAAAGATTGGTGTCAATACAGATAGCAATTAGCGCAAGGAGATAAGTTTATCTGTGCTGTAACAATCTCATGTTAGTTCAGTTTAGCCGACAGCTGTAGTGTCGACATAGTATGCTATACTGTCAGTATTTTCTGATTTAGTCCAAGCCAATCTCTAAGTATCAACAATATGCAAGCTGTCAAATCGGCAGTCTAGATAAGAGTTTCTAGATGACAGTTAATGTTTTATTTAATCATTAGCGGCTCAGGTACTGTTTGTGTGTACAGGTCTCTGAATCACAACATGCTGGAAATAATACAGATGCTCCCGCAAAGTAGTTGGATGGGGATTGGGGATATTAAGGTGGGGGATGGGGGAGGGGGTTTATGAACACAGGAAAAGAGGGAGAGGAAAATGACAAAGAAGATGGGGAGAAGAAGGAAGGGACCAGAAGGAGGTGAGGGTCTGACTGTATCCAAAAGGGTATGAGTGATCCCACCGACTTTATATACCCTTAACAATGGTGGGGTAGTCTGGTTTGAGGATTGGAAAGTCTCCTTTCACCTCTGGCAGGCTGCCCACTTCCAATTGTCAGCTGCCACCTAATAGTAGTGGGCTCTTATGGGTATTGTGGGGGAAGAACTCTGCCCAGTATGGAGTCAGAAAGAAAAGAAATTAGTGTTACCCTTTTAGTGCGAAAGCGGCTGCTGCCCACCTAATATACCTATCACTCGGGGTGGAATACTGTATGGAACTAGGAGAGGTCACCCTTCTCCTGTCATACCTTCATACGTCCCAAGTTAGCTGCCATCATTTATTAGGTGGGCTTTTTTAGGTATGGTGGGTGAGCAGGCTTATTATCACACTGTGGGGGATTTATAACACCAACGGTGTGAGTGTAGAGGAGAAGGAACAGGTTATGAGGAGGAGGACGGAAGGTCGCAGGTAAGAGGTGGAAGAGGGAACCAGGGAGGAAAGGAGGTAGAGGGAGTGCGGGTGAGCAGGTACCTGTGGGTGCACGCTATGCGCTGAGCGGCACTATGACAGTCCCGTCAGGAAGACTGTGGCTGCTGCGGCTGTTTGCGTCTTCCACGGTTATCGCGTGGAGAGGGCTGCAGGAGCTGGAGCTGATACGGCTGGTACGGCTGTAAGTATCAGGAGCGCTGGATAGTGCTGTAGCCGGTCTGTAGCGCGGCTGCTGCTGCGGCTGGTATGGCAAGACTGGGAGGCGCACAGTATCTGCGTCACTCCCACTAGAAACCAACGATCGTTTCACCTCTCTGGCTTCTTCAGGGTTAAGGTGTGTGATTAAGGCAGGTGCCTGCGCTGTCTATTTATCGCGTGAATACTGGTGCCTAATTGGTTCTCCCTGCTGTCAATCACGCAGTGGGAGAAAAATCTGGCAATGCTGTCAAAACGTATTTAATTGGTGTGAGACTTAGGAGACCTTTATTTTACAGGGTATCAGAGCACCTATGAAATGTATGTTTGTAACTGGCTTATCTGGAGCAGTTTATATAATGTTTATTTGTGTGATAAATAATTTACCACAGGGCATGGGATTTATTCGTGGGGGACTGACAGTTCTGAACCTGATATGGGAATAATGTTATTGGTCCCGTCGGTACAGTGGGATAGGCATGAGGGAGAATATGAAAAATGAATGAGAGAAAAAATAATAATATGAAAAAAAAAATTTAAGGAAAAAGGAAATGAGAAAAAAAGGGGGGAACAAGTCGATATGCGTGGAGTTTTAAGAAGGGGGTGAGTCTCCCCTTGTATAATAAAATAGGATAAAACTGCGATAAAGTGACCTGTGATGAGGTGTGGTGTGTGTCCAGGAGGTTCTAATTGCCATTATGCAATCTGGATAACTCCTGATGAGAGTGGGGATTGTGTGGAATATTGTGGAATAGAATATTATAGATACAGTACTGTGTGCCCTAAGTGCAGGAGGGATTACTGCCCAGGAGGGATTATTGCACCTGCTGGGTGTGATAGTGTATAGAATGAAGCGCTATGATTTTATCAAAGCGAGTTGACTTAGGTGAGTGATTGGGGGATATGTGCCCAAAATTGGGTAGGAAGTTGTTGTAAAATTATAATGTGTAAAAGGTTGTGAAAAACTTAAATAAAAATGTGAGAAGGTGATGCACGCGGTGATAGGAGTGAAAGCTGGGGGGATATCCTATAGGGTCCAAATGGTGAATGGTAGTGTGACGTGCTAAGTGTAGTGTATTGGACAATAATATAGTGGTGATGATCCCTACACTTAATAAGTAATACCGATTTATACAGTAGTGATAATCCCTACATATAATGTTAGTAAAGACGTCTGTGTGGGAGTTTTAACGGGGCCGTAGCCCTGTCCCGACATCTACATAGGGACAAAGGGGGGGGGGGGAATTAGAAAAAGAGGAAGAAAGAGAAGAAAAAAGAGAGAAAAAAGAAGAAAGAAAAAAAAAAGAAAAGAAAAAGGGGGGCAAAGGACCTACCGCAGCAATGTGCGGAGGGTCTTGAAAAGCTTTATCAAAGGTCCCAATTGGGTCAGAATAGTGTCGGTGGTGGGATCACAGGACAGTGTGTCCTCAAGGCGAATATTCCGTTGGTAGTGAGTGAGGAAAAATTAGAGGAAGGACCCGAAGCAGTTGTTCTCATTCAAACCATAAGGATTGACGGTATTTAGGTCGAAAATCCATCTGCTTTCTCTTTGTAGCAGTGCATTGGTCAGGTCTCCTCCTCTTATGCCCAGTTTGATTTGTTCTAGCCCAAACACTTTGAGGTCCCGAGGTGATCCTTCATGTTTGGCCAAAAAGTGTCTGGCCACTGACGTCAGTTTTTTAAATTTCAGGACATCCGATTGGGCATTCCTGATGTTGCCTGCGTGTTCCAGAATCTGCAATTTGAGTTTCCTGCTTGTCATCCCCACGTATCGTAGCCTGCATGTGCATTCCAAGCAGTATATAACCCCTGTGGTTTCGCAGGAGATGTAGTGTTCCACTGTCAGTATTTTGCCAAAGCGGTTGGTTACTTTGTTCAGTTTCTTCATGTGAGGGCATGCTTTGCATTTTGTACATGGGAAGGTGCCTCTGATCCTGGGTTTGATTTTAGGTGTCCACTGAAAGTGACTTTGGACTAATCTGTCCCTCAGGTTCCTTGCCCGTCTCCAGCTAAACTGTGGTCCTCTGTTCGTGATGTCTGCTAAATCAGGGTCCATCTCAAGAATATGCCAGTGTTTGCGGATGATGCCCTGCAAGTCTTGCCACTGATCACAGAAGTTCGTGATGAACCTAGTGGCTGGTTCCGCTGTAATTGCTTTTTTTGAAGAAAACTGGAGATCATCCCTCTGACATTTCAGAGCTAAGTATTTGGCATGTTTGATAGATCTTTGGCTGTACCCTCGTATGCGGAGTCTGGAGGCTAGATCTTCACTTTGGCTGAGGTACATCTCTTTCGTGGAGCAGTTTCTCCTCAGACGGAGGAATTCCCCTTTCGGAAGGTTTTTAATAGTGGGAGGGAAGTGTGCGCTTTCGGAAACCAGGAGGCTGTTTGTTGCTGTCTCTTTGCGGAACAGTTTGGTAAGTAGGAGATTATCCTCTGAGCGATAAATTGTCAGATCCAAGAATGTGATTTCGTTGGGATGGATATAGTGTGTTAACTTGAGGTTCAGGTCGTTGTTGTTGAGGTTTTGGATAAAGTGGACTAGACTCTCTTGATCTCCTTGCCAGATGACCATAATGTCATCTATATACCTCACCCAAGATATTATCTTCTGGGTGTGTATATCATTTTGTTCCAAAAAGACCACCTCCCGTTCCCACCACCCGAGGAACAGGTTGGCATATGTGGGTGCACATGCCGCACCCATCGCTGTTCCCCGGGTCTGTAGATAATATTTGTCGTCGAACGTGAAATAATTGTTCTTGAGGACAAATTCCAGGAGTGTTATGAGGAATCCCCCAAAGTCCGTCATACCCTCTGTTGTAATGAAGTATTTCACTGCTGACAGCCCTAGATTGTGCTCTATACACGTGTATAGGGACTCAACGTCCAGTGTGGCCAGGAGTTGATCCGCTTCCAGGTGTACGTCATGCACTCTTTTGAGAATGTCTCTGGTGTCCTGGACATAGGAAGGGAGTGTCAGGACATGATGTCGGAGGTGTTTGTCCAAAAATATGCTGGCCTGTTCTGATAGGCCTTGTATCCCTGACACTATGGGTCTTCCGGGTGGGTTTGAAAGGTTTTTGTGCACCTTGGGGAGCATATAGAACGTGGGGGTTTTTGGATTTTCCACTGTGAGGAACGCATGTTCGCTCTTCAGGATCACTCCATCCCTGAATGCCTGGTTTATGAGTCTATTATATGAGGCTTTGTAGTTGTTCGTAGGGTCCAGAATCATTTGTTTATAACATTTCCGGTCCTGGAGTTGCCTGTTCGCCTCCCTCATGTACATGTCCTTAGGCCACAAGACGATATTGCCCCCTTTATCTGATGGCTTGATGGTGACGTCCTCCCAGGAGGATATGTCCCTGAGGGTGTGTCTGTCTTGTTCCGTAAGATTGGGGTGACGGTTCTTTCTCATGTCCAGTTGGGTCATCAGGCCATTCATGTCTCTAGACACCATATCCAGAAAGATCTTGATTTCTGCGCTAAGGTGTTCATTGGGCATGAAGGAGCTCTTTTTCCTCAGAATAGGGCGTCTAGCTCCTTGGTCCTGTTGGCAGTTTGAGTCTTGTAGTTCCTCCAGAATTTCGATCATCTGGAGGTCTTGGGCCGTAAGTTCCGGATGTTCCTGGTGCTGAGTGGTGGTAGGGTGTCCCAAAGCGGATAGGGTCATATTGTCCTTATTGTGAAAATACTTCTTGAGGAGTAATTTCCTACCAAATAAGCGTAAGTCTTTTTCCCAGGTGAACCGATTCAGGGGTGCATTGGGAGAAAAGGATAACCCCTTGCCCAGGATTTTGAGATGTTCTGTTGAAAGCTCTCGTTTCGATAGGTTGATTATTGTGAGTTGTGTATCATCTATCTGTTCTGTTTCCTGGTTCTCGATGACTGTCGTTGGGGTTGAGGTGGGTCCCAATTTCTCCAGTCTCTGCCTCTTCTTCTTTCCTCTCCGGATCTTCCTCTTGTTGGATTCTGTCGGTAGCCCCTGCCAATGGGGCCTTCCTCTAAAAAAGGAACCTGAGGTCTTTGTTGGGCTGAAGGGGGTTCATCTATCTCCGAGATGTCCGTTTCTGAAGAACTATAATTGTGGACATATCTCCTATTCGGATTTCGGTTTTTGCTCCGCGTGTTGGTTGTCCACTTGAAGATGTGGCCACTTGCAAAGTCCTTTTTGTCCCTCTGGTATTTGCCCCTTTTCCTTTCTATGATTGTGTCCTCGTATCTTTTGAGGTCTTCTTTGTTTTGCTCAAAGTTTTTTTGAAAAGTTAGATCTTTTTCATATGTCTCCAGTTTGGTCCCTAGTTCATCAATTAGTTTCTCACAGCTGTTGAGTGTGAGCATGCTATGTTTGACAAGAATCCCCATAAGGTCGTTTGAACATTTGAGGAGGCATGTTTCCCATTCTGTTCTTAGGGCATCTGTCGCCAGCTCAAAGGTTGGGAAGATCCGGGGTCGTAGTCCTCTTGGCACTATTTTCTGTTTTATGTAACTGTTGAGGGTGCAATAATCCCTCCTGGGCAGTAATCCCTCCTGCACTTAGGGCACACAGTACTGTATCTATAATATTCTATTCCACAATATTCCACACAATCCCCACTCTCATCAGGAGTTATCCAGATTGCATAATGGCAATTAGAACCTCCTGGACACACACCACACCTCATCACAGGTCACTTTATCGCAGTTTTATCCTATTTTATTATACAAGGGGAGACTCACCCCCTTCTTAAAACTCCACGCATATCGACTTGTTCCCCCCTTTTTTTCTCATTTCCTTTTTCCTTAAAATTTTTTTTTCATATTATTATTTTTTCTCTCATTCATTTTTCATATTCTCCCTCATGCCTATCCCACTGTACCGACGGGACCAATAACATTATTCCCATATCAGGTTCAGAACTGTCAGTCCCCCACGAATAAATCCCATGCCCTGTGGTAAATTATTTATCACACAAATAAACATTATATAAACTGCTCCAGATAAGCCAGTTACAAACATACATTTCATAGGTGCTCTGATACCCTGTAAAATAAAGGTCTCCTAAGTCTCACACCAATTAAATACGTTTTGACAGCATTGCCAGATTTTTCTCCCACTGCGTGATTGACAGCAGGGAGAACCAATTAGGCACCAGTATTCACGCGATAAATAGACAGCGCAGGCACCTGCCTTAATCACACACCTTAACCCTGAAGAAGCCAGAGAGGTGAAACGATCGTTGGTTTCTAGTGGGAGTGACGCAGATACTGTGCGCCTCCCAGTCTTGCCATACCAGCCGCAGCAGCAGCCGCGCTACAGACCGGCTACAGCACTATCCAGCGCTCCTGATACTTACAGCCGTACCAGCCGTATCAGCTCCAGCTCCTGCAGCCCTCTCCTATGCGATAACCGTGGAAGACGCAAACAGCCGCAGCAGCCACAGTCTTCCTGACGGGACTGTCATAGTGCCGCTCAGCGCATAGCGTGCACCCACAGGTACCTGCTCACCCGCACTCCCTCTACCTCCTTTCCTCCCTGGTTCCCTCTTCCACCTCTTACCTGCGACCTTCCGTCCTCCTCCTCATAACCTGTTCCTTCTCCTCTACACTCACACCGTTGGTGTTATAAATCCCCCACAGTGTGATAATAAGCCCGCTCACCCACCATACCTGAAAAAGCCCACCTAATAAATGATGGCAGCTAACTTGGGACGTATGAAGGTATGACAGGAGAAGGGTGACCTCTCCTAGTTCCATACAGTATTCCACCCCGAGTGATAGGTATATTAGGTGGGCAGCAGCCGCTTTCGCACTAAAAGGGTAACACTAATTTCTTTTCTTTCTGACTCCATACTGGGCAGAGTTCTTCCCCCACAATACCCATAAGAGCCCACTACTATTAGGTGGCAGCTGACAATTGGAAGTGGGCAGCCTGCCAGAGGTGAAAGGAGACTTTCCAATCCTCAAACCAGACTACCCCACCATTGTTAAGGGTATATAAAGTCGGTGGGATCACTCATACCCTTTTGGATACAGTCAGACCCTCACCTCCTTCTGGTCCCTTCCTTCTTCTCCCCATCTTCTTTGTCATTTTCCTCTCCCTCTTTTCCTGTGTTTATAAACCCCCTCCCCCATCCCCCACCTTAATATCCCCAATCCCCATCCAACTACTTTGCGGGAGCATCTGTATTATTTCCAGCATGTTGTGATTCAGAGACCTGTACACACAAACAGTACCTGAGCCGCTAATGATTAAATAAAACATTAACTGTCATCTAGAAACTCTTATCTAGACTGCCGATTTGACAGCTTGCATATTGTTGATACTTAGAGATTGGCTTGGACTAAATCAGAAAATACTGACAGTATAGCATACTATGTCGACACTACAGCTGTCGGCTAAACTGAACTAACATGAGATTGTTACAGCACAGATAAACTTATCTCCTTGCGCTAATTGCTATCTGTATTGACACCAATCTTTGTTGCATATATATATGTAATTGCCGACAAGGTAGCAGGTAGACTGTGACGATTTATATTTAATGCTTTACATGCCGGCCATGAGCCGAACTAGAGCCTGTCTACATTGAATGAGTCATACCCTAGTACACTTTTGACGACGGGCACCTTTA
This sequence comes from Crinia signifera, assembly GCF_055691185.1. Lineage (NCBI taxonomy): Eukaryota > Metazoa > Chordata > Amphibia > Anura > Myobatrachidae > Crinia > Crinia signifera. The sequence goes on along the minus strand of NC_139227.1, from coordinate 90,660,714 downwards.
TAGACGGTTAAAAGCAGATAGGACTGCCGGCCTGGAAGGCAAGCCTATCATTGTTGATGAATGACACTTTTATAGACTGTAGCAAAGAATACCAGAAAGTACGGTTCAAACAAATGCATATAACAGTCCGTAACATCAGGCACTGGAAAGTGTCCTTTACAAAGTAGATTCCTAAGTATGCGGAATCTCACTATAACTAAATGTATATTTTCCCTTTTTGGCAAATAAACTAGGAGGGTCACATGTCAGCCCACACTATATTTTTTCTCAAGAACAGATAAACTTTGCAGAGGGATTGCTACCCTTTCGATACAATGTTGAAATACTAACTGTTCCAGTAATACTTGATACAATTTATTTACTGTGGTGAAATTTCATGTATTGACCTATTCATTATACCTCCACTCTCTAATTGATAGTCTGTGGCTCTGACTAAGTGAATCCTAGTAAGTGTTAAAAGATAACATCCCGTTCTAGCAACACGCAGGTGACCCCCTCTAACCCACTACCTGTGTTGGGGAATATCATCACCTGGGCTGTGGGTGGGGCTACACTAATTCAGTCCTACCTCATAGGCTCATTACTGAGACATTTTCTAGAGTTTTTATACTCAGGACTCATACGTATCCTCTTGAGCCTAGACACGCGTTGCCGAACCAGGGGATGTCATGCCCACAGGGCACACACGAGTCAGTGTGATTCTCTCAATTTTTATATATATATATGTTATATGTTTGTGTGTGAGCGCCTAAAAAACGTTCTTGTCTAGTGTTTATTTTAATAAAACCAAATAAAAGTTAGTTTTTAACTTATACCACATTCTGGGTTGGGTCACTCAAACCCACCCCTTCAAGTGTTACTAGCATCCATAACTAGCCTACCCTATCCCAGTGACACTGGCTCCACGATATATCCACTTATATCATCCTACTCAAACTTGTGTTGTTACTCATTACTCACTGACAATACCTTATGACATACTTTTACAAATCTTCGATTACTGAATTGTAATCATTTTCAAAGAGTGCCCCAAACAAAGAGAGAGTCTTTTTCTTCTTTTTTTGCAAAATTGTAAGTTGTACCTGCTCCCCCCCCTCTTTAGGCACCCCTGGTTATCAATGATGTTCTGTAATTCTTCAGGTGTTCCCCCCCACAGGAGCAGGAGGTCATCTATGTACCGTGCATACATGATGATCTTTGAAATGATGGAGATGTCAGAGAAAAAGAAGGAATTTTCTTGTTCAAACATGAACACGTGTATTGTTCACTCTTCACTGCTTTGCCTGCTTTATAATATTTATATCACATTATACAGTATAAATAGCTCTCTAAACTTTTTCTATTTAGAATTTCTGTTGAAAACAAATGATTTTTAATCAGGTTTAAGGTATAATCATTGAACTATTTTGATTATAAAAAAACAACCATTTTGTGAAATAAATATTAGCCATTTAAATGGTTAAACATTGACCAGTGAATTCTACTGCTTACAGTGACCTCAATATATAACCATTTGTATGGGGTATTTGACATGATTAATTGACCACCAGCTGTAGTATGGGTGACTCTCGTGGCAATTCCAGTCTGTGTGACTGTATAACATTTATTTTCTTTCCTTCTTCAGAAAATGGATCTTAAAATCTCAGTGTGGGACCACGATCTAGTCAATAACTGTGAGATCGGGAAGATACACTTAGGCAGCGGAGCTTCAGAGAATGCATTACAGCACTGGTCCTACATGCTTGCACATACTGGAAGTTCGGTAGCCCAGTGGCACAGTCTTCAGCCACCAGAGATTCACAGACATAAATCCATTCATACAGAAATGTGCATATTGTGGTGTCAAGGAGGCTTCAATATCAACCCCTGAATGACCCAAATAATGAAGGCCTCAACAAATTGCTAAATGACTCAAGAGTTCCATCTTGTTGTGGTACACATGGGGGGTGTGGACATGCTGGCAAGGGGCATTACCACATCTCCTGTAGGAATGGTCTTTACACACGTCTTTTTATGCTGCAGGCTGTGGGCACCAACTGCATCCACAGCGCGTGGCGCTGCTAAATCTCCAAACCTACCTGCACAATAAGGAAAAAAGTCCTAATGTCAGGAACAGAGGACTGATGGTACATGTTATAAAAAAAATTAAAAAATAAAAATCATACAACCGTAAGGTATATCCGTTCTGATTATTAATGATTATTAATGAAAGATACACAACCTGTCTACACCCAAGAAAACTGAAAAAAAAAAAATCATCATGTGTGTGCGTGTGTGTGTGTATATATATATATATATATATCTTTTATATTTGGCTACATCTGTCACTCAAAGTGTGTCTGAAGCTCTAACTCTGGGTGGAGCCTCTGACTCACATGACTGACTCACATGACTGACTCACATGACAGAGAACCAGCCCAGTGAGCCCACAGTGCCAGACACCCTCTGCCTCTCCATGTTACACAGCAAAGACACAAGTACTCACCAGACACACCAGGTGAGCGCCCCACACCTCCATACCTCCCAACATGACCCTCTCCAGGAGGGACCGAATGCTCTGTTTCTGGACTTCCAACTTAATTTATGATTGTCATCACCTGTTTTAAACAGGGTAATTGATAAGAAAGGTGTTTAAGCACAGGTGATGGTAATCCATAAATTAAGAAGAAAGTCCAGAAACAGAGCAATGTGTCCCTCCTGGAGAGGGTCATGTTGGGAGGTATGCACCTCCCTCCCCCCCCCCCATTCATGGCAACCCCACGATTAAATGGCACATGCAAAACACTGACATGGCTATGGTCGACAATGAAAAAGGTTGACAAGATTTATTTTTCACTTTTTCAATGTTTTCATATTCATTTTCATGTGTCGACATGGACACCAATGAAGTGCCACACTTATGTCAACATTTACATGTGTTGACCTTTCTGTGTTGATTTTTTCTTGTGGCGATTCGCGGCGCCCCCCCCCCGACCCCCCTCCCGCGATTTGCAGCACACCCCCCGCAATTCGCGGCACCCCCGGTGACTCCCGTGATTCGCGGCCCCACCCCGTGACACCCCCCTCCTGCGATTCACGGCACCCCACGACCCCCCCTCCCACGATTTGCGCCAACCCCCCGGGCCCCCCCTCCTGCAGTTCACGGTGCCCCCCACGACCCCCCCTACCGCGATTCCCCACCCCTGACCCCCCCGCCTGTCATTGCGGCAACCCCCCGGCCCCCGCGACCCACCCTCCTGCGATTCACTGCAACCCCCCGCGCGCCCCCCCTCCCACGATTCGCGACCCCCCCTCCTGCAATTCACGGCATCCACCCACGACCCCTCCTCCCGTGATTCGCGGACACCCCTCACCTCCTCCCTCCCCCCCACCCCCGCGCGCGATTCACGGCAACCCCAGGATTAAATGGCACATGCAAAACACTGGCACGGCTATGGTCGACAATGAAAAAGGTTGACATGAGTTTTTGAAGATTTATTTTTCTTTTTTTGAATGTTTTCATATTCATTCTCATGTGTCGACATGGACACCAATGAAGTGCCACACTTATGTCAACATTTACATGTGTTGAACTTTCTGTGTTGATTTTTTTCTTGTAGCAATTTTTTTCCAGTGACAACTATGTGCACGTCAACCTACACATCATCAACCAATTCTTTGTATAATATATAACACCTGTTCTGTTTTACTGTAGGTGTTTTAAGTCAGATCTTTTACTGCTACTATTACTGTTTATGTAAATGCATTCTGAATGACAGCAACATCCTACCATCCTTCTACAAGAATATATAACCAACTAGGTGATTCATCGCGCCCCGTGCCCCCCCCTCCCGCAATTCACGGACCCCCGCGCACCCCCCTCCTGCGATTCACGCCCCCTACCATGATTCACGTCACCCCCCGCGCACCCCCCCTCCCGCAATTCGCAACCCCCCCTCGCGCAATTCACGCCCCCTTCCACGCTTTGCGGACCCCCGCCCTCTCCAGCGATTCGCGGACACCTGCGCCCCCTCCCTCCCTTGATTCACGGCACCACCCGCGCCCCTCCCGCAATTCACGGCACCCCTAAGCCCCTCTTTAGTCCCCCGTATACTCACACACCCCTATCACTACCCAGCTTCCTGCTCTCCTGAACCGTAACTTCCACCACTGGGGAGTCGCTGACGCTGTTTTGCCCACATGCCCCTATCATGCCTCATAGCCCAGCCTCCTGCTCTCATGCACCCGAACTCCCACCCAGTAAGAGGAGACACTGACTGAGGGCCACCATCCTGTACTGCCACGCTGGACCCTCACCCACTGGCAGAAGCTGCACAGTATCTCCCACCCTCCTCTTTAGTCCCCCTTATGCCCACACACCCCTATCACTACCCAGCCTCCTGTTTTCCTGTGTCGTGACCTCCGCCAGTGGGGATCCGCTGACTCAAAAACACCCTACTATACTATTGCACACACACACCTAAACAACATGCACACACAGCCCCCCCCACACCCACAAATGTCACTGTACCATCCACACTATCAATGTACATCTTACTCTGTAACCGCTTTTTAATTAAACAAAACAATACACACCCCTTCCACATCATATGCTCTCTATTTAACACATTTCACCTATAACTCAAGTTGCAATACAGGCCATCTTTCATACAATTCTAACCATCTTTCTCATATACAAATGTTCACAAATTAAGGGGGCGCAGCCCCTTACGACGGTGTGAAGAGCGCCCGTAGGGCGCGATGAATCACCTAGTATATATATATATATATATATATATATATATATACATATACACACACATGTCTTGTGAAACTACATCTATTTCTCTTTCACACATACAGAAACACAGAGGCAATCACAAGGTGGCAGACTACCCTTCAAAGTTTTTGCTTCGAGCTAGTAAAAATATATGAAGATACTGAAATAGTGTCAGCAGCTTTACCTCAGGTTTTAACTAGATATGCTGGGTTCGGTTTTACCTGGATTTACACAAATCTCAAAGCGGGATCTTATTGGCTATTCAAATCACATGACAGCCGATGGCCAATCGGAAAAAATCTGAACTTGGGATAATTTGGTGATAATAACCTAATAAATCCGAACCTGCACAGCTCTAGTTTTACCACAAAGAAGGTGTATTTCCCCATCAAGGACAGAACATGTGTACCATGGTATATTTATTTACCACACACTCTACTGTAGATCCACAACTTACTCAGGAAGGCCATAACACATCCATCTGATTCAATGGGGCAGATGTATTAGGCCTGGTGAAGAGATAAAGCGGAAGGTGAAAAAGCATCAGCAAGTCAACTCCTAACTGCCATTTTTCAAACAAAGCTGATTGGTTGGTGCGTTATCGCCTTCCACTTTGTCTCTTTAATACATCTGCCCCAATGTGAGAAATGTAGCTTATGGCAGATAGATAAATATATAAACATACTATGGGATATATAAAACACACAATTGATTAAGTTGTTAGGCTGATAAGATGTAGTAAATTAGATAAAAAAAATGAATCATATTAAAAAACATGTATAAAACCAGGTATTGGGAAGGTGCACTCTCTCACTATGATACAGTACTTTGCATGGTATCATTTCCCGTTCAACTTCCTATAAACCAGGGATGGTGAACCTTTGGCCCTCCAGCTGTTGCTGAACTACACATCCCAGCATGCCAGTGGTGTAACAATAGCCCCGCAGTCCCCCAGGTGGTGGAGAGGTGCTGTATAGTTGTGGGCGCCGGGGTCTGCGGGGCTATGTAATGCCACTGCCACTGCTGCCTTCCGGGAGCTCACCTGTGGTCGGAGCCCGGGACCCGCAGAAGATTTGTCTGTGGTCCCGGCTCCCCTGTCCCCTCCTGGCTTCTGCTTCTAATCTAAACGGACCATCACAAAATGTCCGCCCCCATACAGCAGAAAACTGTCTGCTGTATGGGGGCAGACATTTTGTGATAGTCCATTTTCATTAGACGCTGAACTCGGAGCCAGGAGCGGACAGGGGAGCCGCGACCAAAGACAAATCTGCAGGTCCCGGGCTCCGACCACAGGTGGAAAGACAGACAGGTGGCAAGACATGGGTTCCCCATGCCTGATATAAAAGACCTCTAATGGACACTGATTTCAATACTCTCGGATGCAATCGTTTCAACACTCACTAGGGTTAGGTTTGCCTTTCTTGATGGCTTACTGGGAGCAGTAGGAGTTCTTGGAGCAGAGCCAAAGGGATCTGGTAATCATCTGGCAATCAATGATGTAGATGTTCAAGATCATCTGGAAAATAATATGCAGATTTGTGGTGCTGAGGTCTGGTCCGGGTTACACTAAAACTGGACAATGAGTGTGCAATGAGGTCCAATGAAGAAGGTGTAAATCCAATTTCAAGGGAGAGACTGATAGTAAACCACACTATGGCACTCCTTTAATAGTTTTATGTGAAATCAGCAATCAGCGTTTATCCAGAAATGAGATGTGTAACGTAAACTATATATCAATATTGTTACTTTTTTATGATACTGTATGTACAGCGGAATGTTTTCGGTTACAAATATGATTACACAATATAACTGATATCTGTATTTGTTTCTATTCATATTGTGGCAGGGACAGCATAGTTCTACATGGAGTTAGTATGGAACAGAAATATCAGGGTTTACAGCAGCAGCAGGACTGATTAGATCCAGTCCAGGTTATCCTAATATCTGATGTGAATCATGTTTTGGCTAATTAACAACACCTGAGGTTTCCTGTTAAATGTATCTTCAGAGCAGAGGGTCAGGATTCCCAATGCCAGTTAGTGACTGGGCAATAGGCTTGGGGTTTGGGGACTATGCTAGGGCCTTCTGGAGTGTTGTACCCACATTGTGAAGCCTGTATGTTGCCTGATGGAAACACTGCCATGCTGTAACCTGTAAATTGGCAAACTGCGGAGTCTGTATGCTGACTGCCTGCTACCAATAGAGACCGACTTCTTGTATCCACTGAATGTGATCTCTGTTACATAAATACAATTGTTCAACAGCGGGTCAGTGTCTGGAGACTGATGGAAATTATTTGTGCAACCCAGTGATTGTGGTCCATTATCTTGAAAGCCAGTTACCCTGGCCCTGACACCCGGTGATTATAGATTTATCCAGCGTGCTGGATATGAATCGCCGGGCTATAGTGATTCGTGGGGCCGCGCATTGCTATTGCTATGCCCCCCACACACACAGCGATGTAATTAAATGAAGGAACATCGCTCAGAAAATAACCTGAAAATCGCTACGTTTATAGGCCCCCACTAGCTTCACAATTAAGATGCACAATACTTTATTACATTCAGCAGAATATTTCAGTGTGATGAAACTACAGACATCTCTGCTTTGAAGCAGCTTATTATATACAGTAAATATGTTTGTCATGTTAAAAAAAGAGATTACTGTTAGTTTTATATCAGCATGTTGTATCCCTGATGGGAAAGCTGAAACTATAACTAAAGGTGCATGAACACTGAGCGGTTTTCCCCATGCCAGCGATTTTCACAGGGGGAAACAGGCCCTAAATTCCCATTGATCTGACCACTGTCTGTAATATGCTACATGTGTCTAGTTCACCACTGTATACTGCATGTGTCCAGGGCCGCCGAGAGGTATGCCGGGCCCCGGTAAAATTTTGGGGCGTGGCCTAATCGTGGGGGGGCGTTGCCACCTACAGCAATTAGGCAGTCTAAAGTCGAGGGAGGGGGTGTGTGTGTTGGTATTGTCTTCCCCCCTCTCAGCAGCAGCACACACCTACAGCATGTGCTCAGCATGAGCTCTCACGCTGTCAGTGAGACATGCTGTTAGAGGTGTGTGCTGCTGCTGCCCGGGAAGGGGGGGGGGGGGGAGAAGGACCAAGGCCCCTCTAGCAAGCCCGGGCCTGGGTAATAAGTACCCACTCCCCCCCTCTCGGCGGCCCTGCATGTGTCACGCTCCCTGCACAGCTCTCAGGCTCTCCCAGCCTGATGCTCGTTACCTTGTGGAAAATCCATCCCTGCTGCTGGGGGCCAGCAACGTATGCCTAGCTGGAGAATGCGTATGCATGCAACCCACTATATGTGACCTGTGTGTGCATCGCAGCAAATGTAAAAGGACATATCTGTCACAGAAATATATTATTCCTGGGGAAACCACAGAGAAAGATGTACTTGGTACAAGGTAATCTGCACTGACCAGTTTTCTACATTCACAGTTTAGACTTCAGTATCTCAATAAGTATCTGGTACAGTCACCATGCGGTATTGAGTGTCACAATGAGCAATTACTGCATACAGAATCTGCCACATACAATTCATTCCTTTATTTCCAATGTGCCGTTACAGAGTAACTGCCACATACTAGGCATTCCTTTATTTACTATGTATGACCGGCCGTGCAACTGACATTTCAAAATATATGGAACTTCCAACAGTATTCCGTCGCTAGATCAACAATAAATCAGGGTTGCCTACCCTCCCAGATTGGTGAGGAGGGTCCCCGAAATTGGGTCCCCTCTCGGCCCCCCGGAAAGGTGAGCAATCTTCCCAGATTCTGCCACACCCTCCACATCTCCACGGCAGCTGCCCGACCGCCTTGTTGAAATACTGTGATTCACAGATTTTCGGGGGGAGGGGGCGGGGCTAAGTAGGCAACTAGCGCCATTTAGCCCACCCCCTCACAGAGGCTCTGCAAATCGGGGGATTAGCAGTGATGGGGGGCGGGGCTTGATGACATCTACATCAGGCCCCGCCCCCAGAAGTGATGCTGACTGTCCTCTACGTGCTTCTCCCGGTGCAGAGACTTAAAAAGTAGACAAGTATGCAATAATTAGGTCGACAACTATTGGTCAACAGGCCAAAGGTCGACACATGAAAAATGTTGACACGCATTAGGTCGGTGTGTTCAAAAGGTCCACATGGAAAAAGGTTGACATGAGTCCTGTCCTGGGCTGACCAGCCATGGTGTTAATGTGACAGCCGGAGGACCTTGTATAAAAAGTGTCCCCTGGCCGAGGCATTGCACCGCTGGCTGGTGCTGGTTCCAAAATACGAGGGGACCCCTAGTTCCTTTTTGTCTCCCATATTTTTGGAACCAGGACCAGTCCAAGAGCTCGGTGCTGGTTTCTAAAATATGGGGTGGGGCCGCAATTTATTTCCCCCAGTTTATTTTTTTCAGCTGTTGCACCCTATTACATCTTGCCCCCTGTCTTTTGCACCTGCTATCTTGATCATCTGTGCCTAGCTTGGGGACAACGGTGCCTTTTCTGGAGACACTGCCTACAATCATAGGCGTGCTCAGCACATATTATTAGGGGGTGCACTGTCAAAGGGGTGTGTTTAGCACTACCTATTGGGCGTGTCTAACACTGGCCATTGGGTGTGTCTAACACTGGTAATCAGGCATGTCTACCATCATCTATTTGCACTCACTACGATATTAAACATCTCTCAGCAACACCATCTTCTACCTATTTCAGTGTTAGTTTTCTAATTACTCTGTGTAACTGTACATGCAAAAATATGATATGACAATGGTCTAGTACAACACACACACACAAGCTCTGATTGGCTCACGAGCCACTGCTGCATTTCAAATGGCTGAGGGCCGCCGGAGGTCCTGTAGATGAAGCGTCATAGTGGCAGGGAGGTGTTCATTAGGGTGTGCACAGCATCAGGGTGTGCCTGTGCACACCTAACAATGTGCGCACACCTATGCCTGCGATCCATCCGCTGTGCCATCCATATGTATCTAATTCCTTTACTTTGTTTGTCTTCTCTTCCCAACTGCTCCCCCACGTATACCCTGGTTTTTAACCATTTATAAGCCAAATCGCGGCAAACAGAAATCGAAAGCCTTCAATCCTGATGCGCGGCCCGCGGCATTGAGAATGAAAATAGAAAAATAGACTGTGCTAGCAGGGCAATATAGTAGTGATCTGTACTATATAGTCTAAATTGAATGTGAACACTGCGCTGTGCGATCGAAACTGATCAAATCGATTCAACACATACAGTACAACTCCAGGGAGAGCTGCAGGTGGAGGGAGCTGGGCAGCGGGAGCTGGGCAGCGGGATTTGCGGAGAGCCAGGGAGAGGACCTGCAGAAAAAAAATACCTCTACAAATGAATGGGAGGCCACTGATTGGCTAAACAAGAACTGAGAGAGTGTGCCATTTGTCCCATATTTTGATGATACAACTATAGTAGCAAGATACAGTATATAATATTGTATTAATAACTTTGTTAGAAGTGTTGCCATTGGTATGTTTTAATACACCAGAACAATGACTAATAATAACTATCTAGTACATGGAAAATCTTGAAAATATATATTTTTCATAATAAAAATATTGTAGAAAATTCTGCCTCTTGTAGCTAATACAAGTAAAGCACTAACATACAAAAGTTACACTGCTCCCCCTACACACACACACACACACACACCATGGACAGTGGGTATAAAAGGGGCATGATAAATTACTCAAGTAGCCTTGTAGAGAGGGCATGTTCAATGTGATCCCACACATGGAGGGGCCATCGAGAGCAAGTCCCTCATTGGAAACTTCATCCGGACATATACAGTAGGTAAAAGGCTCCTGGAAAATCTGACAGCATCTCTGCCCTGAAGTTCTAGCCTGCTTTACCGGGAGGCTCCATAAGTATTCGCTTGGACATTTATGGTAAAATTTAATAGGATGAGAGATTCAGAAAGTGAGAGATTTGGTAAGAAATCTCCAGGTTTTTTTTTAAAGCGGCAATCATTTACACTGCAAAACCAGTTTGATTTTGCTGTGAAAATGACTGGCGCTTTAAAAAAACCTTGAGATTTCTTACCAAATCTCTCACTTTCTGAATCTCTCATCCTATTACATTTCCCCCTGAAATCAACTCAAGCTAGAATTCATTAATACAGTAGTTTATACTTTTTTACTTATATTTTACAATATTCATTATGTGGCTTATATTAAATGCATTTACAATGTTTCTGTTACTGTATTCAATATACTCAACGGTTTGAAATATTTTACATGCACCATTTAATCTTCATATAATAAACCATTTCAAACCCTTCACTCATTTAAACATATAACTTTGGTGAGATAACTACTTAGGTTACCGTCTTCGCTTATGACTTGTTACTGCATACACTATCTCTAAGGGTGCCGGATGACCAGTGCCAGATTAAGGTCTAAATGGGCCTGGAGCTAAAAATGATCAAGGGCCTATTATGCTCAATAATAGAGGTTGTGGCTAGCACCTAATAATGTAGGAGGCGTGACCAGTGATCTGTTTGGGTGGTCGGCTCATGGTTGTGTCTCTATTTGTGTAAATACTTTAAAATAATTATATATGCCTGGAAAAGGCAGGGGGCTGGCATAGGAAAAATGCAAAGGGTTTAGTATAGGGTGGAAAATGGCAAAGAGGTTGGCATATGCAAGGGCCTGGCACAGAAAAGAGGGAAAATAGAAGCTGGGCGCCCTCCAAAGGTGCACCCGCAGGACGCCGATGTCCTAAGATACTTGTGGGGTGAGGCTGCACTCCAGTCATAAAAAAAATACTGAAAGCCAAAACTTGGTAGACAATATGTCAGCACCTTTCATTTGGTCGTCTAAGTTTACCACACCATATACCCCTATACAATTCATGTAACTCAATAGTAACCCCCTTATACTGTACTTGCCTCTTACACATTATGCCACATGGAATGAGTCAAAATTCACTTTGTGCCACACAGATTAAGGCAAAATTCACATTTTGCCACATGTATTGAGCAAAAATACACACTATACCAAACGTATTGGAACAAACATTCACAATATGCTTCATAAACAGGGACATTGCATGCCAAAAGCACGTATTAAAAATTTACACCAAAATACCCATTACATGTTAAGCCACACACCATAATGCCTATTAAAAATTATGATACATAAGTTCTGCTTACCTACATGCTCATTGCCAGGGGTTCCATGCTCATTGCCATGTGGGATCACATGCTCATTGCCAAGGGGGAATACATGCTCGCGGCAACTGGGGGACAGCCACCGCCAGACAGAAGTGACAGCCATTGACAGCCAGGCAGAGAGCAGGGGGCTGCCTGGCTGTATTCAGAGCACTGCAGTTCCCAGGTATTTATTTATCTTATTTTTATTTACAGTTTCTTATATAGCGCATACATATTACACAGGTTTTGTTGCACTGAGATGTAAGCTGGCCATTATTATTATTATCAGTTTCTTATATAGCGCATACATATTACACAACGCTTTACAGAGAATATTGGAACATTCAAATCAGTCCCTGCCCCAGTGGAGCTTACAATCTATATTCCCTACCACATGTATACGCACACACAGACATTCTAGGGTTAATTTTGTTGGGAGGCAATTAACCTACCAGTATATTTTTGGATTGTGGGGGGAAACTGGAGCACCCGGAGAAAACGGGGAGAATATACAAACTCTGTACCAAATCAAGGCCTTAACTTAGGCCACAAGATGTCTCACAGATTCTCCACAATATATTCCCAACGATTAGAAACTTGTTAGATCTTCGTTTACCCCGGATAAAGTGAAAAAATGCTCCCTATGGTGTAAAGTAAGCATTTATTCAGTACAAATAAAAAAAAATTACTGGTGCCTGTCCTTGTGTTTCCTTCCTATTTTCCTATAGATTGTAAGCTCGCAGCAGGGACCTCCAACCTTTATGTCTGTCTGTTTTACCCAGTTTGTTCTTTCAGTGTTGTCAACATTTGTAAAGCGCAATCTGCTGCGCTATATAAGAAACTGTAAATAATAATAAATTGTGATTAATTTCCTTGTTCAGAATCCGGAATTCCATGACAGTCTGTCCTCGAGGATTGAACGAATGAACTCTGTGGTTACAATCTCCAATGGGAAATGCCTACAAGTAGTGATGATAGAAATGTATAACCTTTCTCCGCCCGTTTTTGCAGCCCACCATGCACTTCATTATGTTTCCAAAGCAGTGCAGATGGTTTCACCAGGAAACTGGTCTAGATTCTGTTTCCTATACCTCCTCCTACTTATAGCATATCCATTACCGGTGCCTGGTTTCTGTTATAGACCATGCTTTTATTTAAACTGGTCTCTCAGTGGCAGAAAAATTTCCCCAAACTTGTCCTCACCTTATAACACTCCACTGCCACTCTGATAGCTCCCTCATATGGGGAGATGTTCCTGTACATCTTCCACATAGGCTACCTATTTTGTAAACACTGTGGGGTAAATTTACTAAGATAGGATGTTTCCCATAGCAACCAATCAAATTATACTTCTTATTTATTTAGCACCTTCTAGAATATAAGAGATAGAAGCTGATTGGTTTCTATGGTCACCATCTCATATTCAATTGAATGCCCATCTTCGTAAATTTGCCTCTGTATGGCTGTTGGGATAACAGCAATGGACATTTGTTTGAAATGTGACCAGGATGGGGGGTTACTTTTACCACTGTATGTGGGACTTCCCTTCGTTAAACATTTTTGGGAATTGGTGGACACATATACTAGTGCACACTTGCTTAACAATGAACCCTTAAACAAGAATAGGAGTTCCTAGGGGTGATCAACCCAGCCTTTCGGATTTACAAGGGTTGCAGAGATTTGGTTTTAGTTGTGGCTAGGAAAAGCATCCTACAATGATGGATACAGGAGTGTCTTCCCACATTCAGGAGCTTATTCTGATCGTAGCGGCCAAACGTGCGTACGTTCCAAAACAACGTACGCTATCCGTACGCGGCCGTTGGGGTTAAGTCCACCCACAACTCAGCCGCATACGTACGGCCAGAAACAACGTCAAAGGGGAGTGGCGTACAATTGAGCGTACGCCAACGTACACGGACGGGCCAGCCCTTACACTCCGACAACTGGCGTACAACTGAGCGTACGCCACCGTTTACGGACGTCTCTCGTCCGTCTTCCCGCCGACTTCTTGCGGAAATCTGAGCGTACACCAGCTTGCACGGACGGGTCGCTATTGTTTTCAATGGAAAACTCAGCTTATGTCACCGCGAGTGAGAGTGAGCGTACGTCCGTGTACGCTGGCATACCCTTCACATATATGGACCTGCAAATCTTGCCTTTCAACTAGAATTCTGACAATTAATTAATTATTCTATTTGTTATTCAATTATTGTTTTCTATTAACTCAATTGTCTACCTTAATAATGACCCTAATAAAACAACATTTTAACCCTCATTACATGTATATTTGTTATGTTCTAATGTGGCATTTTAATCACTATCTATGTGTCCCAATATTGCTGTTACTTTTAAATCAAGTTATGTTGGTGTTTCTGTATATGTACTAAATTATGTCCATAATTACTTTGTCCAAAATGTGTAACATGTATACCTACCCTGATGTTATGTGTGATGTTTTAATCGAACAACATTAAACATTCATGCATTTTCACTATGTGTTATTTTACTCAAAAACACACACATTCACACATCAATCATTACCCCTCACCTCAAATTACTAATATAACTTACATTACACATCTGTATGTACCTACCCTTACAAGCCCTCTAACATATTTATTATTAAAAACACAGGCAATTTATAACACAATATAAACTTTTATTTATAACAAACATAATAAGGGGGGGGGGGGGGATAAAAATAAATTAAATGCGGGCCTCCAGTAGGCCAAAAAGAATTTGCAAATAATAAAGGGTCAGGAAGATCTCCCGAATAAGGGCTGCCACCTCCTCCTGCTGCTGTTCAGTGTCTGTAGTGAAGGGATAAAAAAAAAAATTAATATATAACATACACAAATGTTTGTTGTATTTGTACATAATAAAAAGTTGTGAGTTATGTGTGAAGGCCACATACATTTTTAAACTACATTGAAGATGGGTCTGCTGTAAACACAGTACTAAAAAATAATATGTTAACACATACTGTACATAGTAAATAACATTAATTCAATTACTCCTTCTTGGATGAATGTATGCTGTATCCCAATTGCTAGTTTGGTTTTGGGGGACTCTCCTCTAACGTCACAATTCGGCTGTGCTATTTAAGGGTTATGACATTGTGGCGGCTTTAGCACTCCTTACTATTTTAAATTTAGGACATTGCTGTACAAATTATAGGCCTAGAGCTATGTTTGTAAAGCATGCATCCGCATGGCCTCACACACTATTAACAAAACAATCTCTACATTTATGTTGCACATCATGCTGGGAACTGGAGTTACCCAACACCTGGAGCCACATAACTACAACACCACTAATGTCGGATATCTCATTGGATGTACTGTTATGTCAATTATTCAAGGGGTGAGGCATGGCCACACTCCAAAAAACCACCAAGGGGACCCTTGTTCCTGGAGAAGGACAGGCCACACCTCATGGTCGCCCTGCAGTGATATGTTGCAACTAATGTTGATGTTGGATACACATATGTGGTTGTTGTGATTGTTTATGTGTAGAAATGTGTAGGTAAACATTAGACACATTATTTACTTACGGCTACTTGAGCCATCCTGGTCGCCGCTGGTTGGCTGTGCGGTGGTTGGGGGGGTCAGGAGCAAGGGGGATGGGATTGGAGTTTGGATGCTGGTAGTGGGTGTGAGTGGGGATTGGAGAGGTTTGGGGGTGGGTGGTGGAAAGGTGTAGGGGGGTTGGAAATGGGGTGGGGAGGGGGTGGGGGTAGGGGTGTGGGTGGGGGTGGGGGTAGGGGTGTGGGTGGGGGTAGGGGAGGGGGTTGGGGAGGGGGTGGGGGTGGGGTTTGGGGAGGGGGTGGGGGTTGGGGAGGGGGTGGGGGTGGGTGTTGGGGTGGGGGTTGGGGAGGGGGTGGGGGAAGGGGATGGCGAAATTGTGTGGGCCCCAGCTTGAGCCATTGTCTCCTCCTCTTCCTCCTCCTCTTCTTCCTCCTCCTCTTCTTCCTCCTCCTCTTCTTCCTCCTCCTCCTCTTCCGGCTGCTCCTGGGCTGCCTGGTCCCGGGCTGCCTGCTCCCGGGCTTCTATGCGGGCTCTTGCCCGTGCTGAAATGTTCATGTTGATGGCATAGAAATCGAAGATTGGGTTTCATAAAAAAGGGGGAAAGAAAAATTCACATTAGTCATGCTCATAACCTTCCAAATTATCATTGCTGTTATATTTCAGACATTTATCATGCAAACTAATTGATATGCTACACCCAAAAACTGAGCAACTACTTAAACCCCCCCTATACACCCCCTATACACATCCCTATACACCCATATACACCCCCTATACACCCCCTATACACCCCCTATACACCCCCTATACACCCATATACACCCCCTATACACCCCCTATACACCCCATATACACCCCATATACACCCCCTATACACCCCCTATACACCCCATATACACCCCATATACACCCCATATACACCCATATACACCCCTATACACCCCATATACACCCCCTATACACCCCCTATACACCCCATATACACCCATATACACCCATATACACCCCATATACACCCCATATACACCCCATATACACCCCCTATACACCCCATATACACCCATATACACCCCCTATACACCCCCTATACACCCCATATACACCCATATACACCCATATACACCCCCTATACACCCCCTATACACCCCATATACACCCATATACACCCCATATACACCCATATACACCCCATATACACCCCCTATACACCCCCTATACACCCATATACACCCCATATACACCCCATATACACCCCCTATACACCCCCATACTCAGGAACATATTTATAAAAAGTACAGAAAACATTGCAAAAAAACGCAGGCATACTAGTAAATAAAAACTTACATCGGGCAATATGGCGGCGAAGTGATGATAGCAACACTGGCTGCCGCCGGCGCAGGTCAGACCAGCGCCGCTCAACTTGGCCCAGGCTCCTGTGAACGCCGGTCCGGGCGAAGATTAGCCGGCGGGCAGCATTATATGCCCGCCGCTTGTCATTATTCGAGACATAAGGGCCCCTGGGCCCCAGGCGCCGGTCCATGACCTCAACCAAGGCCAATAGCTCCTGGGTAGAAAACGCCCTAGCCCTGGTTGAAGTCATAGTGGCAATGGCGCAGTTATTAATTGCAGGTACATATATCACTTTTGGTGCTTGCTGATTGGTGTAAAAAATTGTTTGTTTAGTATTAACTTTATTAATCCTTCTTACATGAACAAACTGGATGCGAATAGAAACTTACGCGGACCGTTCCGATATACACACCACAACCAACAGCATGCATTCAATGTATAGAGAGGAACTGTATATACAGTGTGCGTAAAAGAATACACGCAAGCGTCTACTAATAAATACGCTGCTAAAAGGGGCACAATACACCCATTTCCATGGAGAGACGTACTGTATATACAGTGTGCATAAAAGAATACACGCAAGCGTCTACTAATAAATACGCTGCTAAAAGGGGCACAATGCAACATGTTGGTGTATGACAATTTCAGACTCATTACATATGTAAGGAAAGCATTATAACGTGATGTTTTGAAATGTGACTCACAAAGCATACACGAACTCCAACAGATACCAGCTGACAACACTCATCATTGGAATGACAGGTGCACACATTTCACGATGCAGAACACAATGCTCCACAACCTGTGTATGTGCATATACAGGTGATTGATCAGGTGCGTGGAGACCTGCGTAATTTAAGCGGCAATCATCGGCGGGAAATATGGGCGTAAATTAGCAAGTACATTGCGGGGAAAAATATACGCCCCCTTGTTCATGGCGGGAGATTAACATATAAATATTCAGTCAGATGCAGGCCAGAATTGCTGCAAACATGTCTAACTCAGACGATTCCGCAGCTGAGGACGCTCTGCAGAGAGCACAAGCAGAATCCCTGCTTGAAGCATTACAGAAGAGGGAACAGGAGCGGAGAAGGAGGGCTCAAGAGAGAGGTAGCCTGCAAGACCAAGCGGGCCCCTCACTAACAGGCCCTGTTCAACCTCCACCAGCTCCACAAGGGCCAAGCAACCAGCCAGAACAAGAGGTTGCATCTCTCCAAACAGGTGTGACCCAGCAGGTGCATGTTGAGAGAACTGGGGCCACCAGAAAACGAGCTGCAACATCTAGGGTGAGGACTGAGCAGGATACCACCTCCAAAAAGAGAAACCCTGCATTTGTAGAGGCAGAATTAAGAATTTTAGTGCCCAGAGCACGTGAATGGATAGAATTGCCAATCAGGAAGCCGGGTGCCAGTGCAAGGAGAAACCTTTGGGACAAGATAACAGAGGAAGTGAACCAGGTGTCACCAGTGGTCAGAGATTGGCTATCGGTGAAGAAAAGGCAAGAGTGTTTGTCCCCCTGATAATGTCATATGTGTGTACATATGTTACATGTATGTTTTGAGAATAATAGAAAGGTGTGTTTGTAGATAGTGCTACACTTCAATGTCACATGTGAACACAACCATGTCTAATAACCCACATTGATATATGAAACATGCACCATTGGTGTGATGTGAGGTTATGGGCACAGTTCTGCTCATGTGAAGTATGTGAAGTATGTGATGGGACAAGAGAAAGTGTGTTTTGGAAAGAGTTGTTGTAAAGGTGCCCATACACGTTACAATTATTGTATACAATATTGTATACAATATCGCATCTCATAGCATATCGGTTTAGCGATGAGTACAAAAAGTATGTGCAGCACATACTTTTTGTACTAGATCTCATCTAATCTGATCTCATCGCAAAACCGATATGCTATGAGATGCAATATTGTATACAATAATTGTAACGTGTATGGCCACCTTTACATATGATGCAACTGAAACAAGAATGAGCAAACTGTGCACATGTAGCTGGTGAGAAACTACACATCCCAGTATGCCATCCCATAGTTAAATGACTCCATAATAACCACACTGTCAAGCTATGGTGGAATGTGTAGTTTCACAACAGGTGAAGGTGCCTAATTTGGCCAGGGATGATGTCATTTCTGCATAGTGATCTATGTATGTGCATTTAGTGACCTAATGAATGAGATGAGACACTGAAATGCCTCCTAATGGAGACATTAATGTGTGTGTGGGACACATATGGATAAAAAACATAAGATCACCCACACTAGGAAATGTAACGTAGTCATGATGTTCACTAGCACAGTGGTGCACATATCTCATGGTGATATTTGTATTTTTAAACTTGTAGGTGGACCGACTTCAAAAGTACACTGAAGAGGAAGATGACTGACCGGTACAACCACAGCATGTCCACCGGGAGGGGGCCTATGCCAGACACCTTGGAATATACCCCCCTGGAGCAGGATGCCTTGGATGTCATTGATGTGGCCGAGGTCAGGGGGATCTCCAATATGGACAGTGAGCTCCCGGCGGAGGTCTTTGATGCTGCTTTTGATGGTAAGTCACAGTAATGCATTGTATTTTGAAAGAGATTTTTTAGTGCGTATGTGATGGTGACATTGTTTTCAATTATTATCCTAGCAGAAGCAGAAACCCAGGATGTACCGGCAGCATCTTCCTCTGCAAAACCACAGGTGGAGCAAGTGGTCCAGCCTCCACCAAGAAGACACCCCCAGCCCCAGCCACAGGAGACATGGGATGAGAACATGATGGTGACGCTGGAGAGGATCGAGCAGCAAGGGGTGGATGCTGCGCTCCGTCAGCAGCAGATTGGGGAATTTTTGGAGGATTGGAAGGCCACAAACAGGCAGCAGTGTGAGGCCTTCAACCGCATTAATGACACTCTGGCGGCTGGCATGCAAAACATTGGCCAACACCTCAGCCGCCTGAATGACATTCTTGCGGAGCTGCTGCCCACCGCCAGGTCCCTAAGGGACAATCCCCCATCTGCTGCCCCACCCCAAGCTGCTCCCCAACCTTCCACCTCTGCTGACCCTCCTGTGTCCACTAGGGGAAGACGCCGCAAGCCATCTGACCCAAAGGCCCCTGTCCCCAAGGCCCCATCTAAAAGGGGGAGAAAAGGGCCCAAATAATGAGACCTGGTTCACTTCCTCTGTGGTTGGACCCCAAATGTTTAAATTGCACTGGACATCCACTTCCTGAGTTGGCCATCTATCCATTTTCGTGCCATGGGCATTAAAGTTCTTATTTTGACCTCTACAAATGCAGGATAAATTTTTGGTGGTGTGTATCTTGCTTAGTATTCACCCTGGTTGTTGCAGTACGTATTCTGGTGTCCCCATTTCTTTCACCATTGCATTTGCAGGGTAACACATGTTTGGAGATATGCAACCTCTTGTTCTGGCTGTTTTTTTTATTTTTGTGTCTATTTTATTTGTTTATTTGATTTATGACATGAAAGTGTCTACTAAGCTGTGATGCTGAACAGCAAATAAATTTATTTTACCAATTAAAACAAAATTGTTGTATGTGTAATTTCTTGTGTGAAACAAATACTAGATTTATGTGTACTTACTGACCAGGGTATTTTTGAACATTTGTTGAAGTGTGGTCGAAGTTTCCCATGTGTAACCCTCTCCATGGTCATTCCCATGTTCCTATCCAACTTTTCCCTGCTAATTAGTTTGTGTCAGCACATGTGCAGAGCAACTTAATAGGTGAGAAAGCAGTTTGTGTGCAGGTGAGGTAGCTCCTACAGTAGTAGGTAAAAGCAGGTCCAGAACAATGCTTTCCTCATGGAGTGGGTGAGGCAGACAAACAAGGGTCAAAAGGTACATTTGTGTAGGAATGCATATGTGTCCTCCCTAAAAAAAGATGTGTGAATCGGCCAAACATGATAAAATTGCTTGTGAAGAAACATGTATAAGTTTTTAAATATATATGATTTTACAGTGTCATAAGCAGATGTAGGAATCCTTTGTTAGAGAGATGTGAGTGCAATAATGTGATTGGTGGCATCTTACATCCAGAGTGTAGTCAAATCCAATTCATAGCAGATCAGATAGTGGTACAGTTCTGTATTTTGGGTACTATACAAAGATTGTGTGCAAAATAGTGGGCATGGGCTTAAAACATTGCTGAAACATCCTTTGTAGGTGTTAGATGTGGTTTATGTTATTGTATCATAAATACAAAACCTATGTTTGTATTAGAGTGAACACGTTGACACATGTCGACTTGTGTAGATTGAGTGTGCTACTGTGTAAAGTCTATGAAAGCACGTAGTGAATGTGTGTAACTGTTTAGCAAATAGCTACCTTAGCATATATAAGCAGGTCTTAAAAAGATTCTTACCTTAAATTAAACAAACCTTTAAATGTAGAGAAGTATAGAAAGATAAGCTTCCAATGTGTTTGAGTGCTGTGTGTGGCTTGCAGGTAGTGAAATCATGGTTTGGACTTAATAGACTGCAGCATTGCTTATTACATTCAGGTGTATGTGTTTGAGTAGTAATCAGCGTAAATTAGCAAACCCAGGTGCACGCTGGCATGCGGTATCTGTAGGGGTGGTTTGAGATGGCGGTTGGCGGCCGCCTGTTTTGTGTCCGAAATGAATGGTGCCTTAGTCGATCGTGCGGTAGTAGCACCGCTCATTTTTGGTGCACACCCCCGTGTACGCCCATATTTACGCCCATTTTCCCTCATTATTTCAGCCGCTCCCCTCTTCACGCCCCTATGCCGCCCCCAATGCCCGTACACTCGCGTATAGGTTTTTTCGCACGTAGAGGCCCGTCCGTAAGCGTTTTGGAGTGTTCGCGCCTGCGCATTAGCGAATGTACGCATGCGCAGATCATAAAAAATCCCGGGACGTACGCGTACGGCCCGGCCGCTTCAACCAGAATAAGGCCCTGAGTCTTTTTCTTACCAATTTTATACTGGAAGCCTCTCTTCACAAATAAACCAGACTTTTTAATCTTTGGGAAGTGTCCTAGGTTGCTTGCCGTCCAGTATACACATCCAAATAAAAACTTGCTTCAGAACTACAGAGTGGCATGAGGCGCGATTGGTATCGGCTGGCCCCCCTGTACTACTCTCTTCCCAAATTGTCTAGAGCTTCAACACTGGCCTTTTTATCCTGCTTGTTCTCTCTCTCTTCCCTTCTCCTTATACCTCTTTCACACCAGAAAATGCAGGGACCAACCTGGGAATATGGCCCAGGGATCATGCCGGGCCATTCCCGGGTTGGTACCTTTCACATCAGAAAAGTTCCTGCATTTTCTGGTGTGGGAAGGAGACGAGCAGGCGGCGGGATGGCGGCAGAATGGCAGCGGAGGTGGGAAGGAGGTGGACAATACTCACCACGGTTGCTGGTCCTCGGTGCAGGCCGGTAATCAACACAGACGGCAGGCGCAGATGAGAGGTCAGATGGAGGGCGCAGATGACGCAGCTCTCCGGCTGCATTGAGGGCACCGGAGAGCTGCGTCATCTACATACGCTGCCTGTCCTGTCATCTGCACCCAAGTATGTAGATTACGCACCTCTCCGGTGCCCTCAATGCAGCCGGAGAGCTGCGTCATCTGTGCCCGCCGTCTGACCTGTCATCCACGCCTGCAGCCTGTGTGGATCCCCATCTGACAGCATCCACAGAGGACCGGCAACCCGGGTAAGTACCCCTACCCATCACTCACTCATACCCCTTTCAGACATACTACCCAGGATGTTAGACCAGGTACAATTTCAGGTTTTTAAAAGTCCCGAGTCCATTGCAGGTGTGCAGGACCCGGGATTTTAGCCAACTACGCTAATCCCGGGATTTTTGCGTATGTCTGAAAGGGGTAGAAGTGAGACTATATTGTGGCATCTAGCCGAGAATGCCATTCAATGTCTTTCTGTGACAGAATGTATTACACCTGTTCTTCCATTATATAGAGTCACAAAACCATTGTATATACATGATTCTCTAGTGTTTTATTGCATTGTATGTTTTACATGCCTACCTGTTGTACCTTTTTTTTATATACTCTCTGATGCTTTATAAAATTAATTATAAAAATAATTTCACCTTTTCCCATATTTTTTGTGTCAACATAACAAATATACAGAATCTGCAACATACTATTCATTCCTTTATTCAAAGAGCACAATTATAGAGAAACTGCCACATACTGCGCATTCCTTTCATTACAACATATGACAAGCCGAGCAACTGACAACATTTTGAAAATCTATGGACCTTCCTATAACATTAAGACAATGTAAAGGTTAATAAACTCAACCAGTTACAAGCATCACACCAACATATCCGGACACTTTTTTCAGGATGTGAATAAGGGACAGAATCCAGGCACAGGTGTGGAAGCAGTGAATCAGGAAGGACAATCAAATGTGAGTATAAGGGGCACAAGGAGGATGGGACCAACCTCTTTATGATAATCCCAATCGGATCCACAATTATACTGCTCATTAACTATGAAACACGGCGGCTGCCACACGAGACAGGGGCACACTGACATTCTATAGCTAGCTTGCACAAGAATTGTACCCTATTCATATTTACATTTGCCTTTTTTTGTGATTTTATCAATATATTGTATTTGTTTTTGAAGAGGTGCAATATCTTTTTTTCATGCATAATTAATGTCATTGTTATTTTTGTAGTCATTTGTATAATTTAGCAAAATCCCTTTATTTTATTTCATTACTCATAACTATTGTCAAAAGTGAGAAGTTTACCCTGGTGCTGCCCAATAAATGCAGGTGTAGCAGAATTTAAGGTTTTTTTTTTTCTGGTCGGAAAGTGTTACATTTAATTTCACTCATGAAAGAAAACATGTAAAAACATAAAAGTCCATCTTAATGCATGCGCATTCTCATATAGGCCCTTATTCTAGTTCACTCTTTCTGACAAAATCCTTCTTAGATGGACAAAACCATGTGCACTGCAGGGGGGCAGATGTAACATGTGCAGAGAGAGTTAGCTCTGGGTGAGTTATTTTGTTTCTGTGCAGGGAAATACTGGCTGCTTTATTTTTACACTGCAATATAGATCTCACTTTGAAGAAAAACCCCACTCAAATCTAATTCTCTCTGCACATGTTACATCTGCCCCACCTGCACTGCACATGGTTTTGTCCAGCTAAGAAGGAATTTGCCTCTAAGAGTGAACTAGAATAAGGCCCATAATGTAACGCACTGCTGTGCACAGCAATATATTGTGCTCCTATACATGCAGCCGACTTTGTAGCCTGTAGGGCAGTAGTTCCCAACCTCTTGGGGGTCCTCAAGTACCCCCAACAGTGCACATTTTCCATGTAACCCAGCAGGTGCACTCATTATTCAGACACATTTCATTTTAAAAGATCCACAGGTGGAGCTAATTATAGCACTTGTGATTCTGGGTGGAGACCTGGAAAATGTGCACTGCTGGGGGTACTTGAGGACCAGGGTTGGGAACCACTGCTGTAGGGTGTCTGGATGGAATTCCTGGTTTCCATTATTCACTACTGACTTTTGTTGAACGTGCTAGAAGTGCATGTACAATACGTTGTTTGAAGTGATTGTATGCATAAGGTACTCTGTGCAATTGTACTCGGTGCTGTCCGCAGTGATCCTCTCTCAGTTGGCCACATTGTATTAAGCGACTTGCCACGCTGATTTGCCTTTTACCTGCTTTTGCTGGTCACAGTTGGCTTTGGAGACCCAGAGGTCTCAATGGCCACTGTGGACTATGCGCAGCTTCACTTGCTTCATTGTATTGGCATCTGTGGTTCACAGTTTCACCCAACAGAGGGCATCTTCAGGGTCATCTTCTGCTACTTTCTATATAGCAAGCGTGCGTTCCGATGTCATGTTTATTGGCTAGCAGAAGTCTGGAACATTTTATCTTTGTTATTGTTGACATGATGATTAGACATTTAGGTACTTGTTTCCTAGCACGGCGCCCACGATTTTGATCTTACTGCATCTTATACAATCGCATCGCATACAATATAGCGGCATGCGATGCAATGCGATTTTTAATTGTACAAGCACCCAGATGAGTTCTTACAATGTTAAATGCCCATTGTCAACGCCAACCCGAAGCGTGGCGAGCGCAGTGAGCCCGCGAGGGGGCGGCGGTACGCGTCCTCCGACCTTTTCATAACCCCACTATCCACGTCGGCGTGGAGTTGACTTTAGATAGTGTGGCGAGTGCAGCGAGCCACCGAGCCTGAAGCACGGCGAGTGCAGCGAGCCCCGCCAGGGGACGCAGATTACTTAACATGTATTCCGCGTCCACTCGCCACGCTTCGGGCGAGTGGTGCATTTATTATTGTAAGCACCCATCAGGGTTGTACAATTAAAAATCGCATCGCATAGCATAGCATGCCATTTGCTGGCATGCGATGCCATGCGATATTTAATTGTACACTCCGGGTCATTTTCCCGAATATCGCATCGCATACCATCGCATACCTTATGGCATGGTATGCAATGGGCGCCGTGCTAGGAAACAAGTACCAACATTTATTTCTAATTTTGTACATTAATTCCTTAGTGCCACAGTGGAAAAATAGCGACCACTCCATCTCCAGAAGTGTTTTTGTTTGAAGATGCGGTACTTGTGTATTATCACGACGTCCACGATTTCCATCGTAGGGCATTGTACAACCAAAAATCATGTCGCATCGCGTTTGGACCCGATTTTTAATTGTACAGGCACCCAGATGCCTGATTCCTACCTTAAATAGTGTGGCGAGCCACCAAGCCCGAAGAGTGGCGAGGGGACGCGGATGACTTCACATATATAAGCTTGCCAAGCTTCGGGCTCGCCACACTATATAAAGTCAACTCCACGCCACGCTTACGGTTGGCATTGATAGTGGGGTGGCGTTAACAATGGGGGGGCATTTAACATACTCATTACCCATCGGGGTGGATGTACAATTAAAAATCGGGTCTGGGGGGGCATTTAACATGGGAATAAGCCCAAATCGGGCATGATCGCGTCGCATCGCATGCCATAATAATGTATTAAAATTGTATACTCAGCCCGGGGAAAGGCTCAAATCGGGTCCCATCGCATGCCATCACCTACCTTAATTAGTGGTATGCGATGCGATGTGCGCCGTGATAATACACAAGTACCGAAGATGCCCATAAATGACTACTGTCAGGTCCGAATGCTTTAAGGTGTGCAGGAATGCGGTGTGTATGGAAAGCGATTGAAAGGTCTAGAGTGTCTAGGTAGATATTCAATAGATCGACACAAGTAGGTCAACATACAATAGGTTCACAGGGACAGGTAAACATATAATAGGTTGACATTTCGAAATGGTCGACAAGCAATACGTCAAAAGGTTGACATGAGTTTTTCATAATTATTCTTCCCTATATTTTGGACTTTTCATACTTAAACATACACGTGGACTACAATTGGAAACAGTTAAGGGGGCCGATCGAAAGCCCCAGCAGAGCAAGGCACCAGGCTCAAGTTACACAAATTTAGGGTCCATGTCAATATTGACATACAAAAACCCCATAAAAACTCATGTGGACCTTTTATCGGTGCATCGTTCTAGTGCATTTCGCTTGCTGAACTACAGTATTGCCTAACTTAGACACTGTAGAACAGGGGTGGCCAAACATGTCCTGAAGATCTATCAACAGTTCATGATTGTCAGACAACCCCCACCCCTCCTCCTCCTCCCAAATAAAATCCACCACTGTGCTCAGTGATCGTGAAGCCATATGCAGTCCATGAGACACTGACTTCACTATGACTGGCAGTGACTTCCTATTGGAAGTCCTACCTGTCAGTCACCCGCATGACAGGCAGCACCTTTTGGAGGTGTTCCCTCCCTCTGGGACTGCCAGTCCGGGCTGCGATAGGCAGAACTGGCTTCCAGTAGGAAACCTCTCCCTGCCTTATTGTGCAGCCCAATTTAGCTTCTATGGGCTGCAGTGTGGGCAGTCCATAGAAGACAAGTGTTGTTGAACTACACATCCCAGCATGCGCTGGTACAGTTTTTCTATTTGGCAATGCTAAACTTGTTGCAGGGTATGCTGGGATGTGTAGTTCAATACCACCTGGAGGGCCGAAGGTTCCCCATCTCTGCTGTATGTTGTCATACTTAGAAGGCAGATGTAAGTTCACAAAGGAGCTTTAGCAAAACCTATCCTGACCTGAGATATAAGAACAGGTTATTGTTAGCAGATTTCTTGTGTGAAAAATACATATCTGATACTTTATGCTAGGTGCTACTCTTCCTTTCTCCAACAAAAACTATGGCTAAAGGTGCAAAGACAACCCAAAAAACTGCTGCTAAACCAGCCCATCATACTGCTGCCACCTCAAAGTCCGGGATAGGCGGCATTTGGAACCGTAAGTATGTGATTGGGACACTGGGTCCGGTTACACAGAGACTGTTACTGGGCCTCTCCTGTATGCCAACTAATCAGTGTTGCCTTTCTGATTGTTTCCCTTCACCCACTTGTCCTATGGCCGCAAACTCCTCCAACAGTACCACTCTGGGCTATCTACGCCCTAGTAGTTGTGGGTCTCTGCCTCCTCCTCCTGCTCATCTTCTGCTGTTGCTACTGTTGTCGAAAGAAGAAAAGAAATGGAAACTTCAAAAACAAAACCAAAGACAAAGACTATTTGATCAAAGTACCATCTCCAAAGACAAATCTCTTTGCAACCAAGGTAAGCTATAGATGTCCCTACACAAACCATGGACCGCTAGTGAATGTGGACCTATATGTATCTCGATCTGCCAGGGGAAACATTACTTTGCATGGGAAAAATTTTGGGATCTCATACCAATGACTAAGAACTCTTTCAGTATCAAATCATTCATATCCAGCAGTTTGATTTCAAAGTTCTGTCTCAAATCTGTCTTTTCATAGCTAGAAGCGTATACTGTGGCTTTGCAAACCAATTAATTTATTTGTTCTTATACTTTTCTTTTCTTATACTTTTACTTTATATCAATATGTCCATGACCACCATCTTGGTAGCCCTCAAAGTCTCTGTGCCCCTAGCTGGAATGGTTAAATATACTGTGCTCATTATTTAATTTTAAGCAAATCTATGTTTTTTCCTAACATGGGCTACTTCTACCCCTGAGGGAACTCTGCAGACCAGTTTGGGGTACCTGAAATTAACATTGGCGATGACGGTAGAAGTCTCCTGATGATGGTGGAAGAAGTCTTCCATTACCATGGGGACAAACCACTTCTACAGTGACATCAGCTTCTCCTTGTGCTTTTGCCCGACCAGCGGTTCACTTGCAGCTACCCAGCGATAATCTGCCCTGCGCTGACATGGTTGGAGGAGGCAGTGGCATTAATCCTACAGGCATTAGCAAGAACCCAAGAGACAGAACACAGCCAGTGGCCACACTACTCCTCCGCTACTCCTTAATATAAGGACACACATATCGCTCACTTCCACTCCACTCGTTAGTACTGTTGATATTTCAAATTGAGAGGAGTACAGGAGAGAAAAAAAGGTTTGGAACCGCTGTCCTCGCACATTTGCAGGAATGTGCGTATTTAAGACCATGGCTAGACAAAGACTCTTGGGTTCTCCATTTCACATATATAATCTGTGTGGAAGTTGATTGTATACTAGCTCACACAGTGGGCCTAATTCAGTCCCGATTGCAGGTCACAATTTGTTAGCAAATAGACAAAACCATGTTGCACTGTAGGTGGGGCAGATGTAACATGTGAAGAGAGAGTTAGATTTGGGTGAGTCATTTTGTTTCTGTGCAGGGTAGACACTGGCTGCTTTATTCTTACACTGCAATTTTGATTTTAGTTTGACCACACCCCACCCTAATGTAACTGTCTCGGCATATTTTAAAATGAACCCACCTGCAGTGCGCTGCTTACTGAGCAGTTAGATGCCGTCTGATGGCCCTCATTCTCATGCCCCCCTTCCCTGAATGAACATCCACAGTTGGATGCGAAAGGATGTGTACACTCACACATCCATTTGCATGCGAGTGTACGGGGAAAAAAAAAACATTTGATGGTCGGCGACCATCGAATTATTTTTCCACCCATTCGCAACTAAGTCTAGGCTGACTGTTATTAACAAGTGCTTGGACGAAGACAGAGTGGGCGGCTGATGTCCTGTGACATCAACCACCCGCCCAGAGCAGGCTTCAGCATGCCTGGGTTCACATGAGGACGCCCAAGGAAATGCTGGGCATCCCCATACTCCAGCCCCCTGCCCAAACTGGTGTGTGCGATCGCCTCCGTATTTGCCTTAGGCCATAGACCCTGAGCAATAGACATACTGAGCTAGAAGTGCCATGTTACTCTATTTAAACATTTGGTCCTGATTCAGCGCTGCCCCCACTGAACTCGAAATTCGTCCCCGTCCGATGAAACCTGAATCAGGCCCTTTATGCAAAACCATGCATCCAATTACCAAATAAAGACTTGGAGACTGGTTTTGAAATTTATCACATTAACAACTATAATGTCTGTGTGCACTTCAATGTAATATTTGCCTCTTAGACCTAAGAACATCCAACATTTGGTGTAACTACACATTGCTCCATATGTACTTACAGGTGCAGCCAGGGATAGGAGGACTGGCGAGAATACAGGAGAATGCGTACCAACTAAAGTACTCAGTGATGTATAACTTTTACAAGGAGGAGGTAAGTCACCACATAGCAAAGAGCAGGCCCCAAACCTACACCTATCACTAAGCAGCTGACCCAGAGGTGTAACTCTGGGAGACAATGGAGTCATCTGCTGCTGAGCTCCTGCTCCCAAGGGGGCACCTCTCCTCCAGTGCCTGTTTGAATCAGTTAATTGAAAGCCATCAATATCGCTTCTGTGACTGACCTGTCCTAACATCACTTTTGCAAGTGTTACACCGGGATTGGTATGTAGAAATATGGGCGCTATGGAGACGTATAAAGATGAATGAAGACTGATACTTCCCTATTCGCATTTGTCTGATGTCTTCTTATCTCTTCTTGGTCCCGTGTTGGCATATGAAAAGATAAGAAAAAGAGGGACAAATCCCCTCGTGTAATCCTGTTTACGTTAGTTGATAACAAAAACCTTCTATATCACAATGGTGGTAATGCAATAGCCTATAATGACAGCTATTGGGTTAAGTGTAAATCAAATGAATATGGGGGTTCTTGTCTCCCCCTTCCAAGTGCACTCACACAATAGTAGAATGTTATAAAGCTTATAACAGATATCTTATGTTCAAACAGGAACTGTATCCAAAGATAATGTGATGGGGGTAAATCCCCCTTCCAGTTTACTCACTCAGAGCTGAAGTTCAAATCGTATGTAGTCTGGGTCTTTCTCCTGGTGTCCAACGTCCTTGATTAGAGTATGAGTGAATTTGTTATTTCTAAAGGATGACACTGGTGGATACTGTATATAGTAAAACAGATATCCTTTTTATTTAATTAACATACGTGTCACTTATAACAAAAAACACATTAAAAAAGAGCATCTGGAAATGCTTTTCCTATCTTGGGCCGG
This sequence comes from Crinia signifera, assembly GCF_055691185.1. Lineage (NCBI taxonomy): Eukaryota > Metazoa > Chordata > Amphibia > Anura > Myobatrachidae > Crinia > Crinia signifera. Next base: position 90,630,350 of record NC_139227.1, on the reverse strand, counting down.
TACTAACCAAAAACCTTAAAGATGTTAAATTGAGTGGGCAGGCTAAATGGGGCCCCGTTCGTGCCTGACCACCTAAGTTCAGGTGTTCCCGTCCTGTAGGTAAAAAGCGTCCAGTGAGCATCCAAAACAGTTAAAATTCCAGAGAGGATAGTCCACCAACGCGTTTCGATCCGGGCTGGATCTTTATCAAGGTGCATCCTCTCACTGCAACCTCTTGGTTTTTATAGCCGTTTGGATGGTGATAATTGGGGGCAGATCTATCCGTTTTCCCGCCAATGAAGCAACTGAACATGTTTAACTAATATGATCAACATAGATCCCTATGTAATGTTATACATTATACATATCCCCGTGCAGTAACGGACGATTTCCTGGTTTTGCGGTCACATGATCTAGTCTGACACGTGATTCCCTTGATTCTTGAATGATAGTGTATTCTTCTGTGACGTTCCCGCAACTCTGGCCTATCCGGATCGCGCTTCTCCGTCACCTCCGCCCGCCGTGGATCTTCTTTGTTTGCGTTCCACATAGCTGTATTTACTTCCGGGATTTTCTATTCTGATGACGCATTATGACGCCGGAGGACTCGTCTTGCGTTCCAGATATCGTATCCTGCTTGCGTTCCATATCTCCGATTTCCTGGGGAATAAAGTGCGTTTTAGCAGCATTTGGTGTGGCGGATGTTACAAGAATATTATGAGAAAAGAGGGGTTTCAAATGAATGGAGAGAAAAAGGAGGTATTAATTCCAAAGGGATTTTAGCAGCATATTATTTGAACAGTAATTTCTTTAGCAGCAGGGGGATTAAAAATAAGTCAAATTGATCTATGTGTGTATATACATTATATTAATATATATATAAAATCTTGATAAAAACCTACCTTTTTAGATGGACAATTTGAAAAAGTTAAAAGGAATCATTAAAAATGGGTGAGCAATGTAAAAGTATCTTTAAAAAGGAAAAAAAAAGGAAAAAAAAAAAGGGTTGTGTTTATAAAAACCATTTCAGTTCGAAATCCTGGTTTAACCCTGAAGGCACCAGTGTTTTATAATTATATATACACTTCATTTCTGTTTGTGCCAACAGTTTGGGGAGATTCTTATTTCTTTCTGTAGTTTTCACAAGTTTAAATCCCCAAAAACCCTTTATATGATTAATAGAGCACTGATGTTCCTTTTTAAAATGTGCTGAGAGAGAGTGTAATTCAAAGCCTTTCTTAATGTTCCTTAAGTGCTCTCCCATTCTTATTTTCAAAGATCTTGACGTTCTACCTATGTATGTTTTATCACATGAACATTTTATTGCGTATATCACGTTGGGAGTGTTACATGTGATAAATTCAGTGATTTTAATGTTTTGTCCGTTGATCTGAATTTGTTCAAATTTTGATTGGTTCGGACTCTTGATGTTACGGCAACCTGGACATAGTCCGCATCTGTAGAAGCCAATTGAACTGTTGTAGCTCTGTCGGATGGTATCTGTGGGACAGAGACTACGTACTAATTTGTTTTTAATGTTCTTTGATTTCCGGTAAACATGTATTGGCCTTTCGGGTAAGAACTTACCTAAAACCGGGTCTTGTTTTAGGATTGGCCAGTTTTTCTTAAAAACTTTCTCTATGGCCTGGTGTTGAGAATTGTACTGCGTGATGAAGGCCCATTTCATTCTGTCGTTTTCTTTTCTTTTCTGTTGCGGTTTGAGAAGAAGTTCTCTTTTTGTATTTCTTGCCTCTGTTAAACCTTGTTCTATTTTTTGGCTATCATAACCGCATGATTCGAATGCCTCCTTCATCTTACTAGACTGTTCCTCAAAGGTGTCTTTTTCCGTGCAGTTTCTTTTTACCCGCTTAAATTGGCCCCCCAGAATTCCATTCAGCCAATTTCTGTGGTGACAACTGTCTGCCTGGATGTACGCCACAGAGTTGGCTTTTGGTACGTTTTTGTGCAAATGTTGCCGTCCTTAATAAAAATTGTCAAATCTAAAAAATTGATGGTGATTTTATCAATTTTAAAAATCAATTTGATATTAAAAGGATTACTGTTCAAAAAAGTGCAAAAGAGGTCCAAAGTTTCCATATCTCCATTCCAGATAAATAAAATGTCATCTATATATCTGTACCAGGACACCAGGTTTGCCCCATATGGGTTATTATTCCAGATGTATGATTCCTCCCAACAACCCATAAATATATTTGCATAACTGGGGGCAAACCTGGTGCCCATCGCTGTACCCTTCTGTTGGAGATAAAAATCACCTTTAAAAACAAAATAATTATGTTCAAGTATAAAAGGGATACTCTCTAAAATAAATTCTTGAAGGGATGTGTCCATGGTAGATGTTCTTAGGTATTTCCTTACTGCCTCTACACCATCATGATGTTCTATGATGGTGTATAGAGAGCTCACATCCGCACTTACAAGTATGTAATTGTCTTCCCATTTAATGCTCTCTAATCTATTTAACACCTCCATGGTATCCTTTAAATGGGACCTGTTCTTCAATACGAATGGTTGAAGATGGTGATCTACAAATTCAGACAAGTTTGCTGTTAATGAATCCACTCCCGAGACTATTGGGCGTCCCGGGGGATTAAGGGGATCTTTGTGTACTTTGGGGAGTACGTAAATTGCTGGGATTTGTGGATTTTCAATAATTAGGAACTTGGATTCTTTGATGCTGAGGGTTTTATTTTCTTCATATTTTTTAATCAGAATTTCCAAAGATTAAACCAGCTGATAAGGGGGGGGGTTGTCCTTATGGACACCACAAAGTACATTGCGGAGGTGCTCAGACAATTAGAAGAGAGCACCACATATAAAAAACTTAAGAAGGATCCGACAATAGAATACAGGAAATCTTTGGAAATTCTGATACATCCAGGCAGACAGTTGTCACCACAGAAATTGGCTGAATGGAATTCCGGGGGGGGGGGGGGGGGGCAATTTAAGCGGGTAAAAAGAAACTGCACGGAAAAAGACACCTTTGAGGAACAGTCTAGTAAGATGAAGGAGGCATTCGAATCATGCGGTTATGATAGCCAAAAAATAGAACAAGGTTTAACAGAGGCAAGAAATACAAAAAGAGAACTTCTTCTCAAACCGCAACAGAAAAGAAAAGAAAACGACAGAATGAAATGGGCCTTCATCACGCAGTACAATTCTCAACACCAGGCCATAGAGAAAGTTTTTAAGAAAAACTGGCCAATCCTAAAACAAGACCCGGTTTTAGGTAAGTTCTTACCCGAAAGGCCAATACATGTTTACCGGAAATCAAAGAACATTAAAAACAAATTAGTACGTAGTCTCTGTCCCACAGATACCATCCGACAGAGCTACAACCGTTCAATTGGCTTCTACAGATGCGGACTATGTCCAGGTTGCCGTAACATCAAGAGTTCAAACCAATCAAAATTTGAACAAATTCAGATCAACGGACAAAACATTAAAATCACTGAATTTATCACATGTAACACTCCCAACGTGATATACGCAATAAAATGTTCATGTGATAAAACATACATAGGTAGAACGTCAAGATCTTTGAAAATAAGAATGGGAGAGCACTTAAGGAACATTAAGAAAGGCTTTGAATTACACTCTCTCTCAGCACATTTTAAAAAGGAACATCAGTGCTCTATTAATCATATAAAAGGTTTTTGGGGATTTAAACTTGTGAAAACTACAGAAAGAAATAAGAATCTCCCCAAACTGTTGGCACAAACAGAAATGAAGTGTATATATAATTATAAAACACTGGTGCCTTCAGGGTTAAACCAGGATTTCGAACTGAAATGGTTTTTATAAACACAACCCTTTTTTTTTTTCCTTTTTTTTTTCTTTTTAAAGATACTTTTACATTGCTCACCCATTTTTAATGATTCCTTTTAACTTTTTCAAATTGTCCATCTACCTTTTTATATGCATTCGTTTTAAATACGTTTTTATCAAGATTTTATATATATATATTAATATAATGTATATACACACTTAGATCAATTTGACTTATTTTTAATCCCCCTGCTGCTAAAGAAATTACTGTTCAAATAATATGCTGCTAAAATCCCTTTGGAATTAATACCTACTTTTTCTCTCCATTCATTTGAAACCCCTCTTTTCTCATAATATTCTTGTAACATCCGAAATTGAATTAGAAATTGAGCTGAAACAGCGCGATATGGAACGCAAGCAGGATACGATATCTGGAACGCAAGACGAGTCCTCCGGCGTCATAATGCGTCATCAGAATAGAAAATCCCGGAAGTAAATACAGCTACGTGGAACGCAAACAAAGAAGATCCACGGCGGGCGGAGGTGACGGAGGAGCGCGATCCGGATAGGCCAGAGTTGCGGGAACGTCACAGAAGAATACACTATCATTCAAGAATCAAGGGAATCACGTGTCAGACTAGATCATGTGACCGCAAAACCAGGAAATCGTCCGTTACTGCACGGGGATATGTATAATGTATAACATTACATAGGGATCTATGTTGATCATATTAGTTAAACGGTACTTGTTTCCTAGCACGGCCACACCGATTCAGATCGGGGTGGTCGTGTCGGAAAAATCTGGTCGATCGCATCGCATGCGATTTGGTCGCATGCGATGCGATCGACGCGACCGACCGATTTTTGACCCGATTTTTTTCATTGAATCCAATGTAAATTGGGTCCCAGGGACCCAATTTACATTGGATTCAATGAAAAAAATTCCCAACCCCCCCAAATTTAAGCGCGTTAACCCCAGGCCACGATAGACGCCAACCCGAAGCGTGGCGAGCGCAGCGAGCCCGCGAGGGGCGGCGGTACGCGTCCTCCGACCTTTTCATGCCCTACTATCCATGTCGGCGTGGAGTGAGAATAGAATAGTGTGGCGAGCGCAGCGAGCCACCGAGCCCGAAGCGTGGCGAGCGCAGCGAGCCCCGCGAGGGGACGCGGATACCTTCACAGGTAAACGCGTCCCTTCGCGGGCTTCACAGGTGTCCGCGTCGCCACGGACACCTGTGAAGCCCGCAAGGGGACGCGTATAACTGTGAAGGTATCCGCGTCCCCTCGCGGGGCTCGCTGCGCTCGCCACGCTTCGGGCTCGGTGGCTCGCTGCGCTCGCCACACTATTCTATTCTCACTCCACGCCGACGTGGATAGTAGGGCATGAAAAGGTCGTAGGACGCGTACCGCCGCCCCTCGCGGGCTCGCTGCGCTCGCCACGCTTCGGGTTGGCGTCTATCGTGGGGTGACGACGGGGACATCTATAATGTGAAATGGGTCATATTGGCCCATTTCACATTTTTTCACATTTTTACAGCATTTCAATGTTAAAAAATTTTTTAACATTGAAGCCTATGCAAAAATCGGGTGCATCGCGTCGCATCGCGTCGGGACCAATGTTAATGGTCCCGACCGACGCGATGCCCCCGATATTTTACCTTTCCCGACAAGATTTCAATGTTAAATTTTTTTTTAACATTGTAGTCTATGGAAATATCGGGGGCATCGCGTCGGTCGCGTCGGGACCAATGTTAATGGTCCCGACCGCCGCGATGCCCCCGATATTGTCTCCTAGCCGGCTAAATGGACCTGATTTCAAAAGAAATCGGGTCCATCGGGGGTAATCGTGTCCCTTAATTAAGGGACACGATTACTTAAGATTGTGGCCGTGCTAGGAAACAAGTACCGTTAAACATGTTCAGTTGCTTCATTTTGGCGGGAAAACGGATAGACCTGCCCCCAATTATCACCATCCAAACGGCTATAAAAACCAAGAGGTTGCAGTGAGAGGATGCACCTTGATAAAGATCCAGCCCGGATCGAAACGCATTGGTGGACTATCCTCTCTGGAATTTTAACTGTTTTGGATGCTCACTGGACGCTTTTTACCTACAGGACGGGAACACCTGAACTTAGGTGGTCAGGCACGAACGGGGCCCCATTTAGCCTGCCCACTCAATTTAACATCTTTAAGGTTTTTGGTTAGTACCGGCCCAAGATAGGAAAAGCATTTCCAGATGCTCTTTTTTAATGTGTTTTTTGTTATAAGTGACACGTATGTTAATTAAATAAAAAGGATATCTGTTTTACTATATACAGAATCCACCAGTGTCATCCTTTAGAAATAACAAATTCACTCATACTCTAATCAAGGACGTTGGACACCAGGAGAAAGACCCAGACTACATACGATTTGAACTTCAGCTCTGAGTGAGTAAACTGGGAGGGGGATTTACCCCCATCATATTATCTTTGGATACAGTTCCTGTTTGAACATAAGATATCTGTTATAAGCTTTATAACATTCTACTATTGTGTGAGTGCACTTGGAAGGGGGAGACAAGAACCCCCATATTCATTTGATTTACACTTAACCCAATAGCTGTCATTATAGGCTATTGCATTACCACCATTGTGATATAGAAGGTTTTTGTTATCAACTAACGTAAACAGGATTACACGAGGGGATTTGTCCCTCTTTTTCTTATCTTTTCATATTCCAACACGGGACCAAGAAGAGATAAGAAGACATCAGACAAATGCGAATAGGGAAGTATCAGTCTTCATTCATCTTTATACGTCTCCATAGCGCCCATATTTCAAATATTTTTCACTCCCAAAAATTGTATAAAAAGTCCAGGTGGGCTTTTTCCATTTGAATAAGAAATACAGGCAGCTCTGCGCAGATTGGTATAGATCCCATATTCCTCCTTTTTTCTAAGGGATTGTTATGTAATCCGGCGGTCAAAATCCCGACGGCGGAATCCCGACCGTCGAAATCCCAACATGAGGGAGACGTGGATCGCCCCCCCTTGCGGGCTCGCTATGCTCGCCACGCAACAGGCCGGTGCCTCGCTACTCTCGGCACACTATTTTATTCTCCCTCTATGTGTTTTCGTGGACACCCACAGAGGGACAAAGTGCCGGGATTCCGGCGGTCGGGATTCCGGCATCGGGATTTTGACTGCATCCCGTTACACCCTGTATTAGAATCCATGACCTGTCTTGTGAGGTGTTGTTGTAACAGAGATAATAAGCTGACATCATTGCTGGGTGGTGTTCATTACAGCTCACTATTGATTTGAAGCAAGTTGCCTCGCTGGAGGATATGGACATTGGAGAGACATCAGACCCATACATTGTCGTGTTCGTGACCACTGACTCCAGCATTGAAGAGAAGTCCAAAATGTATTGCAAAACACTGAAACCTACTTTCAACGAGATTTTCACCTTTAAGGTACAGTAGGGGGAACATCTCCAATATATAAAGGCTAGAAAGACATAAACAATAAAAAGCCACTGGGATACAAACACAGTATATATTTGTAGTGAGCCTGGTGTTCTACACATTGGGTCTGATTCAGAGAGGTTTGCAAGTGCAAAATCTTTCTCAAATGGGCAAAATCATGTTCACTGCAGGTGGGGCAGATGTAACATGTGTAGAGAGAGAAAGAGTTAGATTTGGATGGGGTGTGTTTAAACTATAATCTAGATTGCAGTGTAAAAGTAAAGCAGGCAGTATTTACCCTGCACAGTAATAAAATAGCTCACCCAAATGTAACTCTCTGCACGTGTTACATCTGCCCCACCTGCAGCACAGCATGGTTTTGTCCATTAGATGACGATTTTGCTTGCAATCCATGGTGAATAATATACCATTTAGTATTGCTGCAGTTTGAATCCGCAGTTTATTAAGGCGCCTAATGAATTATGCTGGTTGGCCTATACCTTAACTTAACCTTAAGTGCCTAGAAATAACTCACACAAGACACCTTAACTTAAAATAACGACTCGGACAACCCTAGCATAAGTTGAAACTGACAAAGTATTTATTGAGGTGGTATGACCCTTATTTGTCTAAAAGGGATGGCCAAGAAAAGCACTTGAGACCAGCCCCAGTCAAAGGTGTATGTCAATGGTAGCGACTGTGACACTCCAATCCAACATAACGCCCCCTACGTAAGGTACAGCCTGCGCTGTGACGGACTTACCACCCCTTCTATGGTATAGCGCGGACACCTCCAGGAAGTGTCCAACGTCCCCCCTGCTGAGTCGGGACTCGCCCACCGTCCTGGCAAAGGGGGGCAACACCACACGGGGACCGCCTGACACCTCACCTGACTGCTGGTCGAGAGCGCCTTCTCGCCAATTTATGATTCAAGTTATTGAATCAAATTGGTTGGACAGCCCTCAGGCCAGGTAGCACAAGATTGAAAAAAGGGAAGGGAGGGTGGGGATCCAGACTCAAAGAGGAAGTACTTCCTACCAACTTGCCCTTATATACCCCTCTCTAAGCTGACTTCCCCAAGCTACCTGATTGGCCCATCCACCTGCCCCTGACTGCCTGAGGTTTTTCCCATAGCACCTTGCTTTTCCTTCAATAACTTTATTTACAACCCACAAATTCACAGGCTCTTAAATGCACTCAAACCTATGCGGCCCTTGCTCTATCTAATCAATAACGATGACAAAAACCTTATGGTAGGGGATACCCTGGTCAAATGCTCTTTACTATGTAATAACATTATTGATGTTTCTTTCACATGTCACAAATTCAGCTGTGATACTGACCTACTGTAGATATGTTCCACATTATCTGGGAATTATACTTTCTGTAATGTTCCTTGTGTAGATTGTAGTAACTCTGTCATATACTTCAGGTGCCTCACTCAGAGATACAAGAAACAGAGATCGTGATGCAGGTTTATGACTCTAACCGACAATTCAAGGATCATGTGATCGGGAAAGTGCGGCTGCGGCCCAGGGATATGGATCTGCAGCACGTCATTGATCAGAGGAAAGAGGTGAGGGTGCAGCTGCACTGGTGTGGGGCCATTTACTGTGAATAACAAATATACACAGGAACATTTACCGCAACAACTTCTATTTACTGCTTAAATCTTTTACAGTATGAAAAACTCGGAGTCATCTGCTGCTCACTGAAGTATAACCCTGCAACCTCTAAACTCAATGTTGGCATCATTGAGGCTAAGGGGGGTATTCAATCGTTATCGAAATGGTTTTTTTCACGTGTTTTTTTTCACTTTTTCACATCGGAGAGTCCTCAGCTATTCAATCTAGTCATTTTTCGAGTATGTGAAATGTTTTTTTTCACGATGCATTTTCGTTTGATTCGGTAGCGATATTTCCACTTTTTCACTTTTTTTTATAGCTTTTTTTCGACTTTTCACTCAGACATATTCAATGATATGATACCGATATGAATGTTTCCGCGTGTATGCTCTTCTTCTCAATTTTCCTTTCACCATGTCACGGGTGATGAATTCATAGATTCAACTCTGTATTTTGTTAAGTAACGGCTCGTTTGCTCTCCAGAATAAAATATATGCAGGATTGTTTGCCCTTATTTTGTTTTTTGCTTATTTTGTGTGAAATATTACTTGTTTTCTTACAATTCACTTCCCAGCATGCCTTTCTTTTCTCCCATCATGCACTTCACCACACCTCCTCACTCCTGCGTTTGGGATTTCATGGAGTAGCAGCCTTGTGCAGTCAGCTGTATTTGGAAGCGTTTTTATAGGTCAATTTGCGTTTTTGGATACAAATTCCTTCATTTTTTATCACTGTCTCAAAGAATGGATTATTTTGCTGACTTGCTTGTGATGTTCATGATCGTGTCAACATACCTGATGCGCTGTCGACGTCGTCGTTTGGCAAGTGGCTATCGGTGTCCTGTTCAGGGCCGTGGATATCATCATCGTGGTCAGCATCTTACTCCTTCTGGTGAGTCAGTGCGTGTTTCAATTCCACGTCCACGCCAGTATCGTACTAGGCGTGTACTGGATGGTCTCTCTGAGACGGAAGTGATTGGTACCTTTCGCTTGTCGTCTCAGGATATATATTCGCTGTATGATCTGTTGGAAGCTGACCTTGAGCCCCGGGTACGGTCAAACCATGCAGTCAGCGGTTTCCAGAAACTGCTGGCTGCATTGCAATTTTTTGCGTCTGGCACCTTCCAGCCAACTTTATCCCAGACATGCGGTTTTTCCCAGCCAACGATGTCTCGCTGTTTATCTCAGGTCATTAAAGCTTTCCGTAAATTAACGGCCCAGGTTATAAAATTTCCAGACACTGACAGCGAATGTAATGAGATCAAATTTGGCTTCTTTCAAAAATGGAGATTCCCCAATGTGCTGGGCGCGATTGACTGCACCCATGTGCAACTCACACCTCCCAGGGAATCGGAAGAATGTTATCGGAATCGAAAACACTTCCATTCCCTGAATGTCCAGATGGTGTGTGATTCCACAATGAGGTTATTGGACATCTGTGTGGGTTTTCCTGGGTCGACCCACGACTCCTTCGTTTTAAGCCAGTCATCTATTTTCCGTGATTTTGAGGAAGGAAGAATGCCAGATGGCTGGTTGTTAGGTATGTAATCTATATATATATATATTTTATAATGCATAAGTTATTAGCAAATATGTTACAACTTTTTATTGATATTTTAGGTGATGCGGGTTATCCGAATAAACCGTGGCTGTTGACCCCATTGCTTAATCCTGTAGGTGATGCTGAAAAAAGGTACCAGGAGTTACACATTGCATCGAGGGGTGTAATTGAAAGGACCTTCGGTGTACTTAAGAGCCGGTTTAGATGTTTAGACATCTCCGGTGGTAGCCTCTTATATTCTCCGGGAAAAGTCTGCGGCATTATTAATGCCTGTTGCATTCTGCATAATATCTGTGTCGCAAGACGTTTGCCGGTGAATATTCGTGCTAGTGTTAACCAGCATGGGGATCTTTCTTCAGTGTTACCTGTGGGCATGGACGAAGGAGCAGAAACCAGAAGAAATCTGATCAATACTTTTTTCGCATGTGAGTATTTCTGTGTTTTTTTTTCGTTTAAACAGATATCTCTATATATCATGATCCGTATCATTAACGATACATATGTATATACACACATGTCTGTATGGTTGACAGACCTTGTAATATTATTGTTTTAACGATTGCTATCGTATTGGGACATGTGTGTGTATAGCACACATTAGTTCTTTACATGTAAATGCACATGGACTTTACATATATATATTTGGTGTTTGTAATGTGATGCAATGGAACTGATTTTTTCGTGGTATTCAATTTGTACAATATTTAACTACGCATGGCGGTGGATAGAAACCTGTGCCAAGGGTAGTGACCCTCCGTGGCCCAACGAGGCAAGCACAGCGAGCCCTACAAGGGGACGTTGTTTTGTTTTTAACTAATCAGCATCCCCTTGCGTGGATAGCTGATCATGTCCCCGATCTGGGTGGGTGCCTCTTGACGCTTGTCCCAGGTTTAGATCCAACTGAATGCCTTGTTGGATAGTGGGGATTTGCAAAGCTTACTTCCCATACAACCCTTTGAAAAATCGGGACCATCACATTGCATCGCAGTGCATATAAATTTGTTACATGCGATGTGATGCGATTATGGAGTTGCAACACACCAGATTGTGTGCCATGTTTCTGAACAAGTCCCTGAATATTTTTTAACGATATACTTTATCCCTTTCTAATTACAGAGTTGATCCATGTTGGTTCTTGTTGGCCTAGTTGGTTCTTGTTGGCCTTGTTCGGCTTGAAGTTTTCTGTCTTTTTTGGAGTTGTTGATTCAAAGTTTATTTTCGAAAGAGTCTGCATCACAAAATTATTGGGGTTCATTTGCAATGGATGTAAGTAGCAAACTGCCAGGTGTAACTCGGTGCCATGTCCGTCTGCAACAGGGCCACTACTTACCAGCAAGCTATGTTCCCATTCATGTTTCCCCCTGCAGGTCCTTATGTCTCCTGCTGCCTCTGCAAACATCCCTTTGCAGTTTGATGTCTGCCTTCACGCCACATCCAGTTCATTCCCAAGTGCCAGAGACAGGCCCCACTTCTCAGCTGCTGTTCTGTGAAATTGGTAAGTAGCTCATTCATGTGCCCCCGCAACACTGGTGTTCAACCTGTGGCACTCCTGATGGAGGGCCACAGGTTGAAGACCCATCCCCTAGGTTAAACCCCAAACAAACCAAGGGCGCATGCGCTGTGTGCCAGGTGTACCTCGGTGCCATGTCCGTCTGCAACAGGGCCACTACTGACCAGCACGCTATGTTCCCATTCATGTTTCCCCCTGCAGGTCCTTATGTCTCCTGCTGCCTCTGCAAACATCCCTTTGCAGTTTGATGTCTGCCTTGACGCCACATCCACTTCATTCCCAAGTGCCAGAGACAGGCCCCACTTCTCAGCTGCTGTGTGAAATTGGTAAGTAGCTCATTCATGTGCCCCCGCAACACTGGTGTTCAACCTGTGGCACTCCTCAGGGAGGGCCACAGGTTGAAGACCCATTCCCTAGGTTAAACCCCAAACAAACCAAGGGCGCATGCGCTGTGTGCCAGGTGTACCTCGGTGCCATGTCCGTCTGCAACAGGGCCACTACTGACCAGCACGCTATGTTCCCATTCATGTTTCCCCCTGCAGGTCCTTATGTCTCCTGCTGCCTCTGCAAACATCCCTTTGCAGTTTGATGTCTGCCTTCACGCCACATCCAGTTCATTCCCAAGTGCCAGAGACAGGCCACACTTCTCAGCTGCTGTTCTGTGAAATTGGTAAGTAGCTCATTCATGTGCCCCCGCAACACTGGTGTTCAACCTGTGGCACTCCTGATGGAGGGCCACAGGTTGAAGACCCATCCCCTAGGTTAAACCCCAAACAAACCAAGGGCGCATGCGCTGTGTGCCAGGTGTACCTCGGTGCCATGTCCGTCTGCAACAGGGCCACTACTGACCAGCACGCTATGTTCCCATTCATGTTTCCCCCTGCAGGTCCTTATGTCTCCTGCTGCCTCTGCAAACATCCCTTTGCAGTTTGATGTCTGCCTTGACGCCACATCCACTTCATTCCCAAGTGCCAGAGACAGGCCCCACTTCTCAGCTGCTGTGTGAAATTGGTAAGTAGCTCATTCATGTGCCCCCGCAACACTGGTGTTCAACCTGTGGCACTCCTCAGGGAGGGCCACAGGTTGAAGACCCATTCCCTAGGTTAAACCCCAAACAAACCAAGGGCGCATGCGCTGTGTGCCAGGTGTACCTCGGTGCCATGTCCGTCTGCAACAGGGCCACTACTGACCAGCACGCTATGTTCCCATTCATGTTTTCCCCTGCAGGTCCTTATGTCTCCTGCTGCCTCTGCAAACATCCCTTTGCAGTTTGATGTCTGCCTTGACGCCACATCCACTTCATTCCCAAGTGCCAGAGACAGGCCCCACTTCTCAGCTGCTGTGTGAAATTGGTAAGTAGCTCATTCATGTGCCCCCGCAACACTGGTGTTCAACCTGTGGCACTCCTCAGGGAGGGCCACAGGTTGAAGACCCATCCCCTAGGTTAAACCCCAAACATACCAAGGGCGCATGCGCTGTGTGCCAGGTGTACCTCGGTGCCATGTCCGTCTGCAACAGGGCCACTACTGACCAGCACGCTATGTTCCCATTCATGTTTCCCCCTGCAGGTCCTTATGTCTCCTGCTGCCTCTGCAAACATCCCTTTGCAGTTTGATGTCTGCCTTGACGCCACATCCACTTCATTCCCAAGTGCCAGAGACAGGCCCCACTTCTCAGCTGCTGTTCTGTGAAATTGGTAAGTAGCTCATTCATGTGCCCCCGCAACACTGGTGTTCAACCTGTGGCACTCCTGATGGAGGGCCACAGGTTGAAGACCCATCCCCTAGGTTAAACCCCAAACAAACCAAGGGCGCATGCGCTGTGTGCCAGGTGTACCTCGGTGCCATGTCCGTCTGCAACAGGGCCACTACTGACCAGCACGCTATGTTCCCATTCATGTTTCCCCCTGCAGGTCCTTATGTCTCCTGCTGCCTCTGCAAACATCCCTTTGCAGTTTGATGTCTGCCTTGACGCCACATCCACTTCATTCCCAAGTGCCAGAGACAGGCCCCACTTCTCAGCTGCTGTGTGAAATTGGTAAGTAGCTCATTCATGTGCCCCCGCAACACTGGTGTTCAACCTGTGGCACTCCTCAGGGAGGGCCACAGGTTGAAGACCCATTCCCTAGGTTAAACCCCAAACAAACCAAGGGCGCATGCGCTGTGTGCCAGGTGTACCTCGGTGCCATGTCCGTCTGCAACAGGGCCACTACTGACCAGCACGCTATGTTCCCATTCATGTTTTCCCCTGCAGGTCCTTATGTCTCCTGCTGCCTCTGCAAACATCCCTTTGCAGTTTGATGTCTGCCTTGACGCCACATCCACTTCATTCCCAAGTGCCAGAGACAGGCCCCACTTCTCAGCTGCTGTGTGAAATTGGTAAGTAGCTCATTCATGTGCCCCCGCAACACTGGTGTTCAACCTGTGGCACTCCTCAGGGAGGGCCACAGGTTGAAGACCCATCCCCTAGGTTAAACCCCAAACATACCAAGGGCGCATGCGCTGTGTGCCAGGTGTACCTCGGTGCCATGTCCGTCTGCAACAGGGCCACTACTGACCAGCACGCTATGTTCCCATTCATGTTTCCCCCTGCAGGTCCTTATGTCTCCTGCTGCCTCTGCAAACATCCCTTTGCAGTTTGATGTCTGCCTTGACGCCACATCCACTTCATTCCCAAGTGCCAGAGACAGGCCCCACTTCTCAGCTGCTGTTCTGTGAAATTGGTAAGTAGCTCATTCATGTGCCCCCGCAACACTGGTGTTCAACCTGTGGCACTCCTGATGGAGGGCCACAGGTTGAAGACCCATCCCCTAGGTTAAACCCCAAACATACCAAGGGCGCATGCGCTGTGGGCCAGGTGTACCTCGGTGCCATGTCCGTCTGCAACAGGGCCACTACTGACCAGCACGCTATGTTCCCATTCATGTTTCCCCCTGCAGGTCCTTATGTCTCCTGCTGCCTCTGCAAACATCCCTTTGCAGTTTGATGTCTGCCTTGACGCCACATCCACTTCATTCCCAAGTGCCAGAGACAGGCCCCACTTCTCAGCTGCTGTTCTGTGAAATTGGTAAGTAGCTCATTCATGTGCCCCCGCAACACTGGTGTTCAACCTGTGGCACTCCTGATGGAGGGCCACAGGTTGAAGACCCATCCCCTAGGTTAAACCCCAAACATACCAAGGGCGCATGCGCTGTGGGCCAGGTGTACCTCGGTGCCATGTCCGTCTGCAACAGGGCCACTACTGACCAGCACGCTATGTTCCCATTCATGTTTCCCCCTGCAGGTCCTTATGTCTCCTGCTGCCTCTGCAAACATCCCTTTGCAGTTTGATGTCTGCCTTGACGCCACATCCACTTCATTCCCAAGTGCCAGAGACAGGCCCCACTTCTCAGCTGCTGTTCTGTGAAATTGGTAAGTAGCTCATTCATGTGCCCCCGCAACACTGGTGTTCAACCTGTGGCACTCCTGATGGAGGGCCACAGGTTGAAGACCCATTCCCTAGGTTAAACCCCAAACATACCAAGGGCGCATGCGCTGTGGGCCAGGTGTAACTCAGTTCCATGTCTGTTTATAACAGGGCCAATACTAACCATTAATTTTTCCCCTCGCAGGTCCATATGTCTACTGCTGGCCACACAGAGAACACTGTGCTTGATGACCGGTTGAACCGATGGCAAAATCTTTGCATTACACCACTTGCATCGTGTGTCATAAAATTGTATTGTTATACTATAATAGTTCAATGTAAATAATTGTATACGAAAAATGATTCTTGAAATGTTGTTTGGTTCAATAAAATTTTATTGAACAATTTTGGATTTTCGACTGACATGAATCATGACCTTTGATGTTGTTTCATTTATAAATAGTTAGAAAGATATAAAAACGCTCAAAAAATGAGAAAATATTCAAAGTGTTTAGAGAAACAGAGAACCAAGATACGCCACAAGGTAAAGTTTCAGAACTGTCATTTGTTTGTAACAATGACCATTGTCACCACTGACCACGCTGCTCCTTCCAAATGTGCAGTGCGTCACATCTGGGGGGAGAAGGTTGGCCAGTGTTGACAATGGAACATTGAAATCAGCACAAATGATATACGCCACAAGGTAAAGTTTCAGAACTGTCATTTGTTTGTAACAATGACCATTGTCACCACTGACCACGCTGCTCCTTCCAAATGTGCAGTGCGTCACATCTGGGGGGAGAAGGTTGGCCAGTGTTGACAATGGAACATTGAAATCAGCACAAATGATATACGCCACAAGGTAAAGTTTCAGAACTGTCATTTGTTTGTAACAATGACCATTGTCACCACTGACCACGCTGCTCCTTCCAAATGTGCAGTGCGTCACATCTGGGGGGAGAAGGTTGGCCAGTGTTGACAATGGTTCCTATGTTGCTGCATTGAAAAAAAAAAACTTATAGATAATAAACAATAAAAACTTAAATAAGTGCAATTTCACAATAAAAATACCGATTCCTTCCTAAAGAGACCAGAGTCAAATCTGGATGGAGATGGATGTTACAAGTTATTACTGTGAAAACATTGTAATTTTAAACTTTTTATAACTCCTGTGAAATCTGAGTTTCATCGTCATCGTGTGTAGGTGCTGATAATGACAGATCGTTAGCTAACGATTCAGGTTGCACACAAGATGTTGTCGCATGATCTGGCTCTCTAACATTTGGAAACATGCCTGAATATCCTGTGTACATTTGGGAATAGGAATAGGTATTTTGTGTGGGAAATACACCCCCTTTCCTCTCGTTTACTGATGCTTTTCTTTGTTTTTCACTTATGTTTTTTTTGTGCGACTTTGCAATCATGTCCTCTGCAATTAACTTCAGAGAAGTAGCAATCAACCCTGTACTGGCAGAAGTTTGTCGATGGCACTCTAACATGATATTAAAGGTATTTGCTGATTGTGCATTAGCATCTGAAATTTTCATTAAACTGTGTGCGTGGCTAGTTGTATTGTCAACCAATTTGTTGATTGACACAGCTATAATATTCAGTATATCCTGAGTAGTTTTGTATTGGCTCTGGCGGTTTACATCAATCTGTTTTACTATGTCTATAAAACCTTTAAAAGTGTTTTCTAAGCTATCTAGTCTTTTGTTTAAAACTTTTTCAAAGTCAACATGTCTCCGCTGCATTTGATCTGCCAAAGCTCTGATATGCAGATATTCTGGTTCTTCTGATGTGTCGTTGTTTCCAAGCTGCCTTGCTTGAGATGCTGTAAGGATAGAGAAATTTTGAAGAACATTCAATTACTTGATTTTATTTGTAAATAATGAAGAGTGTAGTAGAAAACCAAAGATATTGCTGAAATATATTATTACTTACGTATAGGTGTTGATTCCGATTGTCGCACCTCCACATCTCCATCCTCAGACAAATTTTCAATTAAATCAGGCCTAAAAAAACGACCAATTCCGGAGGAAAGTCCTCCACTTGTCATAGGCATATCTTCTGTAATTAAAATTCCCATAAAATATATTATAAACAAATAAATCACACTTTTCATGTAAGGAGTGCATAACATTTCCAAAAAAGTATTACTGTTTAATAAAATACATCCCTTGATTATAAACTGGTTTTATGCCGCAATACACAGCTATTTTTTAAAAAAAAACTAACCTTTTTCTTTTGGATTTACAGTACTCTCGCATTCCATCTGTTGAGAATTTCTCTCCCTTGAGGATCGGTTACCGGAATAATTATCTATGGAACTGCTGTTGAAACCCTCAAACGTTACGTCGGTTACATCAGATGATTCAAGGAAGCATGTGGGTATACTTTGCAATTCAGCCATACCACTGCCATCATTATCTTTCGAACGTTCAAGAACTCGATTGCTGGAATTATTGTGCCTTCTTTCCGCTTGCATTAAATGTTGACGCTCATCTAATGAAGGTAAAAATATTATTAATAACATTTCATTACATTTTGGTACATAGATTTTATGCTATTAAATTATTACCATTTTTACTAGACATATTTTTCTCATTGCTAATTCTGCTGCCTCTTTTCTTTCTAGGATTCTCCTCTTCCTCCTGAATGCCTCCTCGTCTAGAGTCAACACCTCCTTTCACTCCATAAATCATTATTGGGTTTAATCGTTTCTTGATTATTTCCTCCCAGGAAAGCCACTTTATTTTCATCTCCGGTCCGCCACCTGTACCTATCTCATGTCTTCTTTGCATACCCATTTTTTTTTTAGTTTGCCTGCGGCAGTCACTATACCTTTTGATACAATGTTTGGAATCTCTTTGAACACCTGATATAGAGGTGACTTTTTCGGCAATATTATTCCACATCTTTCTTTTCAATTTTGGAGCTGTAGTTGGTGCCCTTGGACCAAACAACATATCATAATATCTATCAACTGCCTCCACCAGAGCATAATTCTCGGACTCATTGAACCGTACGCCACGTTGAGCCTTTTTCAGATTTTCACCACCGGATCCTTCACCAGAAGAATGATGAGATGCTGAGTCATCAGAAAACCTTGCAACCTCATTTGTATCACTTTGCATGCTTTCTTGACTACGGATATTTGATCGCTGCCTATCATTGGGACGCTTCTTTTCTAGACTGTTTTGTGGCCGGCTGTGATGAACATTTTGTAAATGTTGCCTTTTGCTGTGGAACATCTGCAAACAGAATGAGAATTTACAATTTAAACATCATTACATTGCAAAATTGAAATCATCTTTGGTTGAAATAAAAATAAATACCTTCGAATGTCCACTTGTGGTGGCTTTTTGTTTATTGCGCGATGCTTCAACTTTCGCCCTCCAGATTCTAAATTCGGCACTTTGCTCCCAATCCTCCTCAAATCTTTCAAAATCTTCCTCCGTTGTAGAAATATCGGAACGATGTGGGCTTCTCAATGTAGGAGACTGTATAAAAAAGATGTAGTGTTATTGTTTTTAAACAAGCACATAATAAAAATTATTTGCCATGTTCAATTTGCCCTTAGTTTACCTATCTCTTTCAGGAATTTTTATTGTATGTCTAAATAAAAGGCATGTGTGCCAATGACATTCATTGATCACCCAGTTTAAGAAACCATAATGGTTATAGACCCAGCACCCACCCATGTTTTACCAAAGCACACCAAGCTGTAACCGCTACGTTTTGCCTTATAGAAGGCTGCTGTGTCTGTTCCAACTTCTCGAATAATGTGTTGTACTTGTGAGAGCCAAATACCATTTCTTCCAATAAATTATGGTTGGATATTAGGACAACATTTTAAGAAATTGGCGTGTTATAAAATCACCATAAACAAATAAATGGATGTTAGTATTGATGTACCAACACATGGTGATTTTTAAAATCGCATTGGGGCGTGGTGTGAGGGTTGTTGGGGTTGGAATATCATATAGGAGGGTTCACTCTGAGGTGGCAACAGTATGAGCCGCACACCCACAGGCCTTGTCCGTGACACTCGATGCAATGCATATTTACTGATCCAGACTATCATTACATATTGGTGATACTATATTCATAAACCCAAAATAATTTTAATTACCCGATGTCTTCCATTGCTTTTCTTTCTAGTTCCAACAAGGCTTGTCGTCTTCAAAGCCATCTCATCCAGTTCTTGATGCTCTGTATTTTTATGCACTGAATCTTCTGAAGAGGAATCCACTGGTGAAAAAAGACTTCTTTCTGTAGACATTCCTAATAAATACAAATGTCATGATTGAGCATGGTCGTTTCAATGTACAACAAAAGATCCCCATGTGCTAAACTTGCACAGTGAATACACCCAGTTGAATAACTTTATAACAGATGCCCATAGGCGGGGTGTGGATCATGTGTGAGAATGAAATTATATATGTACAGTCATAAAGTCGTCCCCACTAGTGCAACTTCCCTGGAAGGTCGACCTGACTTAGGTCTAAAAAGGACAAGGTCTTAATGAGTTATGTTGGAATTTGAATAGAGATCGACAGGTCATAAGATGAGCAGGGAATTTCCAGCACTTATGTGGGCACGACATATAACTGTAGAAATAAGGTCAGTCTGATTGATTACCGCTTCTATTAGAATGACTACTGTTTATGCCAGACTAATATACAGACACACCCGCATAGGCACACACAGCAACTCACACACATATAAAATCCACATATATAGAAACTGCAACATACTTCACATGTACACACATAACAGGACGGACATATGCACATACACCCACAATTCATATATGGCATTAACAGACACAAATCCATGTATACACACAACAACATATGCACATACACCCACATCCATACACACAGCGTTATATGCACAAGAACCACCATCTATACACACTTCCACAAACATCACATGTATACACATGCAGTTGCTACAGATGCACATACACCCACAATTATAAACTGCAACTTTCAGGTACACAGACACATGTATGCACACAGCTACATGTGCCCATACATCCACATATACTGTAGACCAACCTCTCTAAATACAGTGACATAATAGCCCTTACATACACACAAGCAACACATACATAAATAAACAAAGCAGCATCTACATAAACACACAATACACATACAAATCCTCACACACTGCGACTGCCCCCTCACACCTCTAAAAGAGCCATCTAGCTATTTCTTTATTCATAAGATAGTTGGAGGTGGTCAGCTGGATGGGCTTTATGGCTGCGAGGAAGACACAGGGGCTTTCTGCGTGTGACAGGAAGTCACGTCTCCTCCTGTGACTGAGCTCCTCCAGCAATGCTGCTATTCACTGCAGCGCTGCTCCATCACAAAGCATTCTGGCTGGCACGCAGGGGCTGGAGTTTAACAAATGCTGCTGGTCAGGCAGGGTGCACCCTTAAGACGTTCCCCAACAAGAAAGTGCAAAGCTTTGAAAAGTGGCCATGCTGACCCACCCCAACCGTGCACACTTCAAAGCTCATATAACAGTACAATTTGAATTTATCCCCTTAACAACCAAGCACTAAAAAGAACCAATTTGGAAATATGAAAGACATGCCACACACAAGGAGAGTATCGTTTAAAGGACATGCTAAAATCTCACTAACAACGGACAAAACTAAAAAGCCCTAACCTGTGGTTAAATTCAAGGACAACGCTGTCGAGCAGAAGGTTCCATTTTAAAGAAAATAAACAATAGAAACAGCGCAGCAATACTGTACAAAACAACTAATAAAATAAAGGATATTACTCACTCTGTTTGAAGACACGCGGTCCGAACGTGGAAGGGGGCTGCTGTGATCCACTGCACTACGGCCATTAGACACAACACTGTCGGCATCCCAAAATGGTGGATGCGTTGCGCAGCACGTTCTTTTTATACAATACGCGTAAGTTTCGCTTAGCGAAAAAGTCACGCCCATTTTTCGATACATTTCACTTTTTTCACTTCTTGCTGTCTCCGGAAAAAAAACCTTTGAATACCTCGAAAAAAAAAATAGCGAAAAAGGATTCTTGATGCGAAATAAACGAAAACATAATGTTAAACGTAAAATAGTTTTTTTCGGAGCACATTGAATACCCCCCTAAGGAACTTAAAAAAAAGGGCCGTGATGAATTTGCAGGTGATATTTACACATTAACATACAGCGAGAGATTGTACCATACTTGCCGACAATAATTGCTGCAACCTAAGGGAGGAAGCAGCGGGGTCAGCTCAGCAGGGGATGGTCCGGGGCCGGGCAGGCTACAATGACAGCAGTCAGCACGAATTGTGTCATTGATCCGCCCACTTTTCCTCTGTGAGCAGAAATACAGCGGTGGTAGGAGGCTGCGGGCAGGAGTGAGAGGGATGCGGGAGACTTGCCCACATTTTCAGATGGTGGGGAGTGGCACCTTATTTCTGGAGGCCACCGGCTGCATCGGGAGAGTGGTGAAATATGGATTGAACTACAGTATATAGTATAAAATATTTTAATTCCAGCTTAATGTTTGCAGTGGTTTTACCTAGTAGTGTTTTTTTTATGTAAAAGCAGGATAGCTACCATAGAGCATTTCATTCATGTATTACATCTTATGGTACTTATGTAGTATCTGGGCGTCCGATTTAGAAATCGGGTCGGATCGGTAGCATCGCATGCGACCAAATCGTATGCGATGGTCCCGATTTTTCCATTGGATTCAATGTTAAAATGGTCTGAGTCCATTTTAACATAGAATTCAATGGGAAAAAGGGGTCCTTTTCCTTTCCCCACTATCCAAGTGGGCATGGAGTTGGATATAAACCTGTGGCGAGCATAGCGAGCCACCGAGCCCGAAGCGTGGCGAGCACAGCGAGCCCCGCGAGGGGACACAGAATACTTTTTAAGAAATCTGCGTCCCCTCACGGGGATCGCTTCGCTCGCCACGCTTCGGGCTCGGTGGCTCGCTGCGCTCGCCACGCTTTATTAAATCAACTCTATGCCCACTTGGATAGTGGGGAAATGAACAGGACCTTGTTAACATTGAATCCTATACAAAATCGCATCGAAATGCATCGCGATATCGGATGCGATTCGATGTGATTTTGCAGAAAATCGCGTTGAATCGCATCTGATTGTATGCCTTAAGGTAAGGCATACAATCAGAAAATCGGCAGCCCAGATACTACATAAGTACCCATCTATTAATGGCTACAAGTCACATCATGAAATTAAATAAAACTAGAATGCTATCAAACATTTTCCCATCCACTTTAAATACAAGTGGATGAGAAGCAATGTAAAGCAGAACATATCTGTAGACTACTTTATACTAGATGTTGCAGTGACCCCAAATCAGGCCTACTCCACCACAAGCAGGACAGAAGACCGACCCACTGTCCTGCTCTCCTACTTGTTCTTGCGGCTATCACTGGGCCTAATTTACGTTTGTATACACATGCCTACATAGCTGCCATTTTTTAGGATACGGAATTGCTAATCACCACAAATTAAGCAACCACAACATTGACAGCCGCTGGAGTTGTCACATAGTCATCAGCAACTGGTTAGACAAAAGCGGTATTGATGGAAGTTCAACTCCCTGGGTGCGTCTGTGATCACGCAGAGTGGCCGCGGCAGCAGTGATGCCGGCACTATGGCACATTTTACATCTGCCCCCCTGCAGTGCACATGGTTTTGTCCATCTAAGAAGGAATTTTTCAGAAAGAGTGAACCAAAATAACCCCCTATGTTTCTCTGCTTACAGTTTGGGGGACATTTACTAAAGGAAATTTGTAAAAAATAGGTGTATTTGTATCCAGAAATACACTTATTTTTGACATTTACTATCCCGATAATACGGCAATTCGTATTCGTATTGATAGCACATCAATACAAATACGAATTGCCGTATTTTCGGGATAGTAAATGTCAAAAATAAGTGTATATCTGGATACAAATACACCTATTTTTTTTACAAATTTCCTTTAGTAAATTTCCCCCTTTATGTCTGTAGCTCAATGCAGATACAAACACCGAAAATGGCCAACTGTTTTTGCCGCCACTCCCCATTTCCCCTCAAATGCTCCCATTCTGTCATTCACTCTGCATTTCAATTCTGCGAGCGGCATCCCAAAAGGTGTCTTGGCATGTGCGCAGAGCCAGATTAAGGTCTAAATGGGCCTGGAGCTGAAAATGATCAAGGGCCTATTATGCGCAATAATAGGGGTGGTGGCCAGCACCTAATAATTTGGGGGCATGACCAGTGTTCTGGTTGGGTGGTCTACTCATGGGTGTGTCTCTATTTGTGTAAATACTTTCAACTAATTATATATGCCTGGAAAAGGCAGGGGGCTGGCATAGGAAAAATGCAGGGAGATATATTGGCGGGTGCCCTCCAAAGGTGCACCCACAGGATGCCAATGTCCTAAGATACTTGCGGGGTGAGGCGGCATTCAAGTCATAAAAAAATACTGAAAGCCAAAACTTGGTAGACAACATTTCAGAACTTTTTATATGGTCACCTAAGTTTACCACACCATATACCCCTTATACAAATCATGCAACACAATCGTAACCCCCTTATACTGTACTTGCCTCTTACACATTATGCCACATGGAATTAGCCAAAATTCACACCGATTGAGCCAAAATTCACATTATGCCACACAGATTAAGGCAAAATTCACATTTTGCCACATGGATCAAGCCAAAATACACACTATACGAGGCATGTCCAAACAGTGGCCCTCCAGCTGTTGTGAAACTACGCGTCCCAGCATGCCTTGACATAGTTTTAGCAATCCTTATGTTAGGGTCGCCGGGTGTCCTCGCCACCCCTGACTCCGTTGTCACCGACTGAAATTGGCGGAGGCGTGCTTAGCTAGGCTTCACCTTTAATAGCCGCGTTCGGCAGAGCCCGTTAGTCAGGCTCCGCCCCCGATGCCACCAGGTCTTATGGATGACAACGCCGCCGCCAAGGTCAAGGATAAACAAGGGGCAAACCTAGCTAAAACCCGGAGGCGAGGACTGACCAGCTCCCGAAGGGGTGATGTAAGGATACCACTACTATAGGGAAGTAGTAACAGGAAGCCTGTACTAAAGTATACAAAGGAAAGGAAACCCAGGAATTACTAGGGATCTGAACCCAGGCAGGGTGCAGTCCCAAACACACCAGTGGAACAATACACAGTGCAGCTGATATAATAATGACAGATAACCAGAACCCTAAACAGGGAGCTGCCTATGCATACAAGTGTAACAATACACAAAGCTGACACAATAACAATAAATGACGCTGACTCCCGAACTGGGAAGTGCCAAGGCACACAGGTGTAACAATACACAAAGCTGACACAATACCGAAAATAACAACCCAGCACAAAGTAAGAGAATTCCCACTTATCTGAGAGGATGGAATACTGCAGATAATGGGATGATTCACTCGGCTGGAGCTGCACGGGGAGGTAAGGACCAAGACTGGACGAAGAGCTGACAAGGCAGGATAATCACAGCAGGACCTGGAACCAGGAACACTCTGAGAAGCAAGAGCTATAACCGGCGCCAAACAGTCCCATCCCTGTGTTTAAATAGGGACTGGGACCAATGGCTGCCGGAGCTCAGCAATGTCTCCTATTGGCAGTGTGTGAATCCTCCTCCTCCGTACGGCTGCCTGGCGTCCCCCGTCGCCTAGGCAACCGTTGAGGCCGAGGAGGAGGAGGCGGTGCCTGGATTCCGGCCGCCGAGTGAGCGCCCGGGGAGTGATGCGGGCTGGTGACGCGGCGGCATCTCCTGGTGACGCCGCGGCGCACCAACATGACGCGGCCGCGTCCATGTTGCTTAGCAACATGTACGTCGCGCCGTACAGAGGCCGCCGGAGCAGCGCTAGCGCTGCCCGGCCGGTCTCTGACAGTACCCCCCCCTTGAGGAGGGGTCACCGAACCCTTACAGCCAGGCTTAGAAGGAAATCTTTTAAAGAATTCAGACTTTAATCTGGGAGCATGAAGCAACCTATCGGGCACCCAAGATCTCTCTTCGGCCCCGAAACCTTGCCAGTGAACCAGGAATTTTAATTGGCCCCGAGAAACTTTGGAATCCAAGACCCGTTCGACCAGAAACTCTTCATGGCCCTGAACCATAACTGGCTTACCAGTCTGTCTAAAGTGAGACGATGGCGAGACGGGTTTGAGCAGAGAACAGTGAAAGACATTATTGGGGGGCGTGGCCTGGACAGCAAACGGAGCAGACGCGCTTGCCAGGAGCTCCTGAGAGAAATTAAAAAAAGGGGGTCTTTTCATCTTTCCCCATCCCTGGGCGGACTCCAACTAGACAGCCCCCTGCCCCTACCTGGCTCCGGTGGCTGCGAGCCGCTGCTGCAGAGCCGGAGTGCCTTTGTTAAGGCACTTGCAGGTTGCGGCCTAGGCCGCACCACGGAGCCGGGGCCTCAATTACCGCGGTCGGCTGAACAGCGAGCGGCGGCAGGAATCGCGGCCGCTACAGACGGGAGAGAGGAGGGGGCCGGCTGAGACGACCGCTTACCTCGTCCTAGTGCTGTGGAGAGGCGGGCGGTGTCTTCTCCCCACCTCGAGCGGCACCGCAGCACCGACAGCGGCCGGAGCGCAACCCGGAAGTTGGGCGCCGGATACTCCACTGACCCCGCCACCCGCCGAGTGATAAGGCAGAGGGCTCCGGAGGCCTGCAGCTTGCAGTGAGTAACAGCGGGGGAGAGTAGGGGTGTTCCATAAGCCCCTCTCCCCCTCAATAGCCTGCCAGCAGAGTAGTAGGGAAACGGCTGACGCTGTGAGCCCCCTGGCTGGCTCAGACTGATATTCCCCATACTTCACGTGTCCCTGCCCCCCCCTGGGACTCCTACAATCCCCAGACTCAGAGCCTCTCCAGGGCTCCCCTTTGAGCCTCCTGCCGCATACCAGCCTGTGATACCATCAGAGTTCACTGCCCCACAGAAAGTGGATAATGCAGTGCTGGGGGCTGTGACCTACACATCGTATACTCTGGACCCTCTAGACCCATAGGGCCGTTTCTAGTTGTGTATTACAGAAGCCCCTCTACCAGTACTAGCGTCAGCGCTATAAATAAAGCTTGTGTTGTACCCCTGAATATGCCATCTGACGTGTGAACTAACTGTCTACCCCCCATGAGGCACATTGTCTGCTAGCCTTGCCGAGCCATTAGTTGTCCTATACCATATGCATTGCTGAGATTCTACTAGCAGCCCATAAGTACCCCTGTTGTTATTGATCTAAGATTTCTGTCCTCCCCCCACATACAAGCCCATCATGCCTCCCAAAAGAAGTAAAGTCACCAAACCGGTACCCCAGGTCCCCTTCTTTAAACCTTCTCCTAGAAGCTCCGGGGGCGGGCAGGGGTCTGGTGTGACACCAACCGGCCCCCCTAAGACTGCCCCCCCCCGTGGAGGGCCAGCCCCCATCCCCCGAGGCCCAACCGGGAACCCCGCACCGCACTGAGATCCCTGACGATGCAGCGCTAACAGTGGGCAACCTGAAGATTCTCCTCACCCAAATGAAGGACGAAGTGACGTCCGAAATTCGCCTGTCATTGCAATCCTGCCAACGCTCAATTGATGACCTGGGTGACCGTACGGATGCGCTAGAAACCAAAATGGGAGAGATGGTGCATTCCCATAACGAGCTGATTGACTCTCACTCTTCGCTAGAGGAAGAAGTGAGCGCCTTGCGCGAGAAAATTACTGACATGGAGGACAGATCCAGGAGGAATAACCTCAAAATCAGGGGTATACCTGAGAACGTCTCTAATAGCAGCCTTAACGATCATGTCCTGGACATCTTTAGAAAGCTGTTACCATCGGCCTCATCTGCTGATCTCCTGTTAGACAGGGTTCATAGACTGCCCAAAGCCAGATCAGCCCCGGAGGATGCCCCGCGGGATGTACTAATGCGCGTACACTACTTCCACATCAAAGAGGCCCTCCTGAAGGCTGCGAGACCATCGGCTGAATCTGCGGCGATCCTAGGCCCTCTACAGCTCTTCGGCGACTTCTCTAGAGCCACTCTGCTTAAGAGACGTTCCCTGCAGCCTGTCACCTCAGCTCTGAGAAAAGCCAACATCCTATACCGGTGGGCTTTCCCGACTCGGCTTCTCATTCAGAGAGAGGGCTCCACAATAGCCATCACATCCGTCGATGAGGGCATGAAGCTACTAGCGAAATGGAGACTGCTTGAATCTCCCCCTGCGACATCCCCAACCCGAAGACTACAGCAGGACTGGTCTTCGGTGGAGTAACGTATGAAAGTTTCTTAGTATCCGAGAAGGACTGGGTTAACCTTAGTTATTGTGTTATTATTTCTCTTTACACTACACTTGGACCCGACATGTTCTGAGGCTAATGCCTTATTATATTTCATAAGTAATTGTCGATATAGTGAGATTGTAATGGCACGTTATGGCTCTCTTTTCAGTTTAGCCACATAGCCTCATACTGTCTCCTAAGTTAATTACCCTTATGCTTTCCTAGTTAAGTATTGTGCGACTGCCCGATGTTCTTTGTTTTAATAAAGGGCAACATTTAACCATTTAATCATATTTCTCCTCATGGGGGTTAGGACCACTACCCCCCTTATCCTTCTGATGGGAAGACCACGTTGTGGTCTCCCACTACAACTCCCTATGGAGTTGCCAATTGTTTTTTTTTTCTCTCTCTATCTTATCTTCTCTTCCCTGGCCTCTTCTTTCTTCTTTCTTCCCTTCCCCATCCCGTGTCCTTTCCCTCCCGGGTCTCCCCCTTTGTCTTGTCTCCAAGCATTCAGGATTTATGTGATATTGCTGATTCTAATATACCTATGCATGTTTTACGTGTTGTCACTGAAGATGAACAGGTTATCTCACCCCAAACTCATCCGTAATGATTAATGTTATCTCATTGAATGCGAAAGGTCTAAACTCCCCCAACAAGAGGAAGCTAGCGCTATCCTACTTCCACAAATTAAAGGCTCATGTTGTGGCCGTACAGGAGACCCACTTTGTTAAGAGAGCCCCTCCCAGATTCTTTGACAACAAATACCCACACTGCTACACTGCGAACGGTCCCCACAAAAAAGCTGGAGTGGCCATCCTAATATCAGCTATGTGCTCCTTCTCCGTTTCGAAGCAGTATGCCGACCCTGAGGGCAGGTTTTTGATCTTGGTGGGTCTCCTGGACGGGATAGATGTGACCTTAGTCTCTTGCTATGCTCCCAACACAGGGCAATTGAAATTCAGTAGAAAGCTGTTTTCTAAGGTCCAGGAATACTCCAAAGGAGCACTGTGGATCCTGGGGGACTTTAATTTAGTTCCGGATGTAGCAATGGATAGATCCCGACCCCTCAGCCATAGAGGTAATCCCGACCAAGGGCCTTCTAGAAGACTTAAACAGCTTATTAACGAGTTTGAGCTCCACGACGCTTGGCGAGCTAAAAACCCGAGCACCAGAGACTACACCTTCTTCTCACATCCCCACCAATCGTACTCTAGAATCGACCTAGCCCTGACTGATAAGTGGTCTTTAGCTTCCATAGTTGAGGCCGAGATCTTGCCCACTACGTGGTCGGATCATTCCCCTTTGCGATTGGTGTGGGATCTGGGTTCGTTCAGGGTCCCCCCGGGTCCGTGGCGACTGGGCCGCTCGGCTCTGTCCCATTTAGAATCCCGGAAAACGATTCTAGATTCAATCTCCAGTTATGCAGCTGATAACAACCCAGAAGATACAAGTATTTTTACACACTGGTGTGCGTTAAAAGCTGTAGTACGTGGCTCTGCAATAAAAGCGGCTGCTAGAGTGAAGAGAGTCGAGGAGGGTGAGAGGCGAGCTGCAGATGAGGACCTCCTTAGATTAGAAGCAGCGCATAAAAACAACCCCCTGGACAAGGCCCTAGGTACACAACTCACACGGGCCAGAGATAAAGTTAACGCCCTCTCCTTTAGAGAGGTCCAGAAAAATGTTGAAAGGCTGAATCAACGCTTCTACTTGTTTGGTAATAAGGCGGGGAGACTGTTGGCGAGGAAATTGAGAGGGAGAAGAGCTAAAAACAGAATTGACCTCTTGATCAATTCTAAAGGAGCTAGGATAGTTGACCCCTTCCAGATTGCGGACACCTTCGCAGACTACTATGCTAAACTATATAACTTGAGATCCGACTCGAACACCCCCCAGCCGACGAACGAAGGGATTGCTTCCTTTCTTGACAGTATTAGTCTACCAGTGCTGGAATCCGAGGTGGGC
The DNA here is from genome assembly GCF_055691185.1 of Crinia signifera. NCBI lineage: Eukaryota > Metazoa > Chordata > Amphibia > Anura > Myobatrachidae > Crinia > Crinia signifera. The sequence goes on along the minus strand of NC_139227.1, from coordinate 90,600,770 downwards.
CAGGCCCTCAACGCGCCCTGGTCCAAAGTAGAGGTAGAGACCGCCATTGATGGGTTGCCCAGGGATAAAGCCCCCGGCCCAGATGGCTATCCCACTAATTTCTATAAATGCTTTAAAGAGGAATTGAGCCCGTTATTGACCAACGTCTTCAACGAGGCCTCTCGGTCCGGTGTATTCCCCAAGGAAATGTTAGAAGCCCGGATTGTGACCATCCCAAAACCCGGTAAACCGCCCACCTCGGTCCAGAACTATAGACCTATTGCGCTGTTGAATACAGACCTGAAATTATACGCCAAATTGCTGGCTAATAGACTGGCCCCCCTCCTCCCATTCCTGGTGGGGGGGGACCAGGTGGGCTTTGTGCCGGGGAGACAAGCTCCGGACAACACTCGTAGAGTGTTCAATGTGCTGGAGATGTGCGACCGGGCCAAATCCCCCCTATTGCTGCTGTCACTCGACGCCGAGAAGGCGTTCGATCGGCTTCATTGGGGCTACTTAAGAGAAGTACTGAAGCGCTTTGGCTTGGGGGGCAGATTCCTAGACTCAATATTCGCCCTCTACTCTCATCCGTCTGCGAAGGTGTTCGTTAATGGCAGCCTCTCTTCTAGTTTCCCAATTACCAACGGTACCAGACAGGGGTGCCCCCTCTCCCCGCTGATCTTCGTTTTGGCAATGGAGCCCCTAGCAGTCAAAATTAGAGCAGAGGACCATATCCTAGGCCCACAGATTGGGAGCACCTCCCATAAGATCTGTTTATTCGCAGATGATGTTCTCTTATGCCTTCTGCAACCGGAGAAATCACTGCCAGCGGTACATGAAGTCTTAGATGCCTATTCAGCGGTTTCTTACTATAAATTGAACACAAATAAAACAGAAGCCCTTCCGGTAAATATCCCTTTAGCTACTGTAGCACGCCTCAAAGACTCCTATCGATACGCCTGGCAGGAGAGAGCCATCAAATATTTGGGGGTCCAAGTGGCAAGAGATCCATACCTAATAGAATGCAACTTTAACCCGCTCTTAAATTCCTTTCAAAAACTTATCAAAGAATGGTCCCTGCATGAAATTTCATGGCTGGGCAGGCTGGCAGCGTCAAAAATGATCCTCCTCCCTAAGCTCTTATACTTATTCCGCGCGATTCCCAGAAACCTTCCCAAGTCCCTATTCTGTAAACTCAATGCACTATTCACTAAATACATATGGAAGGGGTCTAAACCGAGAGTTTCAAGGAAAATCATGGCCTTACCAAAGGCCCTGGGAGGAGCGGGATATCCAGATTTAGAGAAATATCGTCAGGCCTGTCTTTTGACCCAAGCTAGGGATTGGTTTGACATTCAGAATCCAAAGCCCTGGGTATTAATTGAACAACATATGGCGAGTAAATTCCCGCTCACCGGAATGTTCTGGCTCCCTATTAAGATCATCCCCGGCAAGCTAGAGCTCTGTACAGCTACTAAAGCGACTCTGGAGGCGTGGGCCGGACTGATAGGTGGTGAGGAGGGGATCGTTCTTCCGAGCACCAACCTCTCCCTCTCAGCTATTGCCAAATTGATCCCCAATCTCAGCTTGGATGCGTGGATCGATGCAGGCATTGTAGAATTGGGACATATGGTCCAAGGGGGATCTCTGATACAATTCTCAGAGCTCCGGGAGAGGTTCGGGCTCCCTAGGGGCGATTTCTTCAAATACCTACAAATCCGTCACTGGCTAACGGCCCTTAGGGGAGGCTCGTGCCCCATCCAGCCGGCTCCCGCACTCATCTCCTCCAGGTTGCAGAACGGCTCTCACAAAGGTGGGATATCCAGGTGGTACGATCATCTGATAGCATCAACGAAACAAGGGAAACTCCCCGCCCAGCTCAAGTGGGAGACTGACCTTAACATCACCCTAGACGAGGAAACCTGGGATAGCATCCTCTACTCAGGGTTTAAAATGTCTAAGTGCCTACTACACTTGGAGATGTTTTTCAAATTATGTCATAGGGCCTATTTCACCCCCCGACGCCTCCATGCTATCTGGCCTGAAGTCTCTCACTTGTGCTGGAGGGGATGTGGGGAGACGGGATCTATATTCCACATATTTTGGCAATGCCCCCTCATTAGGCCCTTCTGGGAGGAGATATCTTCCCTGATCGCCAACGTGTTGAAGTCCATGACCCAGCTAGAGCCCACTACAGCCTTGCTCCACTACACCAACGCAGTAACAGGGGGTGACCTTTATATCCTAAGACATATACTAATCGCAGCGAAAGCTGCTATTGGATCCCTCTGGAAGTCGGCAGAAATCCCTTCGGTACGAGGCGTTATCAACAAGGTACACACACATTTTCTCTATGAGACGGTAAATGCTCGCTACTCATCTTCAGCCTCCTCAATACACCTGAAATGGCTTAAATGGATGGACTTTAGGGAATCCCAGGGCTCATCAGTCTCCTCCAACGATCCCTGGGACGTTACCGCATTTCACTCTCCCCCTCTCCTGTCAAACAGTTAACATGTTCATGTCTATAATGTATCATGCAATGTCCCCAACTTAATGCTCGTATACCCCTCCCATCCCCCCGTGTGTCTGTCCTCCTTTCTTCTTCTTCTTCTGCCTGTCCATCTTTCTTCTGTCCTCTCTTTTTCTCCTCACTAGCTTTCCTTCTCTCATTGACACTGTAATCTTGTTTTTAATTGTAATTCTTGGGGCGCAGTTTAAACTAATATTAGCAACCAATGTGCAAGACAGTTAGTTGGATTAGCTGACCCACCGTTCGATGACTGTGCCAGATTCACTGTTTTGCCTCTGTTTCTATTATGTATGTATTTTTTCACTGCTGACCCATTAAAAATTTAATATTCAAAAAAAAAAAAAAGAAAGACATTATTGATTCTTAAGGACCTGGGTAACTGTAGCCTGAAGGCTACTGGATTGATTTGCTTGATAATGTGGAATGGACCAATGAATTTAGGTCCTAGTTTAGGACATTTCTGGCGAATTTTAATATGACGAGTCGACAACCAGACCCTTTGGCCCACCTTAAAACGACATGGTCTCCTGTGTCTATCAAAAAAGACTTTAGACCGTGCTGAGGACTGTCTAAGAGCGAGGTGGACTTTCTTCCAAGCCTTTTTTAAAGCAGACACCACAGCGGAGGGAGAACGAAATTTCTCCCCAGGAATATCGAATGAATTACATTTGGGATGAAAGCCAAAATTGCATAAAAAAGGCGAGCTCTTAGACGCCACATGGTAGGCGTTATTATAGGAAAATTCGGCCAATGGTACCAGATCTGCCCAATTGGTCTGACATTTAGATACAAAGCAACGTAAATATTGCTCTAGAGCTTGGTTGACTCTTTCCGTCTGTCCATTGGACTGTGGATGATATCCGGAAGAGAGACTGACCTGTATCCCTAGACTAGAGCAAAAACATCTCCAAAACCGGGCCACAAACTGAGAACCTCTGTCCGACACTATGTCCACAGGGAGACCATGAAGCCTGAAGATGTGAATAATGAATAATTGGGCTAACTCCCTGGCAGTGGGGAGTTTAGGCAGAGGAATGAAATGTGCCATCTTACTAAACCTATCTACCGTAACCCAAATGGTGGTAAAATGGGCGGATGAGGGAAGGTCAACAATAAAATCCATGGAAATATGGGACCAAGGTTTTTCCGGAATAGACAAAGGAAGGAGTTGACCAACAGGAGAAGATCGAGAGGACTTATGCTGAGCACAGATGAAGCAAGAAGAAACGAAGTGGGAAACGTCCTGCTTCATGGTGGGCCACCACACTGCTCGGGACAGATGTTCCAGGGTTTTGGTGATTCCTAGATGACCAGTGACTTTACTGGAGTGAAAATCTCTGAGGACCCGTTCTCGAAGGTTCTTGGGCACAAAAAGACGATCCTGAGGAGTGTCCTGAGGAGCTGAGGATTGAGAGTCAAGAATACGAGAAGCCAAATCTTGGGTCAATCCTGCCATGATGATCGAGGACGGAACTATGGGAGTTTCATCCACTTGACCACTTTGAGTGGTTAAAAAACTCCGGGAAAGCGCATCTGCTTTGGTGTTCTTAGGACCAGGTCTAAAGGTGATGATGAATCGAAACCTAGTAAAAAACAAGGCCCATCGCGCTTGTCGCGGATTCAAACGCTTAGCTGACTCGATATAGGCCAAGTTCTTTTGTTCCGTAACTACTGTTATGGTATGCCTCGCTCCTTCCAGCCAATGCCGCCACTCCTCAAAAGCCCATTTGATGGCCAAAAGTTCCCGATTACCCACGTCATAGTTCTTTTCTGCTGCCGAAAATTTGCGAGAAAAGTAAGCACATGGATGAACTTTTTGGTCATATTCACTCTTCTGAGAGAGGACCGCCCCAGCCCCAATATCCGAGGCATCGACCTCTACCAAGAATGGGCTCCTGGGATCAGGGTGATGGAGAATGGGAGCTGAACAAAAAGCCCTCTTTAACTTCTTGAATGATTCCATGGCCTGCGGGGACCAATTCTGGGGATCCGACCCTTTACGGGTTAACTCGACGATGGGAGCCACAATATCAGAAAAGGACCGAATGAACTTCCGATAGTAATTGGCAAACCCCAGGAATCTTTGAACCGCCTTAAGGTTGGACGGCCGAGCCCAAGACAGGATGGCCTGCACTTTACATGGATCCATAGAGAAGCCCTTGGGTGAGATAATATAGCCAAGAAAAGAGATCTGAGGAACTTCGAATTCACACTTCTCTAACTTGGCGTACAACTGATTCTCCCGCAGTTTTTGCAAGACCATGCAAACATGTTGCCGATGCTCAGAAAGATTTTTAGAAAAAATCAGAATATCATCAAGATATACAACAGCAAATAAGCCCAGGAACGGACGAAGCACCTCGTTAATAAAATCCTGAAAAACTGCGGGAGCATTGACCAACCCAAAAGGCATCACCAGATATTCATAGTGGCCTGAGTGGGTATTGAAAGCTGTCTTCCACTCGTCTCCCTGTCGAATTCTGATGAGATTGTAGGCTCCCCGCAAGTCAATCTTGGAAAAAACAATAGCCTCTCGAATCTGATCAAACAAAACAGAAATGAGAGGCAATGGGTAAGAATTTTTTATGGTGATCTTGTTTAAAGCTCTGTAATCAATACATGGGCGTAATGATCCATCCTTCTTCTCTACAAAGAAAAAACCCGCCCCCACGGGGGACTTAGAAGGACGGATAAAACCCCTTTCGAGACTCTCTTTGATATACAGGTCCATGGCCTGTGACTCTGGACCCGAAAGAGCATACAATCTTCCCTTGGGAAGTCTAGATTTGGGGACGAGATCAATAGCGCAGTCAAAAGGCCGATGTGGAGGTAATGTTTCAGCCTCTTTCTTGGAAAATACATCTGAATAATCCCTATAGGAGAGGGGTAACGAAGGAGAGACCAGGCGAGTAACCCGGAGGGGTAACGAAAGACATTTATCAATACAACAAGACCCCCATTGAGTGATCTCTCCTGAAGCCCAATCTATACAGGGATTATGTTCCCGTAACCACGGCAAACCTAAGACTAATGGAGCCCAGGGACATTGGAAGAGATAAAAAGAATTCTCCTCAGAATGCAGCGCTCCCACTGAGAGTCTTACAGGAGGAGTGTGTGAGGTAATACTGCCATTGGAGAGCGGGAGACCGTCCAGACCACAAACAGAAAGGGTGCTCCCAAGGGGAAGGGGATCGAACCCTAGCGAGTTGGCCAAATGAACATCCATGAAATTACCGGCCGCGCCGCAATCCAAAAAGGCAGGAACCTCAAACACCTGATCACCAAAGGAAACAGTAACTTGCATGATAATCGAGTCTATGGGGTTAAAGCGAGATAGGCCCAAGTGAATCCCCCCGAATTCACCTAGGCCCTGTCTTTTCCCGCCTTCAAGGGACAAACCAAAGCACGATGACCCTGTCCCCCACAATAAAGGCATAAACCCTTGAGCCTCCTGCGATTCTTTTCAGAGGTAGAAAGACGGGTTGCTCCTATCTGCATGGGCTCTTCTCTGGTAACCTCCGAAGAATCCCCAGAGGCAGATGAGGGGAGCACCCCCGACTCTCTTTCTCTTTGGCGTTCCCGAAAGCGCCGGTCTACACGAATGGACAATTGCATGATCTCATCCAGAGAAGTGGGAGTGGGGTAATGAACCAGAGCATCCTTGAGATATTCTGCCAGACCAATCCTAAACTGACTACGTAACGCTGGATCATTCCAGCCTGAATCTATGGCCCATTTCCTAAAATGGGTACAATAAACCTCGGCAGTTCCTGGCCCCTGCCGCAATGCACGGAGATTAGCTTCAGCAGATGCGGCCCTATCCGGGTCGTCATACAATAGCCCCATTGCCTTAAAAAAGGAATTAACCGAGGAGAGAGCCTCATCTGTAGCAGGTAGGCCGAACGCCCACGTCTGAGGATCCCCCTGGAGGAGAGAAATAATAATACCCACACGTTGGGCCTCAGAGCCAGAGGACAGCGGTCTGAGCCTAAAATATAGCTTACAGGCCTCCCTGAAGTTATAAAATTGCAGACGATCCCCAGAGAAGCGATCTGGGAGATTTATCTTTGGTTCAGGGTTTCTTGCGGAGGATAAGGCCCCATGTACCCTCTCCTCATGTGTGTTAACCCTGAGTGTAAGTTCCTGCAATTTTTGGGTAATAGTGTGCATTTGACCCACCAAATTGTGGGTTGCGGCCTGTTGGGCAGGGTCCATGACAGATCACCGGGACTCTCTGAGTAGTGTGTTTGGCCGGTTATAATGTTAGGGTCGCCGGGTGTCCTCGCCACCCCTGACTCCGTTGTCACCGACTGAAATTGGCGGAGGCGTGCTTAGCTAGGCTTCACCTTTAATAGCCGCGTTCGGCAGAGCCCGTTAGTCAGGCTCCGCCCCCGATGCCACCAGGTCTTATGGATGACAACGCCGCCGCCAAGGTCAAGGATAAACAAGGGGCAAACCTAGCTAAAACCCGGAGGCGAGGACTGACCAGCTCCCGAAGGGGTGATGTAAGGATACCACTACTATAGGGAAGTAGTAACAGGAAGCCTGTACTAAAGTATACAAAGGAAAGGAAACCCAGGAATTACTAGGGATCTGAACCCAGGCAGGGTGCAGTCCCAAACACACCAGTGGAACAATACACAGTGCAGCTGATATAATAATGACAGATAACCAGAACCCTAAACAGGGAGCTGCCTATGCATACAAGTGTAACAATACACAAAGCTGACACAATAACAATAAATGACGCTGACTCCCGAACTGGGAAGTGCCAAGGCACACAGGTGTAACAATACACAAAGCTGACACAATACCGAAAATAACAACCCAGCACAAAGTAAGAGAATTCCCACTTATCTGAGAGGATGGAATACTGCAGATAATGGGATGATTCACTCGGCTGGAGCTGCACGGGGAGGTAAGGACCAAGACTGGACGAAGAGCTGACAAGGCAGGATAATCACAGCAGGACCTGGAACCAGGAACACTCTGAGAAGCAAGAGCTATAACCGGCGCCAAACAGTCCCATCCCTGTGTTTAAATAGGGACTGGGACCAATGGCTGCCGGAGCTCAGCAATGTCTCCTATTGGCAGTGTGTGAATCCTCCTCCTCCGTACGGCTGCCTGGCGTCCCCCGTCGCCTAGGCAACCGTTGAGGCCGAGGAGGAGGAGGCGGTGCCTGGATTCCGGCCGCCGAGTGAGCGCCCGGGGAGTGATGCGGGCTGGTGACGCGGCGGCATCTCCTGGTGACGCCGCGGCGCACCAACATGACGCGGCCGCGTCCATGTTGCTTAGCAACATGTACGTCGCGCCGTACAGAGGCCGCCGGAGCAGCGCTAGCGCTGCCCGGCCGGTCTCTGACACCTTAATAGCAAAACTGTGGCAATGCATGATGAGACTTGTAGTTTCACAACAGCTTGAGGGACATCGTTTGGACATGCCTGCACTATACTAAACAGATTGAGCTGTAATGCACAATATGCTTCATAAATAGGGGCATTGCGCGCCAAAGGCGCGCATTAAAAATTTACACCATAATGCCCATTACATTACAAGCCTCACACCATAATCTCCAATACATATTATGCCAAACACCATAATGCCTATTAAAAATTATGCTACATACAGTAAGGGCGGGATGTACTAAAGGGAAAATGCGGTAAAAACTATGTACTATTACCCTGCCGCATCGATATCGTAGGGCATGGTATCGCCACCCTTGGGTGGCGATACCCTATAGAAGCCTATGGGCTTCTTTTCGCCGCGTCGCCGCAACCCCGCCGACCCCCCTCTCCCCCTCCCTTGGGCTTACCTACTTGCAGGTCCTCCTGGACCCCGGAAGGTAAGCCCTTCCTCCCCCTATCAACGCAGACGGACGTCCTTCCGGCAGCAGGGGGGAGGAGGAGGAGGCGCCGGGGACAGCCTGCTTAGCTGTCCCCGGCGTGTAGGCATCAGGAGCCGGCTGGGAGGTGATGGAGACCCCCCGCAGACCACAGTACAGGTATCACGGGGGGTTTCCGTTACCGCACCGCGATGCCAGCCGCATATGTTACATCCCGCCCTAAGTATTGCTTACCTACATGTTCATTGCCAGGGGTTCCATGCACATTGCCAGGGGTTCCATGCTTGTTGCTATGCGGGATTACAAGATCATTGCCAAGGGGAATAGATGCTCGCGGTAACTGGGGGACAGCCACTGCCGGGCAGAAATTACAGCCATTGACAGCCGGGCAGAGAGCAGGGGGCTACCCATAGGTGTGCGCACATTGAGTCTTATGGGTGCACAGGCACCCCCTAATGCTGTGCCCACCCTTATGAACACCTCCCTACCAACAATACCTTTTACCAAAGACTTTTGCTTTTTAGAACTGTATTCCATTGAAAGAAGCGACCATCAATCAATTATGTGTGTTTTGCATTGTTACTTGTACCAGACCATTGTCATATCACTACATATCATCCATATATGTTTTTTACTTTATTTGCATGTATTATTATACTGAGAGCCATTTTATATTGTAGCGAGTAGATGATGGTAGACACGCCTGATTGGCGCTGTTAGACACACCCAATGGGCGGTGTTATACATGCCCAATATGTGGTGCTAGGCACACCCCTTTGACGGTGCACCCCCTACTAAAATGTGCTGCGCACGCCTATGGGGCTACCTGACTGTATTCAGAGCACTGCATGTCCTCGCTATTTGAAATAATACCCCTTTCACACCAGAAAATGCAGGGACTTACCTGGGAATATGGTCCTAGGATCATGCAGGGACATTCCCGGTATGGCCCTTTTTACACCAGCCTAGTCCCTGCATTTTCTGGTGTGAAGGGGAGAGAAAACTGCCCCCCTTTAAACAACCAGCTATATCTTCAGAACCAACTGACCCATTTACATGTAGGCTTCGAATGATTTTGGTCCCGTGAAACTGGGCTGTTTGGTTCCAGAGAAATCTCTCCTCAAACAACATGAACTGCCATGAAATTACATTTCAGAAATGCAAAAAAAAAATTGGTTTACCCGCAATATCTCTAGAACCAATGAACCCATATGAACCAGCCTGGTATTAGATTAAAGGCCCAGCGATATGGGTTAGACTGAGATCAACCTCAAGCTTCTGTGATGCCGGCGGAGGAACTGGCAGCAGTTGGAATCGGGTGGAGGTCGGAATTAGCGGGGCCCATGTTATCCTATGGGGAAAACGTTCCAGCTTTGCCTGCTGGTATCTCATGTTCCCGGGGGGCTAGCGATGCGGGGCCGGGCTCGTTGGAAAGCCCTGGCCCTCAGCTACAAAAAATGGGCCTATTTGGAGAGTGGGCCTGGAGCTGTAGCTCCATCAGGCCCATTGATAATCCGGCCCTGCATGTGCGCAGTTGTGTGAACTGGCCCACTACCACCTGCTGCTTCCGGTGTCTTTAGCTCAGTGACCACATGTCTGGATCCTGATATATAGAGGGCTGGCTTGCAATAGGAGCATGAAATATCTCAGCCTAGATAGGAGTGACCACTCCAACCACCTGTTCTCCAACCACTACTTGTTACCAACTTTCTCTCTATTTTCCCCTCATACCTATCCCCACAGACCCATATGTGAAAGTGCAGCTTTCGCTGAATAAGAAGAAATGGAACAGTAAGAAAACAAAAGTGACGAGGAACACCCTGAACCCATACATTAACGAAGAGTTTACCTTTTATGTAATGCCAGGACAAATTCAGGTGAGGCATTTATCCTTTATAGGCATAGGTGACCGTAGCCGGCTGCTACACCAGATGAACTTCTGTAATCCTTGTAAGCAGATCATAAACAGAAACCATTTACCTATTGAAAAAAAGATAAAGATTTATTAAAATAAAAACCTTTAATCCTCTATACAGATATGTCCTCATAGCCTCAATACGCTATGCACCGCGATATACCTGGCGGGATTGAGCCAGCCATTCCCGTTCAACTCTGCTAACACTGGGCATTTATATTGCTAAAAATAGTTTGAGTCGCACAAGCACGATCTGCTGATTTAAATGATACGTGGCATGCCTAATTTCTGACAGTGTTTTAAAGGAAAAGCTGCTTGCGCATCCTGTTCGCATAGCGATGCGGATAAGACACATGGAGCTATTCAGATTCAATCTGGTTTGCGAATGCGCATGTACATAGGTTTTTTTACGTGCATGTGCGATCGCCCACAGCGTTCACACACAGAAGTGCGGGCAGGGGGCGTGAGGTGGTGGGCAGGGCAATTGTCATATGGGAACGCCCAGCGTTTCATGGGCGTTCCCATGCAAATTGCCCAGTGATGCGTGTGCGGGCACCTGATGTCAGCTGCCTGCCCCGTCCTCGCACAGGACCATCAAATGATTTCTCCCCCGCACCCAAGTCTGCGAATGGATGCAAAAGATCCATTCGCATTGCCTGCTGGGGTTCAGGGGGGTTGGACGACTGTGCGGGCGGTCCTTGGTGGACTCGCAGGGCTGCAAAATTTGCAGTAAAAAGTAAAGTGAAGTTAAGTAAAAGGTAAGTACTGTAAGTTAAGGAAAAGAGAGCACAGGTGAGCACCCCATTCTATTTACACACACTATGCTGTCTATGCAATCTAGGGATCTATTTATTAAGATGCGGTAAAAACCTATGTGTACCCTTCACTGCTTTGTCTGGCTGAAGCCCCTCTTTTTTGCTGCTCTGAGTCTGCTATAACAACTATACCCAGGGCCGCCAATAGGGGGGTGCTGTGGGTACAGCTGTCCCAGGCCCCGGCAGCTCATTTTGCCCACCACAACCCCCCCCTCCCAACTTCCTCCAATGCGCTCAGTGCGCTGAACAAAGCCGGTCCCAGAGCGCAGGATTATTCAACCCAGGACTCCGGCGGGCAATCAAAATTTGCACCTGCTTTTGGGCAAATCAGAGCTCATGTACTGGCAGCCAATCAGAGCGGCTGCTGGTACGTGAGCTCTAATTGGCTCACCAGCCGGTGCTTCATTTTAATTGCCTGCCGGCATCCTGAGTTAAAGAAGCCTGCTCTCCGGGACCTCCGTGCTGCAGCTCGGTGGAAGAGGTGATGGGGAAGCAGGAGCTGGGTTACGGTAAGCCAAGTGAGGAGGTGGGGGCTCCAAAATTCATGATGGTGGACCTGGCTATACCTACTCATCCCATTACTCCCCTGCCACCACTTTCAGGTGTGGAAAGGTCAGACTTGAGGAGGTGGGGACAGTGTCCTTGGGCGCTGATCTCAATTGTGTCTCTCAGTCGATTAAATACCCAAAACACAAAAAAACATAACCACAATAGTGTATTACCAAATGGAGTATGCAATACAATGTTATGAAACCAAATCTTAATTGGAGTTTAAGTGGACACGTACCCTAAAATTTGGTCTACTGTTTAGGCAGACCAAATAGGCTTGGGGGGGGAGCGGTTCTGTGCCGTCTGATCCCAGATGTCCAATTCCAATATCACATAGGAAAGAAAAGAGCTGATATGGTGTAATATAGTTTTGATGCTTTATCATAAAAGTGCATTTAAATGAACAAACAGACTCGTACCATATTCCTAGGTCTACTGTTTAAGGTAGACCTTCAGTGCTTTGGGGGGAGCGGTTTCTCACCGTCAGATCTCCTCAATCCTCCAACAACCAATTGCATATGAAAGATAAAAAAAGCTGGTATAGTGTGATACCGCTTTATTCACAAATACATTTAAAAACAACAGCATGGGGGGGGGGGGGGGGGTCAAAACAGCAGACTCTCACCGAGTTGTATTGTCCACAATCAAGATGTAGACAAAATAGGCAGATGGTAGTATCAGGCGTCCCTGTAGCCTCTCCCGGTGAAGGTCCAGTGCAATATCCCCTCCTGCTCCACGGCCAACGTGTTTCTAGACCACAATGGTCTTTTTTTCAAGGCATGTGGAGCTCAAGACATTTGCACATATTTATACCCCCTATCGGGGGAGCCTAATGCCAGACATAGATCACCTAACATCTAATACCCTCTCATTCCCGCTTCTATTTCCCTGATTTCACCTCCGTATTTTACATAGATCGTCATTGCACAGCTGACTCCTGTCAGTACTTCGATACCGGTAGTTTGACCGGGCGGATGTGACGTTCGTCCACTTCCGCCCATCATCGCTGGTATTTCTGTAGTTCTGCTTGTATTCTCTAGACATAAGCGGAAGTGACGTATTTCTTCTGTTTCCGCCGCGTTCCATTTTGTTTCATTTCCGGAAAAACACGCAATTTTGCGTTCCACTTCACTGTGTTTCTATTCATTCCCACAGAGTTCGTTTTCAACATAAAACGTGGAGGTATCCTCATTGTTTCCCCGGTATTGTTGTATGAAACATAGAGAAATATGTATATTAGATCATTTCATAATATACTTTAGCAGCGTCAGATTTTAAAGTGACATCGTGCAATTAGTGCAATGGCATCTTTAAAGGGACTTGAGACACATGCACTGCCAATGCACTTTAAAATGCAGCATCAATCCAATCCTGATTGTATTAAAAACTTTTACATCTTGAAAAACATTGAAGGTAACATTAGAGGAGGAGATATCGCTGGACCTTCACCGGGAGAGGCTACAGGGATGCCTGATACTACCATCTGCCTATTTTGTCTACATCTTGATTGTGGACAATACAACTCGGTGAGAGTCTGCTGTTTTGACACCCCCCCCCCCCTATGCTGTTGTTTTTTGTTTTGTTTTTTACAATAGATTTTTATTGAGAATGGTCAGATATAACATCTTAACAGTAACAATATGTATAGTAAGTTACAGTACAATATACACGATTGAGAAAGCTTTTTTGAGGAGTTAGCAAGAACATAAGGAGACACTCAATATTGGTATACTGCTAGTTACTATTCAGCGTGGCCATTGATTTTGTGTTTTTCATGATCAATGCAGATTTAATACGAAACCATGAAAATTATTAAAGGGGATTGAAATGGAGCAGTGGAGCAAGGGGGAGGGAAGGGTGCTGAGGAAAAGAAGAGAGCGAAGCATGTATGCATATGCATAGACACATTTAAAGCTCCGTACACATGCACATATCTGTATATGAACAACTATTTATTTAAATGGATAGAAAGAGTCGATATGTAAATGCAGCAGAGCGACATGACAAGGAAACAGGCAAATGAGAGATAGAAAGTAAATGAGGGAGAAGAAGAAGGAGAAGAGTCCTCTCAGCGGAGCCCGGGTAGTGGTACAACACGAAAGAGATACCATGGAGACCATATTGTGTGGAACTTGGCTACAGTATTATTCCGGAGACTAGTGATATATTCCATTTCGGCTATGTAGTTAATCCTTGTTATCAAGGCATTCAGGGAAGGTGCATTAGTATCCTTCCAGTGTTTAGCTATTAGAGATTTAGCTGCCATGCAAATATGCATGATAAGTTTGTCCTGATGTTTAGGGAGGTCGGGGATAGGGGCATGAAGTAGGGCGATAGAGGGAGAGAGGTCGAGCCTTAGTCCCGTACATTGTCTAATCAAGGTTTCAACCAGATTCCAGAATGGGCGAAGAGAAGTGCAGGTCCACCATGTGTGAAAAAAGGAACCCACTTGGCCACACAGCCTCCAGCATTGGTTCGATGTAGCGGGGAATATGGCATGTAGTCTGGTTGGCACTAAGTACCATCGGGTGTAAACCTTGTAACACGTTTCTTTAATTGCTACGCTTAGGGAGGATTTGGCTATACGCAATCTGATTTCTTCCCATTGCTCGTCTTCCAATGATTGGGATAGATCTGCTTCCCAGGCTAGCTCATGTGGTTCGCGAAGTGGTGGGTTGGGGGCCAAAATTGAGTGGTAGATTGTAGAAATGTTCCCTTTGCTGCAACTAGAGGATAAGCATAGCCTTTCGAATGAAGAGGGCTGTCTCATTGGGGTAGATCTCGTTTGAGAATTGAGAAAGCTTTGTATTTGGATATATTGAAAGTTATACGAGTGAGGTATTCCAAAGCGTTCTCTGCATTCTTCAAACGAGGACGGGGCATTTTGGCCTCTGAGATGGATAAATCTGGTAACTCCGCGTGATTGCCATGGATCTGCCATAGTGCGATCAGTTCCCGGGAGAAATGCCGGGTGGCCCCAGATTGGGGTCAGCGGAGATGGGTGAGGAGATAAGTTGTGGCCAACTGATGTTTTGTCCCGTAGGCGGATTATAAAATTTACCGTGGGTATGAGGTATGCCGAGGGTGGTCTGCATGATCTAGGGAGCCACAAGAGATACTCTAGTCTGTTTCCCTGAAGTAGGGCATTTTCAATATCCACCCATTTCTTAGTGTCTTGTGGTGAGTGCCAGGAAATAATACGGTTAAGTTGGCAGGCTACGTAGTATGCATATAAATTAGGATATCCCAGTCCACCCAGAGCGGTCTGTTTGTTTAAGATCGAGCGCCGTATTCTCGGTTTACGATTGGCCCAGACAAATTTGTGACACAGTTTTTGGAGCGAAGTAAAGGTTGATCTTGGTACCGAAATTGGAATTGTTTGGAATAAGTATAGGATGCGTGGGAGTAGGTTCATTTTGAGAGCGTTTATTCTGCCTATCCAGGAAATGTATAATCGATTCCAGTTATTCATGTCTTGTGTAAGTATCTTAATAATGGGGTCAAAGTTAGCCTTATAGAGAGCGGAATAGGTTTTGGTGATGTTTATGCCGAGATATTTAATGGATTGTGGTCTCCAGAGGAAGGGGAAGGATGAGGTGAGGGAAGTAAATGTTTGGGACGGGATATTAAACGCCATCGCTTCAGATTTAGTGTGGTTAACTTTATAGCCTGAGAGGGAACCATATAGACTAAGTTCTGATTGGAGATTGGGGAGAGATATCAGCGGATTAGAGAGGGTTAAGAGAACGTTGTCCGCAAAAAGCGATATCTTGTACGGATTATGTCCAATAATGATACCTCCTATGTCGATGTTAGCACGGATTCGAGCTGCAAGGGGCTCGATACACAGGGCGAAGATCAGGGGTGAAAGGGGACAGCCTTGGCGTGTGCCATTATTCAACTGAAACCTTGAGGAGTTGAGACCATTAGTCGCTACTGTCGATAAGGGCTGCAGGTAGAGGGCTTTAATGGCCGTGAGAAAGTGACCTTGAAGGCCAAAGGCGGAGAGCGTCGTAAATAGAAAGGGCCAGGAGATACGGTCGAACGCCTTTTCGGCGTCGAGTGCTAAAGCGACTGCTGGAATTTTGGAGGAGTTGATGTGATGTATCAGGTTGATAGTGCGTCTAGTGTTATCAGAAGCCTGTCTGCCCGGGATGAAACCTACTTGATCTGGGTCTACCAGAGAGGCCAAAACTGAATTTAGACGAGAAGCCAGTATCTTAGCAAAAAGCTTAAGATCTGTATTAATGAGCGAGATGGGCCTGTAGTTAGAACAAGATGTAGGATCCCTGCCGGGTTTCGGGATGACAATAATACGGGAAGTCATGGAATATTTGTGGAAGGGGGCTCCCTTCATGATTTTGTTGAAAAGGGAGACCATGTGCGGGATGAGTTGTGGTGCAAAGGTTTTATAATAGATCATCGGATAACCGTCGGGGCCAGGGGCTTTAGACGGTTTTTGGGACTTCAGAGCCGCCTCTAATTCTTCTGACGTAATATCGGCATTTAAAATCAAATTTGCTGAGTCATCTATGTGGGGGAGGTCGCATGAGTCTAGATATTGACGGATCTTATGAATTTGGTTGGCGGGATCTGGAGGGGTCTCCAGGTTATATAAAGCTTTATAGTAGTCTAGAAAAATATTGTTAATTCTTTTAGGGTCAAATGTCGGGTTACCTGAGGGGTCTTTAATAGAATGTATAGTTTGGTTCGCTTTTTTCGCGCGAAATTTGTTAGCCAGAAGGGTGTGGGCCTTGTTACTTTTGTCGTAGAATGATTGGTTGGCCCAGCGTAAAGAGCGTTCTACTTTTTCTGCTAAGAGGGATTGTAATTCGGCTCGTGTGTTTGAAAGTTTCGTCAGGATTTGCTGAGAGTGGGTGCGTTTATGTTCCCTGTCTAGTTCTGTTAAGGATGCATTAAGAGTTTGGATACGTTTTTCTTGTTCTTTTTTCCGTCTAGATAGGTATTGAATGATAGTCCCCCTTATGACCGCCTTATGGGCTTCCCATACTGTCGATTCACTGCAGTCGTCTTGTAGATTATGAGCGAAATATTCCTGAATAGTAGTTTTAATTAACTCTTGAAACTGTGGTATCTTCAACACAGTCTCGTTGAGTCTCCATGGGGGTTTACTGGTGGAGATTTCGTATATATCAAAGGAAGTGACTAATGCAGAGTGGTCAGTCCAGGTAAGGGGGACTATTGAGGCGCTCTGGGCAGACTGGGATAAGGAGGAGCACCCCAGGAACATATCTAAACGTGAATAAACATCGTGTGGCTTAGAGAAAAAAGTATAGTCTCTGGTAGTGGGATGAAGACATCTCCATATATCATACAGAACCGCCCCGGCAATGCAGTTACGTAACGTGGAGGAGTTTGGGATTTGATTACCTTGTACAGGGCCAGATTTATCCATAGGGGTGAGAACCATATTAAAATCCCCTCCTAAAAGCGTCTTGCCTCGCCTAAACATTTCAAGTACCTGGAAGAATTTCCTAAAGAACTTAGCTTGCCCAGTGTTAGGGGCGTATATATTGGCCAGTGTAACCTCTTCATGTCCAAGTTTGCCTCTAATTATAAGATATCGGCCTTCACTATCACATTTAGACATTTGAAATTGGAAGGGGATAGAATTTCTAATGAGAATTGCTACACCACATCGCTTAGTTGAATTATTTGAGTACCATGCCAGAGGAAAGAATTTAGATGTCAGGGATGTGAGGGTACGAGGTTCCTCAATCACTCAGACACCGAGCAGATGAAACCAAAATATGGTTTATTTTCCACAGCACGCACAAATAGACAATAAACAGTGGCAAAGGTAAATTGCAGAGTAGAAAGATATTCAGGTAGCAGGCCCAAACAGACAGTCCTTGTATAGTCACAGTCCCAGATCAGTTCCACAGGGCAAACTATCACTTATCCCACACCGCAGTGATAGCAGTCCACACGATACCTAGACAGAGCATAACCTCTTAGTCCAGGACAGTCCATCAAATCTCCTCTCCTGGCTAGTCTGCAAGTCATTTTAAAAACTTCTCAAATTCCCACGGTGATCGCATCATCTGTGGGGTTGCCCAAGTTCCTGATTGGTGGATTCAAGCATAAGGTATATCCCACCTTCAATCCACAGTTGTCCAACTGCTGCTCTCAACCCCTGCTGGGTCGGTTCCAGTAAGTCTGTAAGTGGCCAGGGATATGCAGAGCAAGATACAATACAACACAAGATTACGTTATGGGCTGATCACCCCCTGTGGTGCCGGGTTCCACTAAGTCTGGTATTGACACAAAGGAGCTGAAGGTAGAGACACAATCATAGTCGGATTACATTATGTCCTGATTACCCCCTGTGAACATTTCCTGTTGGTAGCAGGGGAATTGGATCACCCCCTGTGAAGATTGTCCCTCAGCTAACACCCTCCTGTGATAGCAGGAACAAAAGTATGGTAATGGGACATAACCTTTTGGTGAATTATTTCCTGGGTATTTCCTGGCAGACCATATTAGGGCAAGAGCGATCTGATCTGGAAATACACACAGATTTGGGGGATAGAAACATCTATGGAGAATAAGAGGGTACCGACGGACTAAAATAGTACATTAATTACTACACCTAATAAAATATAGTAATTACAGATTTACAGTGAGTATGATAACCTCACATTCCTTCCCCTACTATTGTAGTCCCGGTACCAAGCTGTTCTGGAACCAATAACAACCTGGAATAGCGGGATGCAGAGCAGAGAATCTGGGGTTTGGATTTACCACCTGAGTCCCACAGGGTGACATCATACCAAACCCATCTTGTAAAAGGCGGCTGGTTTGCAGAACCAGCAAGGGCATGATTACAGTCTAAGTCATACATTGGAACTAACAAGGGATGTAGCGATTCCTCTTCTTCGGATTCTGGGTACCCCCCCTCTGCAACATTGTAACCTACTAATACTTTTGCCTCGGGCACAATGGGGCAGGGACCACTTTCCACCTCCCCCTCTTGCCCAAGGAACAGGGGCCAAACAGCAGGCCAATATAGGGGCTCTGGCCCTGGCACTTCCACCACCCCGTCCTGTCCTTCCTCCCCCAAACCCAAACTAGGGGCATGGCAAATTTCAGTCCAGCATTTGGTCTCAATGTCCAGGGCTGAGGAGGGACCCTCCATCACAAACAATTCCGCTGGTGGCTGCAGGACAGGCTGTGTCAGCTCTGTCCCCTTAAAAGCCAGATGCTCACCTGCAGCTACTTCTGCGCACACCTCCTTCTCCGCGATAGCCTCCTTCCCCAGCTGAGTATGCTGGGCAGCCCGAAACACGACGTCATCTGTGACTGGTGTGCTTGTGGCCTGGATGTTGTTGGATACTCCTCTAACCACGGTGATCTCCTCCTGGGCGCAGTCCTCATAGATCCCCTGGCAGCAGGTTAATAATTCTGCATCTCCCACCTCAGCAAAAGGGAAGCAGTAGTGCAGCTCCTCCCGGGGTGCCTGGCTCAGAGGCCTCACTTCCTTCACGTTGGGGATAACCTCCCCCTTCAGAGAACACTGAGCAGCTTCCTCCCTAGGATGGGGGAGAAGCAGTTGCAAACGGTGCCTTTCATCACGCCCCCTGCGACACTGATCTTGCCATGCTGGGGTATCCAGGAGCCCGCGATCAATCGCCTCTTCCTCTGCCACCACGAAGCACTCCTCCAGACACTGCAATTGTTCCCACACACTCAGCTGTGCACCGAAATGGAGGATCCATGCCCGATAATCAGCAAATGCATTTGTAGGATCTCCCTGATCGTGAAGGATCTGCTGAAGGATTTCCCCGCGAGTGCAGGATTGAACTGGTATACCCCGCAGCTGACATTCTGCTATCAGCTCCTCCATACTCATTTCTTCAAGGGCAGTTAGGGGCCCCCCTGACAACGACCCTTCTCTTGCAGTAACAATTAATTCTGTGGCAGACCCCTCGGTTGTCTGCCCAGATTGCAGTAGCCCCCTTCTAGACCTTTCCTCTGGTTCTATCTGGGGCATCAATTTATTCTGGACTTGTCCTTCAGCCTCAGAATATTGTCCTCTTTGTAGCATCTGGGTAACTGTAGCAATCACTTCCTCTGTAAATTCTACAAACTCTGGCTCTCCCAGCAGATTCCACGAGGTGGCCTCACCTTTACAGTGCAGGAATGCATCCCCCAGGTAACACAACTTGTCCTGTATGCTGGATACTCTCCACCCGCTGACCATCTGCTGAGCTTCTTGCCAGTACTCCCAGATATAATGCATCTTTCTGACAATAAATAACAGATCCGGCTTCCCAGCCTGCCGATACACTGAAGAACCTCCATCCCTGAGCTCCTCTGCTCCTTCCCTTGAAAACATTTTCCCTTTCACAGGACTGACACCTGCTCACTTGCTGAACATCACCTTATTGCATTTTCCGTTTCCTTACATATGGTCTGATCCTCTGTTCTCTGTGCTTTCTGTGCTCGATGGTTGGTGTCTGAATGATCCCACTGTCGCTGCCGCCAAATGTGAGGGTACGAGGTTCCTCAATCACTCAGACACCGAGCAGATGAAACCAAAATATGGTTTATTTTCCACAGCACGCACAAATAGACAATAAACAGTGGCAAAGGTAAATTGCAGAGTAGAAAGATATTCAGGTAGCAGGCCCAAACAGACAGTCCTTGTATAGTCACAGTCCCAGATCAGTTCCACAGGGCAAACTATCACTTATCCCACACCGCAGTGATAGCATATAAGTCCACACGATACCTAGACAGAGCATAACCTCTTAGTCCAGGACAGTCCATCAAATCTCCTCTCCTGGCTAGTCTGCAAGTCATTTTAAAAACTTCTCAAATTCCCACGGTGATCGCATCATCTGTGGGGTTGCCCAAGTTCCTGATTGGTGGATTCAAGCATAAGGTATATCCCACCTTCAATCCACAGTTGTCCAACTGCTGCTCTCAACCCCTGCTGGGTCGGTTCCAGTAAGTCTGTAAGTGGCCAGGGATATGCAGAGCAAGATACAATACAACACAAGATTACGTTATGGGCTGATCACCCCCTGTGGTGCCGGGTTCCACTAAGTCTGGTATTGACACAAAGGAGCTGAAGGTAGAGACACAATCATAGTCGGATTACATTATGTCCTGATTACCCCCTGTGAACATTTCCTGTTGGTAGCAGGGGAATTGGATCACCCCCTGTGAAGATTGTCCCTCAGCTAACACCCTCCTGTGATAGCAGGAACAAAAGTATGGTAATGGGACATAACCTTTTGGTGAATTATTTCCTGGGTATTTCCTGGCAGACCATATTAGGGCAAGAGCGATCTGATCTGGAAATACACACAGATTTGGGGGATAGAAACATCTATGGAGAATAAGAGGGTACCGACGGACTAAAATAGTACATTAATTACTACACCTAATAAAATATAGTAATTACAGATTTACAGTGAGTATGATAACCTCACAAGGGAGGGGTGAGAGCTACCTTTTAAATGCGTCTCTTGTAGGAATACTACATCGCTTCGTAGCGTCTTTAGTGATCTGTGCAGATGGGAGCGTTTCTGAGGCGTGTTAAGGCCTTTAACATTTATGGATAAACACTGCAAAGGCATGATACCAGTAGATCAGAGTTTAGCTTAGGTGATTAATTGGTATACGACCCCAGACCCCGATGAGAGGGGAGAGAAAGGAGAGAGAGAGAGAGAGAGAGAGAAGAGAAGGAAAAAAAAAGCAAGTAAAGGGGGGGGGGGGGTGAAGGGAAAAATAATACAGGGAAAAATATAAATAAAAATAAGTAGACAAGATGCTCTGGAAAACCAGGGAAATTGTCTACTAAGGTTGAGCTCTATTCCAAACTGAGCTCACTGGTGGGAAATATATAAATGATCAACAGCCCGCAGGGTTTTTAAGCCCAGCAGGTAAAAGCACAACAGTTATCCCAATGTGTGGAGGAGGGTGGCCCGCCAGCTAGGCTCGGCTCCCCTGCCCCCCACCACTGATTTTAAACATAAGCAAGTAGATAATACTTAACTCCAAACAGAGCCCAGAGACCCAACAGGTAAAGGAGTGTAACGAAAGTCGTGGCGCTGGCCGGTTTGCAGACGCGGAGCGTTAAGTAGTAACCACATTGTACCGCATAGATTACGTCCAACACACCGGGCAGGGCCGCGAAAGTAGAAACCTAATACATAACGTTAACATCTTAGTACTAAATTGTAGAATTTGGCTAGCTGATATTCAATCAGCCGGAATGGTAAAGAGAGTTTATCTAGAGATTAAGCTGTAACATTAACTTTCAGAGATGTACCATACCCAGGAGCAGTCCGATGCAATGTAACCTAGGAGAGAAAAATGTTTCTACTAGCGGACTGGTTTCAACATATATTAGTAAGGAACGGTCCGATGAAAGAAGGATCAACCTGGAGATGAGGCTTTAGAAGTTGCTGGGTCCGTTCCAGTCGGAGGTACTAGCTGGAGCTTACGTAATAGGCGGTGACCTTCCTCAGGGGAACGGATGGTTTGAATCTTTCCCTCAATGTCCACTATTAAACGAAAGGGGAAACCCCAGCGATATTTGTATCCGTTGTCCCGTAGCACTGAAGTGACAATACGTAGGTCTCGTCTTTTAGCGATAGTCACTGGGGACAGATCTTGGTAGATCTGGATGCGAGCACCCTCGAATAAGATCGATGAGGAGTTTCTGCTTGCCATTGTGATGTCATTTTTTATTTTGAAGGAGAGGAACCGAAGAATAACGTCCCTGGGTGGGTCTGAGTCCTTTGGTTTAGGTCTTAATGCGCGATGTGCCCTCTCTATTTGGATCATCGGGACAGTAAGGGATGGTACCAGAGAGATGAAGAGCCGTTTGAGGTATGGTTCAAGTTCAGGTGTAGAAATCGTTTCCGGGATATTGCGGATACGCAGGTTGCTCCGTCTTTCGCTATTTTCACTATCTTCCAGTTTCTCTTTAAGAAAGTCCATTTCACCGTACAGATGGTACATGTCTTCACCCACTTTGTTCTGGAATTCTAGGTGTTTTTCTAACTGTATTTCTACCGATGTAGTGCGAGATTCTAAGGCGGATATGTCTGATTTTAGTTCTCCAATGGCTGACTGGAGAGCTGAAGTGAACGAGTTCTTTAGATCCATTATCATATTTTGGATAGAGTGGATATCTTCTTTAGTAGATGGGGCATCTTTGGGGTCCATCTTTTGTGAGGGTGAAGAGGACGGTAGTGGCGAAGCGGGTGTTGGTTTCTCTTTACGTGAAAAGTGTTTAGATATATCGTGTGGAGCACCTTTTTTGGCCCGCGTGTTCGCCCTGCTCATAATAACTCTTAGATTTAAGTGTTTTTTTTTTTTTTTTCGTTGTCCTGAAATAGGTCTCCTTGGGCTTAATATGATTTCCAAAAGTGGGGGGATGGGGAGCGCGTTGCCTTTAGATCACATCATGTAAGGGGTCTGTGCCCAGGGTAAATGGGAGAAGCCAGCAGCAAGGATGTTCAGGAGCCAATTCTAGGTTATGGTATATGCATGAATTGGCACTGTGGGGGGAGGAGCATCAGAGATATAACTGTAAGTCAAGAGTGCTGTGGGGCTTGATACACACAGCGGTGCCTGTTCCAGAAGACCAGCTGAAGCCACCTCCAATATGGCTGCTGGGCACTATGTGGCAGTTAAGTACAGGGGAGAATGCCACCTCCAAGATGGCTGCCGCCGAGCAACTATAAACGTTCCCAGAGCGGGCAGAGGGGTTTTCAGCAGACCCAATTCAGGTCTCTAAAGTGTCCCCAGCGATCCTCAGATGTGTCCCAGTCACAGGTTTCCCTGGGGGTACAGCCACACAGCGGGGGGGACGCAGTTTCGTCCACCTGCGAAATTTAAGATGGCCGCCGTCAGTTCTCTCTCGGCGCAGGTCCCGGCAGCGGGATCCCTGTGGCTCACCTTAAGTATATTGGGGTGCTGCTAGTGGTCCAGGGGGTCCGCGCCGGTGTGAGGATGCGTGTGCTCGTCCTGGGGTGCTTTTTACCCGCTGTGGTAGCGATCGCGGGCGTCGTGCCGTCCTGGAGCCCGAATCCCGGCCTGAAACTAAAATTTAGTCCCCGGCTTCCGGTCGGTGGTAGGCCGCAGCCTGCCGGAGCAGTTAAAACTGCTCCCCGGCGCACACCGCCAGGCGTCTCTGGGTGTAGGGGAGATGGATCTGCCCTGCTGTGGATGTTGATGTGGCTATTATGGCTGATATTGGGGCCCAACAATGCAGGTTAGTGGGAGCTGTGTGGATACCTGCCTGCACAGCTTCACGGCCCCATGCTGTTGTTTTTAAATGTATTTGTGAATAAAGCGGTATCACACTATACCAGCTTTTTTATCTTTCATATGCAATTGGTTGTTGGAGGATTGAGGAGATCTGACGGTGAGAAACCGCTCCCCCCAAAGCACTGAAGGTCTACCTTAAACAGTAGACCTAGGAATATGGTACGAGTCTGTTTGTTCATTTAAATGCACTTTTATGATAAAGCATCAAAACGATATTACACCATATCAGCTCTTTTCTTTCCTATGTGATATTGGAATTGGACATCTGGGATCAGATGGCACAGAACCGCTCCCCCCCAAGCCTATTTGGTCTGCCTAAACAGTAGGCCAAATTTTAGGGTACGAGTCCACTTAAACTCCAATTAAGATTTGGTTTCATAACATTGTATTGCATACTCCATTTGGTAATACACTATTGTGGTTATGTTTTTTTGTGTTTTGGGTATTTAACCGACTGAGAGACACACATTAGAGATCAGCGCCCAAGGACACTGTTGGTACCTTTTTTCTATGCCTATTTGTCTATGTATGTTAGGTGATAAATACAGCAACCCAGGGCAGCGATTGAGCGCCAGGTTAATCCGGAAATAATATCCCCTTTCTTGAGGAGGTGGGGGTCTGTAATGGAAATGAGTCCCAGGCCCCAAAATTCCTGATGGCCTGGCTATACCTGCTCATCCCATCCCCCCCTTCCTGCCACCACTTTCAGGTGTGGAATCAGACTTAAAAACACATGCACAGACTGTGAAAATCATTTGATGGTGAGTAAGTTGCGATTGTATTTGTAGCGGAACAATTGGCAAAATTTTCAAAAGCCATTCGCAGGCTTGCAAAGGGCGGGTTTTCAGTCTGTCATAGACGGCGCCGGGAACTATCTGTTCGCAGGTCTCTGCAAATTTGCCTAGCAGAAACCAGGTCTGAATGACCCCCTGGTTAAACATTGATGAGACCTGTTGCGCCGTATTGTATACCAGTTTCTAACTTTTTTTGTAAAACATTGATGAGAGAATTGTACCGTTTGCGGTGACCTCCATATATAACCATTTTAACCATAGAATGGGTTTTGATTAATAGACGTCCTACTGTAGTATTGTTGACATTCGTGAGAATTACAGGTTGTGTGTATGACACTTATTTTATTTCCTTCTTCAGAACGTGGACCTTAGAATCTCAGTGTGGGACCATAATAAAGGCAATAAAAAGGAGATTGGGGAGATACACTTAGGCCGTCGAGCTTCAGAGAACGCCTTAAAGCACTGGTCGGACATGCTTGCAGATCCCTTAAGAAATGCAGTACAGTGGCACAGTCTCTTGCCAGAAGACAGTCTTGAACTTGAACTTAAACAAAAAAACAGTTCCCAACAGACATTGTGGTGTTACGGAGAACTCAATATCAACCCATGAAAGACCCAAATAATGAAGACCTCAACAATTTACCATCTTCTAACAGAGGAGGTGTCATCAGCAAAACTGCTGATGTTGCTGTGGAAAACATGGGGTGTGGTCATGCTGCCAATGGGCGTGGCCACAACTGCTGTAAGAATGTATTTGACATTTTTTTTTTAATGTAGCATGCTGTGGGCACCATCTGTATACACAGTGCGTGGCTACACCAAGAAAACTGAAAATAAAAATAAGAACAACATATGAAAATACTGAAATAGTAGGAATTTTTAGCATCTTTTTTTCAGGTTTCAACACAAGGGGGGTATTCAATGTGGGGTATACAATGTGCCGCAGCTATTTCCGAAGGGGGAAATAGCGACAGCTCCCTATTCAATGCTGCCTTTAACGACAGCATTGAAGCGGGATCACGGCAAAACGGGCCCGACTTTAGAAGCTGTCTGGCTTGTTCTGGCAATAACTGCCATGGATTGTCGCGATCCCAGCCACAGATCACCAATCCATGTCCGTTTTCGCGGCCACACCCCCTTTGCACTGATCGGCAGGCGGGCTATTGAATCCCGCCTGTCGTTCAGCTGTTCGTCAGACTGCAAACGGGCCAGGATCACAGCTGTCGGCAGGGATCGACAGCCGTGATCCTCGATTGAATACCCCCCAAAGAATCTATCCCACCAAGGACAAGACATATGTAACAAATGTATTTACCACTCTGTCTTGTGCAACCAATGTGAAAAACATACTGTAGCTTATGAAAGTCTATTTAGCCAATCTCTTTTTCCGACTGTCGGAATATTTACGTCAGTCCGACATATTGTCTAATTTGACCAAAGCTATTCAATCTCTGACTGACAGAACATTTCTGATAGTCGGGGACTGAATGGCCTTGGTCAAATTGACAGATATGTCCAACTGTCGGAGGTGTTCCGACAGTCGGAAAAAGAGATTGGCTATCACCCATAGACTTTCATAGGCTACATTTTTCACATTGTATCAGATGTAATGGCCTTCCTGGGTAAGTGCATGGATAGGCAAAAAACTCACTGATCCATGTGTATATTGTTGAAAATAGAAGCAGATTGACAATCTATCGGCCATTTTCGACAATGCAGATTCAACTTTTTTGACTGGCGACCGTTCATACAAAACTTCCACAGCATCTTGTATTTGCGGAAGCTCTTCATTGCTACTCCTCTGCTGTTGGACTGTCTCCCTGGCCTCCCGCTGGCTAATATTAGCCAATGCAGGCATGAGGGGCAATGACTGTGATTGGATCACCACGGCATCATTTTTGTAAATCGAAGATGTTAAGATGGCCCTGTTTGACCCATGTCGCCTTATGCATCCCAGAGAATGCATGCCCTGTTTCTTATTTCTCATTGGTCGGATGTAAAACCCACATGTTACTCACAGCAGGTGTGAGCTCAATGCCAGTCCCACAGCGCATAAATACATCAAACGTATTATATTATATACACACACACACAGTAGCACAGTTAAATAATACCAGAAGAAATGCTTTATCTCTTAAGTTTATTATGCAGGCAGCGAAAGAGGATGGATAGGTACAGGACACTTACATTATGAATAGAGGCTTTGTACACCATTATGGGCATTTCACCCCATTCAGTATCAGAAAAGCACTGGGCTAAGTAAATTCTCCTCACAACTGCACCCTTCCCTGCACTCGCGGTCACCCTGTCCCCTCTCTGTTGCTCTCAGGAGACCCCATACCCTTGTGTGAACCCTTATCCATTATGTAAGTATTTCCCACCTGTTCGTCAATATTCTACTCATGTCTATTTACCGTCAAGACAAAGTAGCATTGTCTTTCCTTCCCAACTATTAATATAGAACATATGAATAGAGTCATTATGGCAGCTGGATTTTTCAACAAACAGAAAATTTATAAAATATACAAACATAAATATGGCATAATCAGGGGAAGATACATGTTTTACAATAACTATTAATAGTAATTGAATATGCAATGTATGTAAAGGGGAATTGTGTGTGTTCACAGGTAATTTGCTTTATGTTGATGTCATACACGTAAAACGTTTGCATAGGAGTCATTTGTGTAAGTGCCCTGATGACGTTCCCGGGTGGCCCTTAGTTGCAGTAGGTCTCCAGGACAGCCAGAGAGCATACTCTGTGACAGCACTTCTCCACAATCCCGTCAATCCACCTCTTCCTCATCTGATAGTCCTGAAGCTGCATTCCGTCCAGCTCGCTATCCTGGGACCCGCTTGCTGCAGAGACCAGAAACAAAGGCATATTCATTGTATAGTGCCTTAACCATACCTCCCAACTTTTATGATCTTCAAATCGGGATCTTCTGTGCCAAAAGTGCAGCCAATCCAAAAAAGGGCGGAGCAAATAAGGTGGTGGGTGTGTCCTTGTGTAGAATAGGTATGGCCTAGCACCACAAACCCAGTTTTAATCATTTTCAGGGTGTCCTATATAGTTGGCAGTAGAATTTTGCACAGCGCCCCATTGAGAGGGCGTGTCATGCTCCACCCAAAGGGCGTGTCTAGTTCCATATATGGAGAGATTGTGAAAAGAGATTTCACAATCTCTCCATATATGGAGAAGCGTGGGTGTGTACTGCTACATCTGAGAGGGATCTTTTAAAATCACTTATATCAAAATGTAGATGATCCCCAAAGCAGTTAGGCCCTTATTCTGGTTGGTGCGGCCAGAGCCGCACACGGGGCTCCGGCCGCACAAACCAATCCCCGCCCACCCTACGGATCGCCACGGCCGTCCGTACACGGACGGCTGGCGATCCGCATAAAAATGGTGGAGGCGTACGCCTCCACCATGGTGGGAGCTGCCCCCTGCATTCGATGGTCGTCGACCATCGAAGGCAGGTCCGCACGCCCCGGCAGCTCCCGCAAGCTGAGACCACACGGACAATCGTCCGTGTGGTAGCTTGTATGGGGGCTGAAAGCTGACATCCGGCGACGTCAGCTTTCCGCCCCCATGAGTTGCGTCATGCCCTCATTACCATGCATACGCCCCGCGTTTGCATGGGAACGCCCATGAAACGCGGGGCGTACACATAGGCAAATGAGGGCATGAAGCCTCTCACGCCCCTATACGCCCCCTTTGCGGCGGACGAAATACGTCTGCGGCGAAGGGGGCTGCACATGCGCAGATTGACCTCTGCGCATGTGCAGAAGAAAAACATCGGCGGTACGGCCGCACGCGGGCCGTACCGTCCGAATTAGAATAAGGGCCTTAGTAAGAGTTACTATACTTTGTAAAGTGCTGGTAAATGGTGCTGATGATTCAATGAAAATGTATCTATCTCTCAATCCTTTTCCCCAAAAAAATGTAACAGTGTAATGTGGTCTAGGTGACATGAGGGAGATTGCTAGACTAATGAGGGAGAGAGGGAGATTGCTATTTCAGGGAGTCTCCTGCAGAATGCAGGAGGGTAGGCAACTATGGTTAAGGCATATCAGTGTATGACCTGTTCCCTACCCAATAATTAATAAACAAGTACCAAGTTGTTTCAGGAAAGGTACATGGTTTGCCGGGCTGAGGGTCTAAGTATAAAGATTTTCATAAAGTAGATTTATATCTTACCAAGCAGTTGCTCGAGATCTCTTCTGCCATTTGGATTGTAGAAGCCCTTATCTCCACACGTGAAGTACAAGGCTTCCACTAGGTGAGAGCCACACAGGTGCCCGTTAGGTAAGGCTTGGGTGGTGGGTGTATACAGACTGAGAAGGATGGCCAGAGGGAGACACTGTATCCAGAGGGCCATGGTGTAAGCTTCTCGCTGCAAACACCGGAATAAAGGACAGATGGACATGAGTTGCGATGAAACATGGCAGGATGTTAGATTGGAAAGAAATCATATAAATAACCAGAAAGAAAAATCACAAAAACATTCAAATGAGTTTACCACAAGGCTGATATATAAAGAATATATACTGTAATAGAAAGTATAAAAATACAAATTAATCTTTAAAAAAACAAAAAACATAACAGTACAGTATATAGAATTAAAATCTGTTTTAAATATGGATTGTTGTGGACCATCGTGTTTTGGTTTTAATTCATCATTGGAAAAAAAAATCTATTTAAGTCTGGATTTCGTTTTTGGTTCCTTTTCCTTTTCAAATTTACACCTGCTGACATACAAATCCAAAACATGAGTTTGGTTTTCAAGTTCCAAACTGACAACAGACCAAAGCCAGTACTCGGATCCACTCGGAAACCCAAAGTCATTCTGAACTGGTACTCAATTCAACTCAGAAACCCCTAAGTTTGGGTGTGTTCATATTTCACGAAAAATAAAAGTGACATCTCTAGTTTCCATATTTAATGTTTTCTGCACCTTTTTGTACCCCCACCATAAGTATTGATCTTATTCAGTAGACTCAGAGGAACCTAACTGGAAATTCTAGTGAGAACTTTTA
Organism: Crinia signifera; assembly: GCF_055691185.1. Classification (NCBI taxonomy): domain Eukaryota; kingdom Metazoa; phylum Chordata; class Amphibia; order Anura; family Myobatrachidae; genus Crinia; species Crinia signifera. The sequence goes on along the minus strand of NC_139227.1, from coordinate 90,570,991 downwards.
TATCAAGTCTGTATATAGCTAACTCAGCATTACATATCGACAGGCTTCCTCGCTTCATTATATTGTGCTATATGCTCATACAGGCTACAATTGTATCTAATAATAGGTAGAGCCTGTGGCTACAAATTAATAAAGAGTACAGAAAACCAATGCATTCCTGAACTTCTCAAATCCACATCTAATTTAGGTTTGGAAATCATCTATACTGTACATGCTACAGTGACACTGACTCACCTGGACGGGTGCTGGGAAGGTAGAAGGTGGGGTCTGGTGCAGAGGAGAGACGGCAGCTGTCAGTGATCGTTGTCTGTCTACACACCCATTTTATACACCTCAAAAGCACCTTAGCTCAGCACCTTGCCAAAATTCTGCCGCCTCATTAGCTGTTCCTCCCACAAGTGTGAACAGTTACCTATTATATGTGCAGAACACCCCCTGAGTGTTAGTATCACTGATTTGTCTGCTCAGCTTCACCCCTCACTCACGGATGCTCTGACCACCTGTGCACATTATTCCTAGAAAAGAAACACCAAAAAATTAAAATAGATCAGCAGTCAGCAGCTTAATAAGGCTACATCTGTCACTCAAAGTGTGTCTGAAGCTGTAACGCTGGGTGGAGCCTCTGACTCACATGACAGAGAACCAGCCCAGTGAGCCCACAGTCATAGGAGGGACACAATGCTCTGCTCCTGCACTTTCCTTTTAATGTATGATTGCCATCACCTGTGTTGAAGCACCTTTCCTATCAATTAACCTGTTCAACACAGATGGAGGTAATCATACATTAGGAAGAAAGTCCAACGGCAGAGCATTGTGTCCCTCCTGGCATAGGCCATGTTGGGTGGTATGCACAGTGCCTCCCCATGTTACCCAGCAAAGACACAGCTACTCACCAGACACACCAGGTGAGCTCCCCACATACCTCCCAACATGACCCTCTCCAGGAGGGACAGAATGCTCTGTTTGTGGACTTCCATCTTAATTTAGGATTGTCATCACCTGTTTTAAACAGGGTAATTGATAAGAAAGGTGTTTATTAAGAAGAAAGTCCAGAAACAGAGCAATGTGTCCCTCCTGGAGAGGGTCATGTTGGGTATGCACCTCCCTACCTCCCCCCCCCCATTCACGGCATCCCCACGATTAAATGGCACATGCAAAACACTGACACGGCTATGGTCGACAATGAAAAAGGTTGACAAGATTTATTTTTCACTTTTTCAATGTTTTCCTATTCATTCTCATGTGTCGACATGGACACCAATGAAGTGCCACACTTATGTCAACAATTACATGTGTTGACCTTTCTTGTGGCGATTCGCGGCACCCCCCGCAACCCCCCTTCCGCGATTTGCAGCACACCCCCCCGAAATTCACGGCACCCCCGGTGACTCCCGCGATTCGCGGCCCCACCCCGTGACACCCCCCTCCTGCGATACGCGGCACCCCGCGACCCCCCCTCCCGCGATTCGCGCCAACCCCCTGGGCCCCCCTCGCGAGGTTCACGGTGCCTCCCACGACCCCCCCAACCGCGATTCCCCACCCCTGACCCCCCCTCCTGTCATTGCGGCAACCCCCCGCCCCCACGACCCACCCTCCCGCGATTGACTGCAACCCCCCGCGTGCCCCCCCCCCTCCCAAGATTCGCGGCACCCCCCCCCGTGACCCCCCCTCCCGCAATTCACGGCATCCACCCACGACCCCTCCTCCTGTGATACGCGGACACCCCTCACCTCCTCCCTCCCCCCCCCCACCCCCGCGTGCGTTTCACGGCAACCCCAGATTTAAATGGCACCTGCACGGCTATGGTCGACAATGAAAAAGGTTGACATGAGTTTTTGAAGATTTATTTTTCTTTTTTTCAATGTTTTCATATTCATTCTCATGTGTCGACATGGACACCGATGAAGTGCCACACTTATGTCAACATTTACATGTGTTGAACTTTCTGTGTTGATTTTTTCGTGTAGCAATTGTTTCCAGTGACAACTATGAACTATGTGCACGTCAACCTACACATCATCAACCAATTCTTTGTATAATATATAACACCTGTTCTGTTTTACTGTAGGTGTTTTAAGTCAGATCTTTTACTGCTACTATTACTGTTTATGTAAATGCATTCTGAATGACAGCAACATCCTACCATCCTTCTACAAGAATATATAACCAACTAGGTGATTCATCGCACCCCGTGCCCCCCCCTCCCGCAATTCACGGACCCCCCGCGCACCCCTCCTCCCGCGATTCGCAAACCCCCCTCGCGCAATTCACGCCCCCTCCCACGCTTTGCGGACCCCCACCCTCTCCCGCGATTCGCCGACACCTGTGCCCCCTCCCTCCCTTGATTCACGGCACCCCCCGCGCCCCTCCCGCAATTCACGGCACCCCCAAGTCCCTCTTTAGTCCCCCATATACTCACACACCCCTATCACTACCCAGCTTCCTGCTCTCCTGAACCGTAACTTCCACCACTGGGGAGTCGCTGACGCTGTTTTGCCCACATGCCCCTATCATGCCTCATAGCCCAGCCTCCTGCTCTCATGCACCCGAACTCCCACCCAGTAGGAGGAGACACTGACTAAGGGCCACCATCCTGTACTGCCACGCTGGACCCTCACCCACTGGCAGAAGCTGCACAGTATCTCCCACACTCCTCTTTAGTCCCCCTTATGCCCACACACCCCTATCACTACCCAGCCTCCTGTTTTCCTGTGTCATGACCTCCGCCAGTGGGGAGCCGCTGACTCAGAAACACCCTACTATACTATTGCGCACACACACACACACACCTAAACAACATGCACACACAGCCCCCCCCCCACACCCACAAATGTCACTGTACCATCCACACTATCAATGTACATCTTACTCTGTAACCGCTGTTTAATTAAACAAAACAATACACACCCCCTTCCACATCATATGCTCTCTATTTAACACATTTCACCTATAACTCAAGTTGCAATACAGGCCATCTTATATACAATACTAACCATATTTCTCATATACAAATGTTCACAAATTAAGGGGGCGCAGCCCCTTACGACGGTGTGAAGAGCGCCCGTAGGGCGCGATGAATCACCTAGTGAAGTTATATTCTCTGTACAGTATGTGCAGCCTACAAACTGTACATAGAAAATCAAAGATGTAAATACATGTACAAATCATATTACATTGCATATACCAGCCAGCAGGAGGATATCTGTAGTGCTACGCATGGTACGGCAATAGTCCATACAAATCATATTACACTGCACTTAGCCAGCAGGAGGATATCTGTGGTGCTACACATGGTACGGCAATAGTCCATACAAATCATATTACACTGCACTTAGCCATCAGGAGGATATCTGTGGTGCTACACATGGTACGGCAATAGTCCATACAAATCATATTACACTGCACTTAGCCATCAGGAGGATATCTGTGGTGCTACACATGGTACGGCAATAGTCCATACAAATCATAATACACTGCACTTAGCCAGCATGAGGACATCTGTGGTGCTACACATGGCACGGCAATAGTCCATACAAATCATATTACACTGCACATATCAGCCAGCAGGAGGACATCTGTGGTGCTACACATGGTACGGCAAAAGTCCATACAAATCATATTACACTGCACATAAGAGCCAGCATGAGGACATCTGTGGTGCTACACATGGTACGGCAATAGTCCATACAAATCATATTACACTGCACATATCAGCCAGCAGGAGGATATCTGTGGTGCTACACATGGTCAGAGCCGAATTTCCCATTAGGCACGTGAGGCACCGGCCTAGGGGCGGCACATGTTTGGGGGCGGCACTTGGATGCCTGTGATAGTACTGTCAGCCCAAAATGTACCAATAACTGCAAAATATCCACTGTACTGTACTATATTTCATCTTAAATAGAGTGTAAATGTATGGGACATGCAGATACTGCCCCTATAAACTGTCCTACTTAGTAAACATTATTGTTGTGCCTAGGGGCGCCCTCATCCCTAAATCCGCCCCTGCACATGGTACGGCAATAGTCCATACAAATCTTATTACACTGCACATACCAGCCAGCAGGAGGACATCTGTAGTGCTACACTTGAAACAGCAATAGTCCATACGAATCATATTACACTGCACATACCAGCCATCAGGAGGATATCTGTGGTGCTACACATGGTACGGCAATAGTCCATACAAATCATATTACACTGCACATATCAGCCATCAGGAGGATATCTGTGGTGCTGCACATGGTACGGCAATAGTCCATACAAATCATATTACACTGAACATAAGAGCCAGCAGGAGGATGTCTGTAGTGCTACACATTGAACGGCAATAGTCCATACAAATCATATTACAATGCACATACCAGCCAGCAGGAGGATATCTGTAGTGATACGCATGGTACGGCAATAGTCCATACAAATCATATTACACTGCACTTAGCCAGCAGGAGGATATCTGTGGTGCTACACATGGTACGGCAATAGTCCATACAAATCATATTACACTGCACATAAGAGCCAGCAGGAGGATGTCTGTAGTGCTACACATGGTACAGCAATAGTCCATACAAATCATATTACACTGCACTTAGCCAGCAGGAGGATATCTGTGGTGCTACACATGGAACGGCAATAGTCCATACAAATCATATTACACTGCACATAAGAGCCATCAGGAGGACATCCGTAGTGCTACACATGGAACGGCAATAGTCCATACAAATCATATTACATCTCTTATATATTTGGCTACATCTGTCACTCAAAGTGTGTCTGAAGCTGTAACGCTGGGTGGAGCCTCTGACTCACATGACAGAGAACCAGCCCAGTGAGCCCACAGTCATAGGAGGGACACAATGCTCTGCTCCTGCACTTTCCTTTTAATGTATGATTGCCATCACCTGTGTTGAAGCACCTTTCCTATCAATTAACCTGTTCAACACAGATGGAGGTAATCATACATTAGGAAGAAAGTCCAACGGCAGAGCATTGTGTCCCTCCTAGCATAGGTCATGTTGGGAGGTATGCACAGTGCCTCCCCATGTTACTTAGCAAAGACACAGCTACTCACCAGACACACCAGGTGAGCACCCCACATACCTCCCAACATGACCCTCTCCAGGAGGGACAGAATGCTCTGTTTGTGGACTTCCATCTTAATTTAGGATTGTCATCACCTGTTTTAAACAGGGTAATTGATAAGAAAGGTGTTTAAGCACAGGTGATGGTAATCCATAAATTAAGTAGAAAGTCCAGAAACAGAGCAATGTGTCCCTCCTGGAGAGGGTCATGTTGGGTATGCACCTCCCTCCCTCCCCCCTCCCCCCATTCACGGCATCCCCACGATTAAATGGAACATGCAAAACACTGACATGGCTATGGTCGACAATGAAAAAGGTTGACAAGATTTATTTTTCACTTTTTCAATGTTTTCATATTCATTCTCATGTGTCGACATGAACACCAATGAAGTGCCACACTTATGTCAACATTTACATGTGTTGAGCTTTCTGTGTTGATTTTTTCTTGTGGCGATTCGCGGCACCCCCCGCAACCCCCCTCCCGCGATTTGCAGCACACCCCCCGCAATTCACGGCACCCCCGGTGACTCCCGCGATTCGCGGCCCCACCCCGTGACACCCCCCCCTCCTGCGATACGCGGCACCCCGCGACCCCCCCTCCCGGAATTCGCGCCAACCCCCTGGGCCCCCCTCGCGAGGTTCACGGTGCCCCCCACGACCCCCCCAACCGCGATTCCCCACCCCTGACCCCCCCTCCTGTCATTGCGGCAACCCCCCGCCCCCACGACCCACCCTCCCGCGATTCACTGCAACCCCCCGCGACCCCCCCTCCCGCAATTTACGGCATCCACCCACGACCCCTCCTCCCGTGATTCGCGGACACCCCTCACCTCCTCCCTCCCCCCCCCACCCCCGCGCGCGTTTCATGGCAACCCCAGGATGAAATGGCACATGCACGGCTATGGTCGACAATGAAAAAGGTTGACATGAGTTTTTGAAGATTTATTTTTCTTTTTTTCAATGTTTTCATATTCATTCTCATGTGTCGACATGGACACCGATGAAGTGCCACACTTATGTCAACATTTACATGTGTTGAACTTTCTGTGTTGATTTTTTCGTGTAGCAATTTTTTTCCAGTGACAACTATGAACTATGTGCACGTCAACCTACACATCATCAACCAATTCTTTGTATAATATATAACACCTGTTCTGTTTTACTGTAGGTGTTTTAAGTCAGATCTTTTACTGCTACTATTACTGTTTATGTAAATGCATTCTGAATGACAGCAACATCCTACCATCCTTCTACAAGAATATATAACCAACTAGGTGATTCATCGCACCCCGTGCCCCCCCGCTCCCGCAATTCACGGACCCCCCGCGCACCCCCCCTCCCGCAATTCGCAACCCCCCTCGCGCAATTCACGCCCCCTCCCACGCTTTGCGGACCCCCACCCTCTCCCGCGATTCGCCGACACCTGTGCCCCCTCCCTCCCTTGATTCACGGCACCCCCCGCGCCCCTCCCGCAATTCACGGCACCCCTAAGTCCCTCTTTAGTCCCCCATATACTCACACACCCCTATCACTACCCAGCTTCCTGCTCTCCTGAACCGTAACTTCCACCACTGGGGAGTCGCTGACGCTGTTTTGCCCACATGCCCCTATCATGCCTCATAGCCCAGCCTCCTGCTCTCATGCACCCGAACTCCCACCCAGTAGGAGGAGACACTGACTAAGGGCCACCATCCTGTACTCCTGTACTGCCACGCTGGACCCTCACCCACTGGCAGAAGCTGCAGTGTCTCCCACCCTCCTCTTTAGTCCCCCTTATGCCCACAAACCCCTATCACTACCCAGCCTCCTGTTTTCCTGTGTCGTGACCTCCACCAGTGGGGAGCCGCTGACTCAGAAACACCCTACTATACTATTGCGCACACACACACCTAAACAACATGCACACACAGCCCCCCCCCCACACCCACAAACAGGGGCTGGCTGGCACCTTTTAGCCTGGGGGGCAAGTCCAGAGCACTGGCCCATAAGTAAAAGCGCATAATTAAAATGGAGGTTTTTCGTTAAAAATATAACGACACCGCAGGCTTCTCCCCTGTATAAAAACAGGACAACCCAGGCTGCTCTCCCTGTATAATAACAGGACACCACAGACTGCTGCCCTGTATAATATCAGGACACCGCAGGCTGCTACCGGCACAAGGATCAGGGAAAGCCAGGCACTGGCAAACACAAACTCACAGTAGCCGGCGGAGGGCTTTTGCACACACCACTCCACCCCCCTGCCATGCTTACAGCTGGCTGCGGATGCTTCCAGGTTAACTGAGATTTTGCGCAAGTGCAGAAGCTCCGATTGTGGCAGCCGAGGTTTTGTATGTATCAGCCTGGCTTGGTAGGAGAATGTCCACTTAGAGGGGTGCGGGACACGGCACACTGAAAATTTGCCTGACTTCCCGTTATCGCAATTCGCCCCTGCCACAGGGCTGCTCACCTGCATAAAAAAAGAAGAGTAGGACACCGCTGGCTGCTCTCCTGCATAAATAAGGAACCGGACACCACAGGCTGCTGCCTTGCATAAATAAACAGGACAGCACGGGCTGCTCCCTTGCATAAATAAAGAACTGGACACCACAGGCTGCTCCCCTGCATAAATAAAGAACAGGACACCACAGGCTGCTCTCCTCCATAAATAAAGAACAGAACACCACAGGCTGCTCCCCTGCATAAATAAATCACAGAAGACCACAGGCTGCTCCCTTGAGTAAAAAAACAGGACACCACAGGCTGCTCCCTTGTGTAAAAAATAGGACACCACAGGCTGTTCTCTTGCATAAAGAACACTTGCATTAAAAACAGGACACCACAGGCTGTTCCCCCTGTATAATAATCATGCCAATTGCCATGACAACACAGGCTGCTCCTCCTGTATAATAATCATGCCAATTACCATGACATTACAGGCTGCTCCTCCTGTATAATAATCATGCCAATTGCCATGACATCACAGGCTGCTCCCCCTGTATAATAATAAAGCCATGACACCACAGGCCACTCTCCCTGTATAATAAAAGTAATGCCATGACACCACAGGCTGCTCTCCCAGTATAATAATAATGTCATGACACCACAGGCTGCTCCCCCTGTATAATAATTTATTATACAGGGAGTGCAACCTGTGGTGTCATGGCATTATTATTATTATTATACAGGGGGAGCAGCCTGTGGTGTCATGGCATTTTTATTATACAGGGGGAGCAGCCTGTGGTGTCATGGCATTATTGACACCACAGGCTGCTCCCCCTGCATAATAACAGGAGGACACAACAGGCTGCTCCCACTTAACACATTAAAAAGAGGACACTTTAGGAAACAGCAGCATTTTTTTATATATATGTGAGTTTAATCCTCACCTGCTGCTGCTGCTGCGGCGGCTCCCAGTTTCTGCGTTTCAGTGTTTGCTGCTTCCAAGTTCCTGCAGCCACAGTCCCCGGCTCTCCGCCTGCCTGCTGGCTGCTGCTGCTCCAGACGCATGGGTGGGTGGGCGGGCGGCGTCATCGTCCTGCGCCCACACCCAGCGTCTGTCACCCACGGCGCATCAAAGGGAAGAGGCCGCCGGGAACCTCCTCCACGTAACACTGGAGGCCGGCGGCCACGTTCCTGTAGCCGCGGCCATGTTTTTTTCAAAGCCTACAGGAACATGGCCGCCGACAGTGTGGAGGAGGCAGCCCTGGCCGCGTCCTGCAGCACTCCTGATAGAACGGCCTGGGGGGCACATGGCACCCTGCCCCCCGGCCCAGCCCCGCCCCTGCCCACAAATGTCACTGTACCATCCACACTATCAATGTACATCTTACTCTGTAACCGCTGTTTAATTAAACAAAACAATACACACCCGGTCCACATCATATGCTCTCTATTTAACACATCTCGCCTATAACTCAAGTTGCAATACAGGCCATCTTACATACAATTCTAACCATATTTCTCATATACAAATGTTCACAAATTAAGGGGGCGCAGCCCCTTACGACGGTGTGAATAGCGCCCGTAGGGCGCGATGAATCACCTAGTTGCACATAAGAGCCATCAGGAGGACATCCGTAGTGCTACACATGGAACCAGGGGCGGATTGGGAATTAAAACCAGCCCGGGAAAAATCTTGAAGCAGCCCTAAGAGGGGGGGGGGAGTGTTGTTGCGCGCCGGAGGCGCGCCCGAATTTTTAGGGGGTGTGGCCTATCAATATGGGGGTGTGGCCTATTCCAACAAGGCCACGCCCAATTTTTGCCGCTGTGAGGGCATGGCTAGTGGCTCTCTTAGCTGCTGGCTATGTCCCCAGCCCCTCAGGCTGCAGAATAGGGGCATGCGTACAGCGTTTATTCTACAGCCTGTGGGGCTGGGGAGATAGAGATGGGGGGGGGGGGGTGACAGGGGGTCTCCCAACACAGTAGAGTGGCAGGGTGGAAGAGGATGCAGGGAGGGAGGGGGGGATGGAGGGTGCCGTAGAATGCTGGGAGGGGAGATGCAGAGTGGCTGAGAACGAAGGGAGTGAGGACTTACACAGGGTGGCACAGGACGCAGAGTGTGAGGGGGCATGGTGGCACAGGATGCAGGGTAGGAGGGGGGATGCAGAGTGGCAGGGGATGCAGGGAGGGGAGTCACAAAGTGGTGGAGGAGACAGTGATGCCCATTATAGATATGCCATACACCGTGATGCCCATTATACATATGCCACACATCCTGATGCCATTATACATATGCCGCACACCGTGATGCCCATTATACATATGCCGCACACCCTGATGCCCATTATAGATATGCCGCACACCCTGATGCCATTATACATATGCCGCACACCCTGATGCCATTATACATATGCCGCACACCGTGATGCCCATTATACATATGCCGCACACCGTGATGCCCATTATACATATGCCGCACACCGTGATGCCCATTATACATATGCCTCACACCGTGATGCCCATTATACATATGCCTCACACCGTGATGCCCATTATACATATGCCGCACACCCTGATGCCCATTATACATATGCCCACACCGTGATGTCCATTATACATATGCCCCACACCGTGATGTCCATTATACATATGCCCCACACAGAGATGTCCATTATACATATGCCACACACCGTGATGCCCATTATACATATGCCACACACCGTGATGCCCATTACACATATGCCTCACACCGTGATGCCCATTATACATATGCCGCACCGTGTTGCTCCATTATACATATGCCACACGCCGTGATGCCCATTATACATATGCCGCACGCCCTGATGCCCATTATACATATGCCCACACCGTGATGTCCATTATACATATGCCCCACACCGTGATGTCCATTATACATATGCCCCACACAGAGATGTCCATTATACATATGCCACACACCGTGATACTCCATTATACATATGCCGCACACTGTGATGCCCATTATACATATGCCACACCGTGATGCTCCATTATACATATGCCACACGCCGTGATGCCCATTATACATATGCCGCACGCCCTGATGCCCATTATACATATGCCCACACCGTGATGTCCATTATACATATGCCCCACACCGTGATGTCCATTATACATATGCCCCACACCGTGATGCTCCATTATACATATGCCACACGCCGTGATGCCCATTATACATATGCTGCACACCCTGATGCCCATTATACATATGCCCACACCGTGATGTCCATTATACATATGCCCCACACCGTGATGTCCATTATACATATGCCCCACACCGTGATGTCCATTATACATATGCCACACGCCGTGATGCCCATTATACATATGCCACACACCGTGATGCCCATTATACATATGCCGCACACCCTGATGTCCATTATACATATGCCCCACACCGTGATGTCCATTATACATATGCCCCACACCGTGATGTCCATTATACATATGCCACACGCCGTGATGCCCATTATACATATGCCGCACACCCTGATGTCCATTATACATATGCCCCACACCGTGATGTCCATTATACATATGCCCCACACCGTGATGTCCATTATACATATGCCCCACACCGTGATGTCCATTATACATATGCCCCACACCGTGATGTCCATTATACATATGCCTCACAGTATGAACCTCTCTCTCACACTTTAGTTACCTTAAAATCAAGCTGGCTGGCACTTCATCTACTTCTTCCTTTCATTAGATGTGTGCTCCCGTGTAGCTCCGCCCCCTTCCACTCGTGTAGCCCCGCCCCTCAACTCCGTGTTGCTCCGCCCCCTTTCCAGTCCCTGCTGTCATGACTGATGACACATGAAAGTGGGTTGGAAGCCAGGGAGAGAGCTCTGTGCTGCCGGCGCTGCTGCCTCTAATGTAGTGTGACAGTGTGCTGGCAGCCGGCAGCTACAGAGTCTGAGGACAGAAGCGGCCGGGGATGTACAGCAGGGAGAGAGCCTCCCTGCGCAACCATCCTCACAGTGAGTGCTTGCCACACACAGAACCGCGGGAGCAGCTGCGTGCGGTCGCACATGCGCACCAGCACTCCCGCGGCCATTTTTATTTCTGTAATAGCCGAGGCTGCCCGCAGCCATATTTGTTTGGGGCACAGTGCTGCGGCCACGGCCGCCCGTTAACCGCAGAGATGGCGGTCTGCGGCCCCGCCAATGGGGTGAGCGGCCTTTTAGTGACTATTAGGGGCCGGCCCACCGGGAAATGGCCCGGTTTCCCGGTGGTCCAATCCGCCCCTGCATGGAACGGCAATAGTCCATACAAATGCAAATCATATTACATTGCACATAAGAGCCAGCAGGAGGATGTCTTTACTACACATGGCTGACCTTCCAAAATGACCCTTGCCACCCAGAATACAAAACAAAGTAAGAGAGAAGTCGGCTAAAATCATTTAGCAAATTGTATAAAAGGGTGTTTTACCGAGATATAGGGTGACATTCTATGCTTTGCGCTAAATGCGCATGTTTTTTTCGCGCACCACATCGCCACAAATCGCCTTTTTTCAATTCGCACTTTTCAGTCAAAATTCGCTTATTTAATGTGATGCGCATTGGAGGCTGAAAAGTGCGAAGAGGGGCGATTTGCGGCGAAGTGGTGCGATTTTAAGTAACAAAAAAGTGCGATTTCTTCCGCCGGTCATGTGCGAGTTTTGGACCAACCGGAGTGCGATTTACAAAACTGTCTCCGCATGACTAAGAACCCCCCAACCTATTGGCCCACCTGTGTCCCCTCCATTATGCATCACACCCCCTATATAAAGGGGCATTGGCGCCATTTCACTCTTTGATATGAAGTAAGGAGCATGGAGAGGAGCAGTGGAAGTTTGAGTTCAGGAAGAGGTGTTGGTGGCAGAGTGAGGAGTGGCAGAGGGAGCAGTGGCAGAGTGAGGAGTGGCAGAGGAAGCAGTGGCAGAGGGAGCAGTGGCAGAGGGAGCAGTGGCAGAGGGAGCAGTGGCAGCAGCCAGACAAGGGTGAGAGGCAGCAGTGTGGCAGGCAGCATGGCCACAGCAAGGCCAGCCTCAGCCCAGACCCTGGGCGTCCAGCCCCACCAGGAGGAGGTTGAGGATCCGCTGGCATCCCCATCCTACAGCCAAGCCCTAGACCATACCCCACACCAGCTGCAGGAGGGCCACATGTCAGAGGTGGAGGAAGATGCTGGTGAGGAGGAGGAAGACACTGGCATGGAGGAGGAGGGCGACATGGCTGGTGTTGAAAATGAGGAGGAGGAGGTGGAAGCTGGTCGCACCAAAAGTGGCCGGATGGTGAGATTTTCTTATGAAGAAAATGTAGCACTTGTCCGGGCTATCATGCCAGTGTTTGAGCGTTTGCTTGGAAAATCAAACTACAAGACCACTGCACAGCGCAAAAGGGCTATGTGGAAGGACATCACCCAGGCGGTGAACGCTGTCAGTCAGCACAAGCGCCTGGTCCGCAATGTCAAAAAAAGATTTAACGACATCAAAAGGCAGTTGAAACATAAAATGGCCATGGAGATGGAGGAGGCCACCAAGACTGGAGGAGGAAGCCCCACCACTGTGTGCTACAATGCGTATGAGGTGAAGCTGAAGCGCATCATCCCCCCTGAGGTCCTGCCTGGCATGCACGTGGCGGATTCCGATAGGCCGCAAACGCCATCCAGAGCTGGTAAGTGTGACCCCATGCAAACTTTAACATACATGGCAATGTATTATACCTGTAATGTTCACTTGTATTGTTATGCTTTGTAAAGTGCTGCTGTGGAACTACATAGGCCAGCAATCGCATGCACAAGAAAATGGCTGCTCCTACTTTTAAATTGCTGATAATGCTGGGCCCTGTAGTTCCACAACTACTCATATTGATTAACACTGTAACATTCTTTCTAGCAGGCTAACATGTATGTGTACAAAAACCCTGAGGTGTACTGGTGGTTTAGCTGCCATGCCAACATACCACCGATTATCCCATAGTTGTCATGTGTACACTAGTTTACTAATAATCTTAAAATAAAATATTTGCCTATAAACAAAAAAAAAGGTGGTCAAGAAATAATGCAGTCCTTATCCATTGGGTATTGTCCATTATTGTTAATTCAATGCATGTTTTCAGAAACAGCTTAGCCATAGCAAGGTCCATAATGCCTGTCCATCTTTCCTTGTACAGATTGTCCGTCCCGAAGTGCTCACGCATCCAAGAAAAGAAGGCCCGTTGCTGCAGAATCTGCGGAAGCAGGTAAATGAACAAAAAACACGCCATTACACATACAGTACACACACCCATGTCACATCAACAATATCTCACACTACATTCATCTCCAGCAGCTACATTGCAACGGAAATGAATGTTATCAGAGGTAGGCATGTGATATATTATTAATGTCAATGTTGCATGCTGTATCGGGGTACATGTGTAAGTACATAACACCCCTAGGTATGGGCGTCAGCCATCTATAGCCCTATGTAAAACAGTATAGACGACAGTGTGGCCTATATATGCATCAATACTTACCTCTTCATCTGTATCCACAGGTGCTATACAACTAGGGACAAACCAAACAGATTCTTCAATACTGGTGCTAGACGAAATGGACATCATTCTTGATCCGGTCGACACCTTTGCGGCAGAGGAAGAAATGCAGACCTCGTCACAGAGTGATCTTCCCCCAAGTGGGGTGTCTCCCAACCCACCCCCACCCACCTACACACCCCATACAGCAGCTACTGCTTCCCAAGTAGCTAACTCCTTGGTTAATTTCAAGGACAAACAGTTAGAATTCATGGCCTCCCAAAGCCTCCAAATAGGTAATATACAGGGGTACATGCGTGACACCTTCCTTCAGTTACGCAAAATTGCACGTAGTGTACGGGTAGGTGTAGGCACTCATGTGCGCATTGCTAACAGCATTGACACCCGTTTTGCAGAACTAACTGCTGCAATAAGGGAGCAGAATAGGCATATTGGAAACCTGGCGCAAAGTATCACAGCACTAACCCAATCATGCACAGCGCAGACCAATGCCTTACTAGCTATGCAGGCCCAAATACAGCAGCAGGAAGCCAATGTGGGAAGTGGCGCAGCATCAACCCTCAGCAGTGTATCCAGCACCCCAATAAGTGGCTCCCCCACTTCCCCACCCCGTCGGAGTGTGAGGACCCGTGGTGGGCTTAGTGCAGGGTCTAGAAGTGGTGTAGGGCTGCCTGATGCTGGAAAAAGGTAGATGCTGTATATGTTTGTTCAGTTTGTGACATGCCAAACATCTTCTTACATGGCCCCACAGTTGTTATTTTCCACATGTCAAAATGCAGAATGCTTCAAAAAAAAAAAGACAGAAGTAAAAATTGCTACCCGCATACCATTGTGTTTGTGTCTTTTTCTAAATACAAATTAATGTGTGAATTATAACATATTGTAATGGTATATGACTATGGGATTGCACTAAAGTAGTGTGGTATAACTCCTTGGCTGGCAAAGGTTGTGGATCTACATATTCCAGCAGGCTCTGACACTCATGGTTTGGACTGTAATGGTTGTAGTGTGTCTGGGCATGCTGGCACATGTAGTTCCACAACACCAGTGAGCCATGTTTGACTGCAAACTTCATTCATACATGTATCAAATGTACTTACAAGCTAGATAGCAGCAAGGGATAGGTCAGCACCACCATGTGCATCCGTTGGGGACTGTGTATTAGGTTAAATGTGGGTGTAAAAAAAATGGTATTGGTCAATAATTTGTTTATGAGTACACTTACAACACTGGTACATTTTGGAGTACAGGGCACATGTGCTTACCAGAAAAGTAACGGCTGCTGATGTATGTCCGCAACAACTTCCTTATAGCAAGTAACAGTTGAGTAAAATGCTTAGACAAAGTGGCCTGTGATACCACCAAGGCCCATGAGGTCACAGACTGAGTGGAGGCTGTGGACAAATAGTAGAGGGCACACATTAATTTGTGCTGGGCAGACACTGCATAGTTGGCTCCCACAAAATGGTAAAAATCATCTCTCACCTGCTCATATAACTCCAACAGCTTAATGGGGTTCAGCGTAACCATCCCCACAACCTGTTGATCCGACAGGGAGTCCAGGTACAGGCGACCACCATACATACGTGGGGTACCCAGTAGTCGGGGGGCTACCAGGATCTGTTGCGCAGCTTCCTCCCTCCTGCGTAGCTCCTCCAAATGGGACACATCTCAGATAAGCAACTTCAAAATAGTCAGCAAAATCTACATGATTTAAACCCTCACAGGTGTCCTTACTGATGTTGGGGTTTATGTAGGGGTGTTTGTGAGTGATAATGAGGGCACCTGTGGTGAAATTAACCATGTGTGCACTTGACCAAAATGAGTTCTGTGCCAAATCGCCAAACAGAACCTGGTCTGAAATAAGTGCGATAATTAGACACCTAAAAAGTGCGAATTGCGAATGCGCATTGCATTAAATAAGCGATTTGTATACTTTTGTATTGGAAAACATCTGGATGCGATAAAAATGCGAATTAATCTCGCACTTTTGGTCCGCATACCTTAACGCACATAATATGCGATTTCAGTCCCTTAGCGCATCCCATTAAATTGGCGATTTAATGGAAAAATGCGATGTCGCCATTTTGTGGTCTAATTAACGCCAAAAAACGCAAATCGCAGTCCATAGAATGTCACCCATACTCTCCATGCGAAACAGAACCGTTATAAGAGGAAAACATCACCTAAAGATTTTCCTGTATAATCTGTCTGATGGGAACAAAAATTTGGTAATGTATGGGAGTGTATTTTTGTTCCCAAAAGCTGAAAACCAGACAATGGTCATGTAGACAAATATATTCAAAGGTGCTCCCACGCAGTGCTATTTAACCCTGCGATGTGCGCTCCCACGTACTTCATATCTCAAGGTACAAAAAGTATGTGCACCATGTCATTTTTGGACAAGATCGCATCACATCTAGTTTGAAAGGGAACGCTGCCGTAGCACATCGTTTGTGTTTTGATATAGATGCGATGCGATCTAGTCCAAAACACACAGTGTGCATTGCTCCGTGTATGGGCAGCTTAACACACTTATTAAACTATTGTTTTTGTCATTTTCCAGTGTTGGGAGCAAATGTTTGTCATTTGCTCGCATACACTACCAGATTTCTGTTACCACCAGACAGATTGGACAGATAAATCTTTTAGGTGTGTACCTAACTTAGCACTCTGGAAAGGATGAGACAGCGGATTCAGTAGAGGAGTTAATGCAGGTGGAGATAACAGGACTATTACACTGTTAATGAGCTTGTTTCCTACATGGTCACAGTTGCCTGACAGCTGGACCCAGGGAAAGTAAATAAATCTGAGCGTGATGATTTCCTGGCTCATTTGATGAGTAGGGAGTCTGAGCTCTGTCTATTGGGGTGCGATGTGGTAAAACATATATTAGATCAGCACGGTACAGGGGGTGGATGGGGGTAAAGATTATCTTTACTAATGAAGTGCACCAGTTTATTTGCAGCTCTGGACAGAACAAATAAGCATCTTTCCATTCTCATCACACTTCCTTAGCACACAGATACCACGTCTGACACTGCACTTGTGAACATATTGTATAATGTCAGCATGGTAACCTGCAACACGTATGCTTACAGCACTGTGGCCCTTATTCTAGTTGACTCTTTGGGATGCGCGTTCTTTCGGAAATGACCATACACCACGCACGTCGGTCCATCAAAGAACACACGCCTACAGGTCGTCCGCATCCGTCCGGACGGACTTTCTTTTTTTTTTTTTTAAATATACTTTATTAATTTTTTCTTTCATATAAATATAAAACATGTCACATTCTTAAATGACAATTCCACAGGATATATTTGGCCATATCTAACATATCTTGTCACCGGGTATCGACATATCACATACAATCATATACATCCTACAATTTTTATCTATTATCCACAATTTCTTATCTGTCTCCACCGTCAAAAAGGGAGAAGGAGGAAAACGACTCTTCCTTTAAAATGGGGGTTTTCCCAATCTTTCCAACTCCGAATTATACCATTCTGTTAGTTTTATTGCTTGTCTTAAAGATTCTTTAGTTGCCGGATTAAGAATTTTAATATGTGGCTGCCAAATGGAGAAGAAATCTTGGTACTTGTGAGTTATCTGGACGCCCGATTTTTTGATTGTATGCCTTAAGTTAAGGCATACAATCAGATGCGATGCGATGCGATATCGCATCGCATCGCATCGCATCGCATGCGACCATCGGATGCGATGACCCGATTTTTCCATAGGAATCAATGTTAAAATGGACTGAGTCCATTTTAACATGGAATTCAATGGGAAAAAGGGGTCCTTTTCATACCCCTACTATCCAAGTGGGCATGGAGTTGGATATAAACCTGTGGCGAGCGTAGCGAGCCACCGAGCCCGAAGCGTGGCGAGCGAAGCGAGCCCCGCGAGGGGACGGTATTCCGTGTCCCCTCGCGGGGCTCGCCACGCTCGCCACGCTTCGGGCTCGGTGGCTCGCTACGCTCGCCACAGGTTTATATCCAACTCCATGCCCACTTGGATAGTAGGGGTATGAAAAGGACCCCTTTTTCCCATTGAATTCCATGTTAAAATGGACTCAGTCCATTTTAACATTGATTCCTATGGAAAAATCGGGTCATCGCATCGCATCGCATCGCATCCGATGGTCGCATGCGATGCGATGCGATGTCCCGATCCGACCCGATTTAGAAATCGGGCGTCCGGATAACTCACAAGTACCGAAATCTTTAACCTTTCTTTCCCTCCCTAACGACATTTCAAGCCAGTCCATCTGGAACAAATATGAGATACGAGGTTCTAATAAAGTTATCGTTAGAGTATTATTTGACACCCACTGGGACAAGATTGTCTTCCTAGCTGCGGCAAATATTTTTGCCAGTAATTTTTTTTGTCCCAGGGATAGGTTCTTTGCCCTTGACTGGGTATGTATGTCCCATAAGACCCATTCTGGGGTAAGTACTGTATTGATCTCGTATTTCTCACTTATGTATCTACTGATTTTCTGCCAGAAGGCGTTAACCTCTGGGCATTGCCACATGCAGTGCATTATGTCCGCATCAGGCATCTTACATTTGAAGCATGTTGAGTCTGTTGTTATACCCATCTGCCACTGGCGTAACTACAGCACCGCAGCCCCCGCGGTCGCGGGGAGGCGCTGGGTAAGTGCGGGCGCCGGGGGGCTGCGGTGCTATCGTAATGCCCCATCCCCCGCAGCGTTACCTATATTCGCTGCGGCGGTCCCGGCTCCCCTGGCTTCATTCTGCTATTGCGACGGGCTACCATAAAATGTCCGCCCCCATATAGCAGCCAGTTCTTTGAAACTGTCTGCTGTATGGGGGCGGCCATTTTGTGATGGTCCGTGTTTCATATCAGAATGAAGCCAGAATGGGAGCCGGGACCAGCGCAGCGAATACAGGTAAGTATGCGGGGGATGGGGGGTTGGGGGGGCATCGGCGTCCGGAGTGGGGGTGGGGGTGAGGGTGAGGGGGGGGGGGGGCGCGTGTTTTATTATCGGCGGGGGGGCGCCAAAATTATAGTTACGCTGCTGCCATCTGCCACCTCCTTTTTGGCGTGTAATATGCCCGATGCAGTAATTTATATTGCATCTCTGCGTATGTTGCAGATATTAATATTTTATTCAACCGTACAAAGGCTTTTAAAATTATTTGCGGTGTTATACCTGGGAGATCGTTTGACCACTTTATGAACCCCATATTCCCTCCCTCTACCAATATCTGCTTCTTAATATGTCGGTATATTGAAGAGGTTTTAATCATTCCATTGCCTGTGTTCTTTATCAGGCTATCTAGATTTTTCCCAGCTTCTGCTACTGGTATTTTATCTATGGTACTCTGTACATAGCTCCTCAATTGCAAGTATGCAAACCTGGGTATCGATATATCGTCATATTTTTCGCATAACATTTTGTGCGATAGAATAGCTGTACAATTTTCATTCATAGCATGATACAACAGTCTCATTCCTGCCTTCTCATAACTTTTGATCAGTTTATTATCTTGGAGAGTTGGCGAGTCCGTTACCGTGTTATATAATAACGATTGAAACAAGGTGTTGTATGAAGACAATCCCTGTCTAGCATCAGCAAGTCGCCACGCTGTACAGGTTGCCACTATCAGCGGGTTATTTGCAATTCCCGCTGGATATTTTGATGGTTTCATATGCAACAGACTTGTCAACGGTGTGTCTGGGCAAAATGCCTGTTCTATGGCTAAATTCACATAATGTTTAGTTGCGTGTACCCAGTCTGTTGCGTATCTAATATTTGCTGCCAGCGTGTAGCTCTTTATACATGGTAAATTTATACCACCCAGTGAGGTTTGTTGGGTAAGCTTATACATTGAAATTCGGGGCTTTTTACCTTCCCATATAAAACCGCTGATCGCCCTATTTAATATCTGTATGTCTGAGTCTTTAGTCAGTAAGGGCAATGTCTGGATTACATATAGTATGCGTGGGAAGGAAATCATCTTTACTAATTGGCACCTTCCAATATAAGACAAAGGCAGCGCCTGCCATGATCGAAAATCTGCTAATATTTTTTTGATTACCGGTGCATAGTTTGCCTGGTACAAATCCGCTGGATTCACCGTTATGATCAACCCTAAATATGTAATATGATGATCTGCCCACAAAAATGGAAAATTATGTCCACCCCCTTTTTGCCTCTCTGTGCAATGCCAGCGCCTTCGTTTTTGACTTATTGACCATAAATCCCGATATACCCTCAAATTCCCTCAACAACATTAGAAGGCCGGGAAAGGTTTTTTGTGGGTTCGTAAAGTATAACAGGAGGTCATCGGCATATGCCGATACTTTCAGTTCTGTGGCTCCGAATTGTATCCCCTTCCAATCTGCTTGGAGGTGAAACATTCTAATAAGTGGGTCTATGGCCAGATTAAATAATAGGGGAGATAACGGGCACCCCTGTCGGGTCCCCCGGGCCAGCTTAAAACTGGACGTCAAGTATGCTGTAGGTGAATTATATAAGTTCCTAAAGAGGGTGATGAAGCCCACCCCTAACCTCTGCATATGAAATACCCTTAATAGGTGTGCCCATGAGACTCGATCAAATGCCTTATCGGCATCGCAGCTCACCAGTAAGGACGTGCCCTTAGCTAGTGAGTGCGATTGTATCAGAGCCGCTATCACTTGCCTAATATTGTGAATTGAGGATCTACCTCTTAGAAAGCCCGTCTGCGAGGGGTGAATCAGTTTCGGTAGGGCCAGCTGTAATCTATTAGCCATTATAGTAGTCAACACTTTAAGATCTTGATTTAACAGTGAAATCGGTCTATATGATGTCACCTGATTCGGATCTTTGCCCGATTTCATTATTACAGTTATTCTTGCCTCATTAAACCCCACCGGGGGTATATTACCCTCTATAATGGAGTTAAATAAGGCAAGCATGCACGGCAGCAATTCTGGCTGGATTAGTTTATAATATTCTGCACTTAGGCCGTCTGGGCCTGGGGATTTCCCTTTTGGTAAATTTTTAATTACTTGTCTAAGTTCTAGTTCAGTTATAGGGTCTATTAATGCATCACTTTCTGACTGTGTTAAAGTGGGAAGTTTTGCTCTTTTCAAGAAGTCCATCCCTAACTTTGGTTGGTCTTGAGGTGCTGAGTATAAATTCTTATAATAGTTTAGAAAGGCCTCTGCTATTTCCTCTGTCTTCTTATTTTGAGTCCCTTCCTCTGAGGTGATATTAAGAATACGTGTTACTGGTCGATGACCTCTGGCCACTGATGCTAATAATTTCCCGGCCTTGTTACCCCATCTAAAGTACCTATGTTTTTGAAAGTCCAGATAGTATTGGGCTTTTTCAGTACAGATAGAGTCAAATAATGCTTTTGTTTCCAAAAACATCTGACGGGTCTCCCGAGTATTGTCACAAAGCATTGCGGCATAAGTTGATGATACTGCTGTGCTGAGTTCTGTATATCTTTTCTGTATTATTTTTCGTTTTGCTGAGACATATGATATTATGTATCCGCGCATAACAGGTTTTGAAGCGGCCCAAAATAGATTTATATTATCTAGGTGCTGGGCATTATCTTCCGCATAATTTTGGAAGTGTTGTTTTAATGCTGCTCCAAACTCAGGGGACTCCGTCAGATATGTAGGAAATCTCCAGTTACGAGACTGGGCCGTTGGCGATAGCAATGATAATTTAAACCAGGTTGGCGCATGGTCTGAGATTACTATTGGCTCTATTTTAGATTGGGTCACTCTCGCCAATAATGCTTTTGGTACCAGCCAGTAATCAATTCGAGTTGATGTATGATGAGGATGGGAGTAAAAGGTATATTCCCTATCTGCTGGATGCTGGTGTCTCCATGGATCTGCCACATCCAGGGAGCTCATCAGCATCCGCAAAGCTGGGGAGAGAGTATTTCTGTTACTATCATTAGATTTATCTAATGTTTGCTGTTGTGTAGTATTAAAATCTCCCCCTATTATTATTTGTCCTTCTGCCCAATCCTGCAACTGTACATATAAGTCGGTAAAAAATTCAGTGTTGGGGCCTGTGGGGGCATATATTGTGGCAATCGTGAACAGTTCTCCCTCTATTTTTATTTTGAGGAACAAGTATCTGCCTTCTGGGTCTTGCAATTTTCCTACTACTTCATACCCTAAAGATTTATTTATAATTAGCATAACTCCTCGCTTTTTCGTGGGGAAGCAGGTGGTAAAATATTCTGAGAACCAACTATCTCTAAAGGTGTTTAAATCTCCGTCCTTCCAATGAATTTCCTGCAATACTGCTATGTCAGGTTTAAGACGTTTTAGATGTTGAGCTATCTTTCTCCTCTTCAGAGGGGAGTTCAGTCCCTCTACATTCCAGGTTACAAATTTGATGCATGTACGTTTATTCTCCAAACTATTAAGGGACCTAGTCATGTCAACTTATCTTTTATCTTATAAAATCTAACCTTTGATTCCCCAACCATATTCGTGATATAATCCATCTCTAATAAATATAACCCCAATCTCTCAACTGGTTTTAAGCCTATAACATTCATACTTCTTCTTAGTCTTGTGATTTTACTAGGTTCCTTCCGGGCCCTATAAGGGCTCTCATTTGGCCCGGGAGCAATCCTTCGTGAGTGTATCTATCCTTCCGCTCTAAAAATTTATATCTCTGTAGTGTTATATAGTGCTTTTTATCTTTCAACAGTATTACAATACCAAATTCCCCCTTCTGTGTGATTAACCTTGTAACAAATTTACAAATATACAAATATTGGGATCTCGTGCGCATATTAAATTCAACTTCTGTAAATAAATCATTTGATTTATCCATTACCACCGTGACAAAAAAATTTTATGTGGAAAATATCTTATATTGTGATCGTATGTTCCCTTAAAGTGGTATATTCTACCCCCTCCTCTGAATCCCCCTTGGGTATCATTTAACTTTTTGTGACTAAATATTTTACAGTTGTATATCCTTGTGATACTTAGTGCAATAAAGATTAACAAAAGACATGACATTCCCTTCTTTCTGCATTCTATCATTACACTTAGTTTAGAGATATTATACTTGCGAGCTCCGTCTCTTCCTCAGTCCTTATCTTTCGATGCAGGCCCAGTACTTCTGAGAACGGAGTCTATAAAGATCTGGGCTGATGAGACTGTCTCAAACATGTGCGATTTTTCATTGTGAAATATCCGGAGTTTTGCCGGATAGATGAGTGCAAACTTGATGCCTGTTTCAAACAGAAGTTTGCAAGTGGGCGAGAATTCTTTCCTTCTTGTTGCTACTTGAGCCGAAAAATCCTGGAATAAAAGTAACTTTTCCCCCTGGTATTTCAGATCTCTCTTTTTTCTGTACATGTCCAGGACTTGGACTTTATCCTGGTAATTCAGAAATTTGAAGATCACTGGTCGCGGCCTGCGGTGTTCAGATTGATTTTCTGGCCCAATGCGATGCGCTCTTTCAATCAGCATGTTTCCGGATTCCGGCAAGCAGTGTAGTTCACGGGGTAGCCATTTTGAGGCCATGTCCATCAGATCTTTTTGTTTTACTGATTCCGGCAATCCAATCATGCGCAAATTTTTTCTTCGACTCCGATTTTCGACTTCTTCTAATTTCTCTTGAATATTTATTATTGTGGCTTCATGAGATGCTATGGTGGTCTTGGCCAGATTTAGTTCGTCTTCTATGTTAGATATCCTTTGTTCCGCCTCAGTTATTCGAGACCCTTGTTCTCTGAGCTGTACCATAGCTGTCTCAATTGCTTCCTTAATGCCGGCCAATTTCTCATCCAGCAATGGCGATAATATAGCGGTAATTTCTTTAGCCGTAATAGTTGCTGCTGTTTTTTGTGTTGGAGAGTCCATGCCCTTAGATGTCATATAATTATCTGGGGAGGCAGGCGGGCTGGTTATGTAGGAGGACTGATGTTTTGTATCTTTGCCCTTTGCAGTTGTGCCTCCCTTGCCACTCCGGGCTGCTTTCCCTACAAATTTCTCCATGAGAGAGTCTCTTCTCTTTCTGGCCAGCCAATTGCTTTGCTGGATTTTATAATGCCACTGCCGTTCTATTTACTGGGTATTTAGGAGTGTCCAGTGAACTTCGGTATATGGGGTTAAATGGAGGGAAAATAAGGCTCTAAGGCCTATTTGCAGCCTTATAACGTTATGTACTGGTATTTGAGCTCCCAGTTTTCAATGTGCTCGAGAAGAAAAAAAAAAAAAAAAAATTTCTTTTTCCTTCCCCCCCTTTTTTTCAATATGTGGCAGCTCTCACCTCCTCCACAGCGTGGGGTGATACAGTTTAAACAGTAGATGGGGTGCAGTTTCAGGCTACTTGCAGTCCAAAGAGGGCAGAGTCTCTCACCCTCTCCCCTGTATCTTTCACCTCCCTCATGCGAGATATGATGATAATAGCAGACAGTGCTCCGCCACCTCCGCTTCTCCCATAGCACTTGAGCTCCCAGTTTTCAATGTGTTCGAAAAAAAAAAAAAAAAAAAAAAAAAATTCCCTTCTCTTTTCTCTCCCGTTTTTTTTCAATATGTGGCAGCTCTCACCTCCTCCACAACGCGGGGCGATACAGATTAAACAGCGGGTGGGGTGCAGTTTCAGGCTACTTGCAGTCCAAAGAGGGCAGAGTCTCTCACCCTCTCCCCTGTATCTTTCACCTTCCTCATGCGAGATATGATGATGATAGCAGGCAGTGCTCCGCCACCTCCGCTTCTCCCGTAGCACTTGGTATAGCAGGGCAGTTTGGCGTCAATGTCGGGTCGCCTCCGGCAGCGTCTCCTGGGGCTCCCTTCACCGTCGCCAAATAATTTGTGTCTCCGGTTTTCTCCGCTCCGTATACGCCGAGTCCCGACAGGCTCTGTCTCCCTCGCGCCGATGTCCGGCGTCTGAGGTTGATGACGTTCCTCCTGGCGCCTCGCTGACGTACCTGTTGGAGTTCTCGTACGCCGCTACTCTCTGCGCCGGATTCCGGTTAAGATGGTATGTTTGTGTGGGGAGCTGGGTCTTATTACTTCACCACTTTATCTCGCAGATCCCGTCTCTCACTCGGGTCTGTGTCTCCTATTCTTGGGCTGCTTTAGCTGATAGCAGTCCTGGGAGCAGAGAGCTCACTTCGACACGGCCTTTCCCTAGGTCCGCCCACCGGAAGTCCGGACGGACTTTCTAAGAAGAGTGAGTGTCTTCGGACTGCATCCAAACGTGCGTGTGCGGTGGGAAGTCAAAGATTCTACACGGTCTTACTGCGTCCGAACGGACGGGAAGCTGACCGTACGCACCGAGTTGGTCAGTGGCGTAACTAGCTTTTGGGCGCCCCCCCGCCGTTAAAGGGAGTGCGCCCACCCACGCACTCCACCGCACCAACCCTCGCCCGCCCCGCCGCACCAACCCCCGCCTCCCCGCCCATGCAATACCCCCCATCCCCCGCAGTCTTACCTACGCTCAGTACGCGCTGGTCCCGGCTCCCTTCTTCTGCTATGAGGACCACCACAAAATTTCTGCCCCCATGCAGCAGACAGTTTCAGAGAACTGTCTGCTAAATGGGGGCGGACATTTTGTTGTGGTCTTCACAGCAGAAGAAGGGAGCCGGGACCAGCGCGTACTGAAGGAGACACTGACAGGTAAAGACTGCGGGGGATGGCGGCGGGGCGGCGGGGTGTAACTATAGCACTGCAGCCCCCGGCGCCCGCACATGTACAGCACCCCCCCGCGGTCACGGGGGCTGCGGTGCTATAGTTACGCCCCTGGAGTTGGTGTATGTGCGCAAACCCCAGTAATCTATTCGGAATTCATGCTTCAGCAACATGACATACTTATCCAATTAGGGTACCTCATAACATATATATTTATTATTAATGTAATCAATTACTTCCGAATTGACACTTAAACACATTACTTGCACTTTAGATTAACCCTTACATCATGTTAAGTTGTAAAACTTCATTGTTGCCCCTTTACCTGTGTTTTATGTATGCATACTATATATTAATTGCAAGGCAAATGCAATCATTCTAAATGTTCAAATTGTGATTTACACATAATAAATGACAAATACCTACAGTTTAAAACACAGTACGTGTCTTTGTACATCATTACGCTGACCGGCTAACTTTATTTTTATTACAAATATTTGAATTTTGTGCCATGCAATGAATTGGTCACTACAATAAAGGTACAGTAGTTCGCTGTGCAAACACACACACACACACACACACACGTACACACCACCATTCAACACCAATTATTCATTACCCTTCACTTTCTTACACTTTATGCAATAACACATCTCTATAGAGTATCTACCTTTTGCAAGTTACATAAATATATTACACAATATACAAAAATACTGTTACATTCTACAAGAACACACAGACAACTTCTAACTGTAAACAAATATTTATTTAAACAAACAAAAGAAAAATTTAAATAAAAGGTCGCTCAGGTCCTGCATCAACATCAGGAGGTACTGCCTCATCCTGTCAAGTGTCCCTCGGATGCCCTCCTGGACTTGTCTCTGGTAATCTGTAGGCATGTTAAAGGGGGTTCAACATTACTATTGATATTCATGTGTACATTTTATATTGTGATCCATACAATACAGTATGTCAAAATGAAATGAAATGAAAAAAATATAGATACACTCAATTACATAGGCTACATAGGCTACTGTTTGCAGCATTAAAATAACTACTATGATGGTGACACACACACAGTTGTTTACTGTATTAAATCTGTTGCTTATACCAGAAAAGAACAATGTATGTATAAAAAGGCCACCTACACTTGAACCTCTGTTAAACTTGACAAGCCTTACCAGTCAGCAATGTACTGTAAAGCTACTACCATTATAAGTACTTCCCTTTTTTCATAAATATAATCTATACACTATGTCAATGCAATGTGGTCAAGTTGTGGCTCTCATTCCCGTCCTTTCTGTAATCCATACTAACCTAGGTGTGATGTTGCTGCTGCTAGTGAAAGGCTAATAGCATCAGGGGTTAAAAATGTATATCCAACAGGCTAATGGATACAATATGGCCTTGTTTCATATTTTTGTTTTCTGGCCATACCCTGGATTACAATTGTCTATAGAAACAAACCATTTTTTAACAATGTCCCACATACTCCATTTATGCCATAGTCCATAGTATAATTAAAAATACATAACACATACCACTAATCAAGTACATGAGGCATAATGTATACTTACCACTTGCTCCCATTTCTTCGGCCTGGTTGGTGGGTGGAGGGTAGTTGGCTGGTGGGAGTGGGGTTTCGGTTGGAGGAGGAAGTATCACACATATAGTATATTCCATTTAAACCTCATTGACAACCACTTATCCTCATTGACAACCAATTAACCTCGTTGACAACCACTTATCCTCATTGACAACCAATTAACCTCATAGAAATAGTTTAGTTATTAATGTTGAAAACTAGTGCATACACAGGCGAATATGTGTTTAAAGCGGAAATACTCACATCTTTCTATTCGGCGCCTCAGACGCTGGAGGAGCTCTGGCTGGCGCCTCCGCAGGTCCGACCACCGCATTTCATGCTGTGCCACGGACCTCCGCATGTGGGTGCGGGAGAAGATTCTGCGGCGGACAGCAATGTACGCCCGGCGCTTGTCCCTGTTGGATACAAATGGCCCCGCACGGCCCAGCCTCCGCTCCATCACGGAGACTAGGGCCAGCAGCTCAGCAGTGGTGAAGGGTGCTGCTCGCTGGTAAGCCATCTTTGTTAAAAAATCATGTCCTGTGATTGGTTGTTAAGAGTGTTATTTGGTATTAACTTTATTGATCATATTTATATGAACAGTCGTTTATGTCTATGCGTATATTTATTGAAATACACACATAAACATATGTGCATATCTCCAGCCTACACCATTTTTTTATGCACATTAGTGACCTCAGGTGGCTGGCTAAATCACCTCTTACTTCTAAAAAATATATTAAACTCCACACAGACATAGGCATTCATCCACACTCACACCACCTATCTAGGAAATAAAGACGCGTACAACTGAAATGGGCTTAAAGGGGACGGCTTATTTATTTTGAGCAGGGGCGGCCTATTTGAATCTAACTCAAATTTATGTCCCTGCTCTAACTAAGGTGGCGGGCAAAGAACGGCATGCAAAATAAATAACATTGCTGGAAAATAACAAAGTAATAAAAATAACAAACTCCGGATCTAAGGGCCACCTGCCCTTAATTGCCAAGGACCGGCCACCTGCCAGCGTCCAAGACAACGGCTCAATTATGAAGCGGACTTTTCAAAAGGGGCCAATTGCCCTTAAGGTCAGGGGGTTGACCTTCTGCTTCTGCCCCTGACCTCGCAAATATCACTAAGGCAGAGCTCACCACTCTGCCCGAGTCATCAAAAAATTGGGCCACCTGCCCTAAACTACAAATGTCCGCAAGAATTTACGCTATCCGAAGTAGATGATCGTTAAGGTCCAGATGCGGGCCCACCTGGATCGGTGATGCCCACATCTCGACATCAACCACCAGCTAAGTGTAAATACAGCTCTAATTTAACTACCGTTCTTTCCGCCAAGACAAAATAAGCCGACAACAACTAAACGAATAAGTGCAAACGACTTCTCAAAGACTAATTCTAACTAATAATTGGGGCGGGCGGGAGGGCAACGTTCCCTGAAGCAAGAGGCAGAATCTTCTGGAAGCAAGAACATCACCCCATCAATCTCCACCTCTGACCTCAACCAGCCTATCCTGAACCGTCATTCAAATCAGCCAACCCGTCAATCAAGATAAGCCGAACCCCCGGGCCCAGATCAAGTGTGTGAGCTAAGGATTCCTGCCAATAGCCAGGTGAGTTTATGCTGTTTTCAGCCAGACAAGCTGGCTTCTACAGTCTTAAACTCCACACAGACATAGGCATTCATCCACACTCACACCACCTATCTAGGAAATAAAGACGCGTACAACTGAAATGGGCTTAAAGGGGACGGCTTATTTATTTTGAGCAGGGGCGGCCTATTTGAATCTAACTCAAATTTATGTCCCTGCTCTAACTAAGGTGGCGGGCAAAGAACGGCATGCAAAATAAATAACATTGCTGGAAAATAACAAAGTAATAAAAATAACAAACTCCGGATCTAAGGGCCACCTGCCCTTAATTGCCAAGGACCGGCCACCTGCCAGCGTCCAAGACAACGGCTCAATTATGAAGCGGACTTTTCAAAAGGGGCCAATTGCCCTTAAGGTCAGGGGGTTGACCTTCTGCTTCTGCCCCTGACCTCGCAAATATCACTAAGGCAGAGCTCACCACTCTGCCCGAGTCATCAAAAAATTGGGCCACCTGCCCTAAACTACAAATGTCCGCAAGAATTTACGCTATCCGAAGTAGATGATCGTTAAGGTCCAGATGCGGGCCCACCTGGATCGGTGATGCCCACATCTCGACATCAACCACCAGCTAAGTGTAAATACAGCTCTAATTTAACTACCGTTCTTTCCGCCATATCAGTTCATCTTGAACTGACCCGCCACCAACCTAACTCCAAATACTCCCTGAACTAAACCTCTAAACTTCTCAATGCGTCTATTAAATTCTGAAAAAACAAATCCATCCCTACTAAAGAGAGGTGCACCCCATCCGGCCTGTACAGGGTCTCGTTTCTAAAGGATATGGCCTCGTGCCTGACGACCACTCCGCCCTCCGTTACTATAGCCCTGCCGACTACGGAATTGATCCTCCTACGTACCAAATCAATGGCGCCCGGATTGAGTGCATCTCTCCAAACCCTCCTAGGTATAATCTCTGACCAGAAGAAACGGCAAAATCTCCATTCTCTGATCAGGTCCAGCAATAAATTCCTAATCTCAAATCGAATATTGAGACCGGAATTATGCGTGAGGTCGTTGCCCCCCAAGTGGATGATGACAAAAATTGGGTAACCAAACGCCCTAACTGACTCATCCAAGAGACCCCTCAACGCGGACCACCTCATACCTCTACGCCCCAGCCAACGGATAAATCGCGTCTCAGGGAAACGTTCCGTATCCGTGGTTACCTGGGACAAAGACAACCAATAAATAAATGAATGCCCCACCATCCATATCATATTGGTGTCCAAGCGTTGACCTGTAAGTTGAAATGATATATACCGTTAGAAAATTTGAAATAATGGCAAACATCTGGCAACATTTTAAAGGGGGGCCCGGGAGATTCCCTTAAAGGTGATTTTGCAGTTCTATATTAAATTGTTGATAACTAATAGGAATGTGATTTAGGTGATCTATTTAAGACTAATTTGATTATTGACCCACTTGAATTATGTATAATCCCTACCTGTTGTTCCTTATTCTACGGTGGGAGGGGGGGGGGGGGGGGGGGGTCACCCGATTTGACTTGAGGCAAAAAACACAAATCTTCCACCAGTTGGCTAGAGCCTAATTTAAGACTGGTGATAACACAAAAAATTCCTCAAGGCCCCTCAAACACTAAAGCGTGTTTGGGCGAGCGGCTACTCCTCAAATGGGCTCACTGGATTATGTCGGCCTGATGTATCGCTTAAATGCACCAGACCGCCATCTTCCGAGTGCTCGTATGTCGACCTGAGACCAACCCGCCGCAGCGGCTGCCGAAGCGGCGCCGATACGGAAAGAGTGTGTCCCAAAGTCGGCTGGAGAAAGACCCTGATGCAATATACAGCGCCTGAAAACCGACCTGAACTGGAAGTTAGTAAGTGGGGACCCGTCGATGTGCATCAGCCAGGCCCCGGGCAATTGAGGCCGCAACTCCACGTAAGCCAGAGCCGCCGCCACCGGACAGATCCGGCGGTCGCCACTCCGACCCAAATGGACCCACTGCCCCCTGCCAGCTACATCGGTCTTTGAGCGCTGAATCTTGCACCATAAACCGTCGTGGTGCACGTCGACGTGGCCGAACAGCATAGGCGAGGGAGATGCCCTGGTTGCGGACACCAATTCGCCTACTCTGAACGCCCCATGGAAAGCCATGGCAAAGGCCAACCTGAAAAGTCGAACCTCGTAATCGTTTGAGCAAATTACTCTTAGGGACCTCGAGATTCGACGCAACAGGCTGGCATCAATCGGCCGTCGCCTGTCGGGCAAAACCGGCCTGGCTCTGGCCCATCCCTTTAGCATCCTGGAAAGCAAGAAAGACTTGGTGATGTCTCTCTTCCCACCAAGACGCAAAAAGAATGATATGCCTGCCAGAGAGCGTCCAACAAAACTTCTGGACTTACCCTCCGTGTACAGGCTCCATACATAGGCATTAATAAGACGCTTAGAGCTCTTACCTGTGCCACCCTGTTCAAGCATGAACTCGCTCCAGCGCTCCCATGAGGCCAGATAAGCTCTAAATGTTGCTGGCGCTAGCGACCGCAGGGCCAGCTCCTCTACCCCTCCAGAGGCACCTGCCATAAAAAAGATGGACATTGTTCACCATACTTCTGGGCTAACGGCACAAGTTGCCTGAATCTTACCCATTCGAAACGGGACAATGCATCCGCTACTTCATTAAGTACGCCTGGGACGTGCTTGGCTCGCAACGTAATATTGTTCGCCAAGCACATCAACACTATCCGTGCTAGAATGCGCAAAACTGGGAGAGAGGTTGACCTTAGTTGTGTAATGGATTGGACCACCCCTAAGTTATCACACCAAAAGACAACCTCCCTGTTTCAAAATTCTGCGCCCCAGAGCTCTAAGGCGACCATTATTGGAAATATTTCCAATAATAGCATATTCTTGGTCATGCCGTTTTTTGCCCAAGATTCGGGCCAAGCCTCTGCGCACCAACGTCCCGCATAAAATGCGCCGAATCCGGAAGATCCTGCGGCATCTGTATATAATTCCAACTCCGCATTTGCAACGGCTGGAGCTTGCCATATGCATATGCCGTTGAAATTATCCAGAAACATTTCCTACACTTTCAGATCCCTCTTCATTTCTGAAGATAGACGTAGAAAATGGTGGGGTTTGCGAATCCCGACGTTCGCTCGCTGCAGCTTTCTACAAAATATTTTGCCCATGGGTATTACTCTACATGCGAAATTAAACAGGCCCAATAAAGATTGAGCCTGTCTAAGTGTTAACTTAGCAGCCGCGATGGCATAAGTTATTTCGTCATGTAACCGGTGTACTTTATCTAGTGGGAGTTTACACAGACCTAGCTCGGAATCAATTTCAATTCCGAGGTACACCAAATCAGTAGTAGGTCCCTCGGTTTTTTCCCCTGCCACGGGAACCCCGAAATCCCTAAATAACTCAAGCGCTGCTTCTAGTAAACCAAGGCACATGTCAGAATTTGGAGGACCCACTAAAAGAAAGTCATCCAAATAATGAGTAATGCTGTCGACTCCCGACACTTCCTGCAGGCACCACTGCAAAAATGTGCTAAAGCGCTCAAAATAAGCACATGAAATGGAGCAACCCATGGGCAAACATTTATCTATGTAAAAGCCCCCATTTAATTTAAATCCCATGTACTGAAATGCGTTCTTATGCAAAGGTAATAGTCTAAAAGCTGATTCAACATCCAATTTGCACATGAGGGCGCCAGGACCAATTTTTCGAATGATGTCTATAGCATCCTCAAACAAACAATAATTAACTGTGCATAAATCGTCATCGATGGCGTCATTGACAGACGACCCTCTAGGACAAGAAAGATGCTGAATCAGCCTGAACTTTCCCTTAACTTTTTTGGGAACCACCCCAATAGGGGACAAAATTAGTCCCTCAACTGGAGGTGTTGAAAACGGGCCTGCCATGCGACCTAGTTTTACCTCGGCTTCAACTTTTTGTGATATTATGTCAGGGTGTTCCATGGCGGAGCGTAAGTTTCCCTTACTACCCGTACTAATTGGAGCGGAAACAGGTAATTGAAAACCTTCTGAAAATCCGGACTGCAAAAATCTTGCTCCATCTCTGTCCGGATATCGTTCCAGCCATGGTAACATCCTGACCAATACAATTGGAGTTGGGGCTCTATCCAACGACAGGTGCCGCTGGACCGCGGCTTTGTTTCGTCGTGGACTGAGCCCCACCTCCCCCACCAGTTGGAGGTTTTGTGCAATCCTTGATTGCGTGTTGACCTCCGCATCTGATACAAAGGTGCCGAAAACGACACCGGTTACCCAGGTTGCATTGCCCATTATTAAATGAGTAGCACCTACCATGGCCATGCTTCGTATTACTTCCCTTATTAACATTATTGTAAGGCCTGCTTCCATACTGCCTTACCCACCCCTTATTCTCAGGAGCCCTAATAGGTGTAGCTGATTCGGCAACTTCGCCGTATAATTCTACGTCTTTCTTACCAAAATCGTACACCTCCCGGCCATGCTGTTTCCTCCTAAACTCTTCGTCATAGACCCGCCAACCGGGACCGACGTAAGAGGTGTAGAGTTTATGAATAAGGAACTGGTATCTCACCATGTTCACATATTCATCTGGATGTGTCTCTAAATAACAGGCCGCAAAAATTAGTATCCCTCTTACCCAGTTGTTATAAGTGCGAAATGCATCCTCGCTAGCGGGTCCTTTCTTCCTTGCGGCTAGAAGGGCCCGCCTATCCTTGCTTGTTAAAGCAAAGATATCTACATAGCGCCCTTTTCTGATCCTATCTCTAGCCCTAGGGCGCAAACCCCGCTTAACAGCGGTGTTCGCGCACTGCACTGCATCAGACTCAACCGATACATTGGAGGACCCGGAGCTATGGGACCTATATTCCCTACGCCTCTTCCGCCTTCGTCTCCTCACGACGCCGTCCGAAGATGACTTATCTTCGGAAGATGTCGATGCCAATGAGGAATCAGAGGTTTCATTTCTGCGCCGTCTCTTACGAGACTTTGCAGGTCTTTTCTGCTTAGCTTTCTTCTCTACCGATGAATCCTCTGACCCCCCACTGCTGGACCCTGCATTATCATCCTCAGTCCAGTCAGGATCATTCGTGGACTCACCCGTATCAGATGATGTTGCCCTCCTTCTTCTACGATCACTTCCTCCTCGACTTGAAGAATGTCCTTCCATGGCTCGCTCGGCGGAATCCTGACCTGTCAATAGAGGTTCATTAACAACCCCCATCACGGTTGGGACATTCGGCGATACCCTTTCAGCAGAGGAAATGACATTCCCCCCTCGCGCCGAGGTAATAGTCGGAGCTATCGCTTTGGCTATGAGGTCGGATACTGACCCCAAAGTTGCCGGAGGGTCAGTTTCCCTCTGCCCACCTGTCCCGGTGGTTAACAGAGGAGCCACTGCCGACACCACCGCTGCGCATATAGATGTAAGCACCGATGTGTCTAATGACACGGTGTTACTATCTTTGTTTCTCCCTGCAACCGCGTCCGCATATGAGCGTCCCGGTTGCGTTCTGGCCCCTTGTGGCGCCATATCGGTCTCCCTTGCCTTCTCCGCGACCAACCTTCTCCTCGCTGTCCGTCTAGATCTGGCGTTAGATTTTCTAACTCCTTCTACCGGATTCATTCCTGAATCACTTTGCAGGTCCCCTTCACTAACCCCACCTTCTCCGTTTGACCCAGCAAAGGTGGCTTGCTCTTGCATACCGGATTCACTGCTCTGCGAATCCACTTCGTCTGATTCGCCGCATGAGGATACGGATTCGGCCGAATCCTCACTATTATCCCGCCATGTAGCTACGGCCGACTTAAACATTTCAAATTCGGCATGAGTCAACTTATGTCTCATGTCCTCTATAAATTTCCCCCTGGGGTTGCCATTATAATTAATGCCACTAGATGGCGCTGTTGCTACATTGCCATTTTTTCCTTTTCTATGGGACCTCCTGCTATTCTTCCTTTCTCCAGCAGAGGGCGCTCCAGGCATAGAAGTGCCTGCAACACCCTCCTGACTGCGGTTAGTATCACCCCTGCGGCCATTTCTTTTTCTCCTACCCTCAATCCCACTACCTCCAGCTCTTATAGGCACTGTGCCATCTTTATTCTGATGTGGGCGCGCAGCGGTCCTCTGACCGCTGCGCTGTGCCCTTTGTTTTACACTAATCCTCCCTGTAGATGATGCGGCAGCGACAGGCCTAGCGCCTGCGCTCCGCTTATTGACCCGGCTGGCTACATCTACAGGAGGGACGGACGCCAGCTCTGACGCCAGCGTCCCCGCCGCTCTCCCCCTTTTTCCTGCCTTCACAGGCCGGCTCCCAGCACGGAGCCCAGCCCCTACAGCGTTCCCTGACGCGGCGGATGCTTCAGGCCTAGCGCCTGAGCTCCGCCGCGTGACGCAGCGATGCACATTGGGGACGGGTGCCGGCTCATCCCCGCCAGCCGCTCGCCCCCTCCCCCGTGACTGGCGTGAGCGGGCTGCCGGAGGGATTCCTGAGCCTCCGGCAGCACCGCCACGCCGCCCTGACCTGCACTGCACACTCCTATTCACCTCTAGAGCGGGCGGTCCCGCCTGCGCTCCGACAGCCCTCCGTCTGGGAGAAGGGGATAGTCCCCTCTCACCACCTCTGGACGGAGGCCTGGCTCTGGGCCTGTTAGCTTGCCCTGTCTCACCTAGCCCAGCGTATCTAGCGGGAGCCCCCGCAGTGCGCTTAGGCCTAGGTGACATGTTAGGTTAGATATAGACAAAGGGGAGAATTTTAAAGTGGTGAATATAGTTTAGCAGTGATAGTATAGATAACTGGGGTGAAAGAGAAAAGAAATGTAGAGAGAATATAGAAAGATTAGGAGAGAAATAAAAAGGCAATATAGAATATCAGTAACAGTTATTAATAATAATGTCTTTGTACTCAACAGTCCTCCTCAACGTTCCCTGAAGCAAGAGGCAGAATCTTCTGGAAGCAAGAACATCACCCCATCAATCTCCACCTCTGACCTCAACCAGCCTATCCTGAACCGTCATTCAAATCAGCCAACCCGTCAATCAAGATAAGCCGAACCCCCGGGCCCAGATCAAGTGTGTGAGCTAAGGATTCCTGCCAATAGCCAGGTGAGTTTATGCTGTTTTCAGCCAGACAAGCTGGCTTCTACAGTCTATTTGTAAAACATTTATATTTCCATAAA
This sequence comes from Crinia signifera, assembly GCF_055691185.1. Lineage (NCBI taxonomy): Eukaryota > Metazoa > Chordata > Amphibia > Anura > Myobatrachidae > Crinia > Crinia signifera. Next base: position 90,534,871 of record NC_139227.1, on the reverse strand, counting down.
TAAACCCATCACCAACACATAAAAATGTGACAGAGCCCAAAAATTTGGGGGAAAAAATACTCACCTAACATGGATAAAAACGTCAAATAAAATATTGATCAAAATTGGAACGTTTAACATATCTGTACATGGTATACATTTTAACATCAACATTGGTCACCTGAACACACTGCAGATCTATATTCACAAGTACATAGCATCAAGCCAGTATATATAGGCCTAACACGTGATTTGGATGAAATTAGTGATTGGTATCAGATGTGTTGGGAAATGCCTTAGAATCTGAAATGGGTTAGTTACATTTGTACAAAAAGAACAAAGCATTCCAAGAGGAGGAACTGCAAATACTGGTACCCCGCACACGGGATTGGATAGAGTTGACACACAAGAGGTTGACACCCACAATTAAGGAGAAGGTTTGGGACGACATCACTGCGGAGATTAATGCGAACCTGATCGGGTGAAGAAAAGGCAAGTTTTAATGTGTACTACACAGTTATGTGTACATATAACAAATACATGTACATGTGCTAGCACACACATTTATATGAGTGTGATAATGTGTAGATTCCGTTAAAATTTTTTACAAAATATCGATGTGGACAAATATGCAAGGCGACAATTATCAAGCAAGTGTAGCTAAAAAGTTTGTTGTGTTGTCCCCCAATTACCTAAATTTGTATTTCCTTTTTTTTTAAATAATATAATATGAAAACTCCGCACAGTTAGGGCTATGCTGGGTATGGAAGCCATGGCCTCACTGCAGTGAGCCAGTAATGCAAACCAATCCACCATCCCTACTGACCCTAATTAGAGCAATATTTATATACTTATAAGGTGATACGGCTAAATTTGCATATTATGACCATTGTACTGAAGTGTTAGTGGTGGGGTGGTTTGGACATTGCACCATCTAATGTGTGCCACATTTCTATTGTCGTTAAGGAGCCCATACACGCTCCGTTTTGTGGCTCCGTTATGTACTTTTAAAGTACACATCGTATCGGATCGCATCCCTAGTGCATGCAGTGTGCATGCACTACGATCCGATACGATGTGTAGCTAGTACAAAAAGTATGTGCAGCACATACTTTTTGTACCGTACTATATGTGATGTGCGGGAGCGTGCATCTCATAGTACAGAACAGAGCGGGACCACAATGGAGCGTGTATAGGCTCCTTATGTTATTGTTTGTAACCTCTTTCAGTGTACTATTGTATGAACCACACTGCATAAGTATTGCAATATAGGTAATGTGTTTTTACAAAGGTAGATGCTATTTATAAAGGACAGGTCCAGTTGCTATGTGCAACCCACATTATTGCCATGTGAAATATTCAATTATATAAGATGGCGACTGTGAATGTTGAAAAATATGAACAATGGGCATGTAAAATGTATCCACATTTTTAAATTTGAAAAAAATGGCAGTTATGTTGAATGACGCATCAAACAGAATCAATAGCATATAACAATGCATGAAAAATATCTCATCACGTGTTATATGTAATTATTTTTCATTTTGGGTTGCAGGTGAAGCTGATTGGTTTCTATGGTCAACATCTCATATTCAATTGAATGCCCATCTTCGTAAATTTGCCTCTGTATGGCTGTTGGGATAACAGCAATGGACATTTGTTTGAAATGTGACCAGGATGGGGGGTTACTTTTACCACTGTATGTGGGACTTCCCTTCGTTAAACATTTTTGGGAATTGGTGGACACATATACTAGTGCACACTTGCTTAACAATGAACCCTTAACCAAGAATAGGAGTTCCTAGGGGTGATCAACCCAGCCTTTCGGATTTACAAGGGTTGCAGAGATTTGGTTTTAGTTGTGGCTAGGAAAAGCATCCTGCAATGCTGGATACAGGAGTGTCCTCCCACATTGAGTCTTTTTCTTACCAATTTTATACTGGAAGCCTCTCTTCACAAATAAACCAGACTTTTTAATCTTTGGGAAGTGTCCTAGGTTGCTTGCCGTCCAGTATACACATCCAAATAAAAACTTGCTTCAGAACTACAGAGTGGCATGAGGCGCGATTGGTATCAGCTGCCCCCCCTGTACTACTCTCTTCCCAAATTGTCTAAAGCTTCAACACTGGCCTTTTTATCCTGCTTGTTCTATCTCTTCCCTTCTCCTTATACCTCTTTCACACCAGATAATGCAGGGACCCACCTTGGAATATGGCCCAGGGATCATGCCGGGCCATTTCCGTGTTGGTACCTTTCACATCAGAAAAGTTCCTGCATTTTCTGGTATGGGAAGAAGACGAGCAGGTGATGGGATGGCGGCAGAATGGCAGCGGAGGTCGGGCAGGAGGTGGACAATACTACGGTTGCTGGTCCTTGGTGCAGGCCGGTAATCAACACAGATGGCAGGCGCAGATGAGAGGTCAGATGGAGGGCGCAGATGGTGCAGCTCTCCGGCTGCATTGACGGCACCGGAGAGCTGCGTTATCTACATACGCTGCCTGTCCTGTCATCTGCACCCAAGTATGTAGATTACGCACCTCTCCGGTGCCCTCAATGCAGCCAGAGAGCTGCGTCATCTGTGCCCGCCATCTGACCTGTCATCCACGCCCGCAGCCTGTGTGGATCCCCATCTGACAGCATCCACCGAGGACCGGCAACCCGGGTAAGTACCCCTAGCCATCACTCACTCATACCCCTTTCAGACATACTACCAGGGATGTTAGACCAGGTACAATTTCAGGTTTTTAAAAGTCCAGAGTCCATTGCAGGTGTGCAGGACCCGGGATTTTAGTCAACTACGCTAATCCCGGGATTTTGGCGTATGTCTGAAAGCGGTAGAAGTAGACTATATTGTGGCATCTAGCCGAGAATGCCATTCAATGTCTTTCCATTATATAGAGTCACAAAACCATTGTATATACATGATTCTCTAGTGGTTTATTGCATTGTATGTTTTACATGCCTACCTGTTGTACCTTTTTTTATATACTCTCTGATGCTTTATAAAATTAATTATAAAAATTATTTCACCTTTTCCCATATTTTTTGTGTCAACATAACAAATATACAGAATCTGCAACATACTATTCATTCCTTTATGTACAGAGCACGGTTATAGAGAAACTGCCACATACTGCGCATTCCTTTCATTACAACATATGACAAGCCGAGCAACTGACAACATTTTGAAAATCTATGGACCTTCCTATAACATTAAGACAATGTAAAGGTTAATAAACTCAACCAGTAACAAGCATCACACCAACATATCCAGACACTTTTTTCAGGATGTGAATAAGAGACAGAATCCAGGCACAGGTGTGGAAGCAGTGAATCAGGAAGGACAATCAAATGTGAGTATAAGGGGCACAAGGAGGATGGGACCAACCTCTTTATGATAATCCCAATCGGATCCACAATTATACTGCTCATTAACTATGAGACATGGCGGCTGCCACACGAGACAGGGGCACACTGACATTCTATAGCTAGCTTGCACAAGAATTGTACCCTATTCATATTTACATTTGCCTTTTTTTGTGATTTTATCAATATATTGTATTTGTTTTTGAAGAGGTACAATATCTTTTTTTCATGCATAATTTATGTCATTGTTATTTTTGTAGTCATTTGTATAATTTAGCAAAATCCCTTTATTTTATTTCATTACTCATAACTATTGTCAAAAGTGAGAAGTTTACCCTGGTGCTGCCCAATAAATGCAGGTGTAGCAGAATTTAATGTTTTGTTTTTTTCTGGTCGGAAAGTGTTACATTTAATTTCACTCATGAAAGAAAACATGTAAAAACATAAAAGTCATCTTAATGCATGCGCATTCTCATATAATGTAACGCACTGCTGTGCACAGCAATATGCTGTGCTCCTATACATTTAGCTGACTTTGTAGCCTGTAGGGCAGTAGTTCCCAACCTGTTGGGGGTCCTCAAGTACCCCCAACAGTGCACATTTTCCATGTAACCCAGCAGGTGCACTCATTATTCAGACACATTTTAAAAGATCCACATATGGAGCTAACTATAGCACTTGTGATTCTGGGTGGAGACCTGGAAAACGTGCACTGTTGGGGGTACTTGAGGACCAGGGTTGGGAACCACTGCTGTAGGGTGTCTGGATGGAATTCCTGGTTTCCATTATTCACTACTGACTTTTGTTGAACGTGCATGTTCAATACGTTGTTTGAAGTGATTGTATGCATAAGGTACTCTGTGCAATTGTACTCGGTGCTGTCCGCAGTGATCCTCTCTCCACATTGTATTAAGCGACTTGCCACGCTGATTTCCCTTTTACCCGCTTTTGCTGGTCACAGTTGGCTTTGGAGACCCAGACATCTCAATGGCCACTGTGGACTATGCACAGCTTCTCTTGCTTCATTGTATTGGCATCTGTGGTTCACAGTTTCACCCAACAGAGAGCATCTTCAGGGTCATCTTCTGCTACTTTCTATATAGCAAGCTTGCGTTCCGATGTCATGTTTATTGGCTAGCAGCAGTCTGGAACATTTTATCTTTGTTATTGTTGACATGATGATTAGACATTTAGGTACTTGTTTCCTAGCACGGCTCCCACGATTTTGATCTACTGCATCTTATACAATCGCATCGCAAACAATATAGCGGCATGCGATGCAATTTTTAATTGTACAAGCACCCAGATGGGTGCTTACAATGTTAAATGCACCCCCATTGTCACACATCCTCCGACCGTTTCATAACCCCACCATCCACATCGGCGTGGAGTTGATTTTATATAGTGTGGCGAGCGCAGCGAGCCACCGAGCCTGAAGAGTGGCGAGCACAGCGAGCCCCGCGACGACGCAGATTACTTAACATGTATTCCGCGGCTGCTTGCCACACTATCTAAAATCACCTCCAAGCTGACGTGGATAGTGGGGGTATGAAAAGGTCGGAGGACGCGTACCGCCGCCCCTCGTGGGCTTGCTGCGCTCGCCACGATGCAATGGGGGTGCATTTAACATTGTAAGCACCCATCAGGGTTGTACAATTAAAAATCGCATAGCATAGCATAGCATGCCATTTGCTGGAATGCGATGCCATGCGATATTTAATTGTACACTCCGGGTCATTTTCCCGAATATCGCATCGCATACCTTATGGCATGGTATGCAATGGGCGCCGTGTTAGGAAACAATTACCGACATTTATTTGGAATTTTGTACATTAATTCCCTAGTGCCACAGTGGAAAAATAGCGACCACTCCATCTCCAGAAGGGTTTTTGTTTGAAGATGCGGTACTTGTGTATTATCACAACGCCCACGATTCCCATCGTAGGGCATTGTACAAAAAAAATTGCGTTGCATCGCATGAGATATGATCACATGCGATGCAATGTGATTGGACCCGATTTTTTATTGTACAGGCACCCAGATGCCTGATTGCTACCTTAAATAGTGTGACAAGCGCAGCGAGCCACCGAGCCCGAAGCGTGGCGAAGGGACGTGGATGACTTCACATATATTACGCGTGCCCACGCGGGGCTCACTGCACCTTAATTAGTGGTATGCGATGCGATGGGCGCCGTCATAATACACAAGTACCGAAGATGCCCATAAATGACTACTGTCAGGTCCGAATGCTTTAAGGTGTGCAGGAATGCGGTGTGCATGGAAAGCGATTGAAAGGTCTAGAGTGTCTAGGTAGATATTCAATAGATCGACACAAGTAGGTCAACATACAATAGGTTCACAGGGACAGGTAAACATATAATAGGTTGACATTTCGAAATGGTCGACAAGCAATACGTCAAAAGGTTGACATGAGTTTTTCATAATTTTTCTTCCCTATATTCTGGACTTTTCATACTTAACCATACACGTGGACTACAATTGGAAACAGTTATGGGGGCCGATCGAAAGCCCCAGCAGAGCAAGGCACCAGGCTGAAGTTACACTAATTTGGGGTCCATGTCAATATCGACATACAAAAACCCCATAAAAACTCATGTGGACCTTTTATCGGTGCATCGTTCTAGTGCATTTCGCTTGCTGAACTACAGTATTGCCTAACTTAGACACTGTAGAACAGGGGTGGCCAAACCTGTCCTGAAGATCTATCAACAGTTCATGATTGTCAGACAACCCCCCCCCCCCTCCTCCTCCCAAATAAAATCCACCACTGTGCTCAGTGATCGTGAAGCCATATGCAGTCCATGAGACTGCACTGGCTTCACTATGACTGGCAGTGACTTCCTATTGGAAGCCCCACCTGTCAGTCACCCGCATGACAGGCAGCACCATTTGGAGGTGTTCCCTCCCTCTGGAAATACCAGTCCGGGCTGCGATAGGCAGAACTGGCTTCCAGTAGGAAACCTCTCCCTGCGTTATTGTGCAGCCCAATTTAGCTTCTATGGGCTGCAGTGTGGGCAGTCCATAGAAGACAAGTGTTGTTGAACTACACATCCCAGCATGCGCTGGTACAGTTTTTCTATTTGGCAATGCTAAACTTGTTGCAGGGCATGCTGGGATGTGTAGTTCAATACCAGCTGGAGGGCCGAAGGTTCCCCTTCTCTGCTGTATGGTGTCATACTTAGAAGGCAGATGTAAGTTCACAAAGGAGCTTTAGCAAAACCTATCCTGACCTGAGATATAAGAACAGGTTATTGTTAGCAGATTTCTTGTGTGAAAAATACATATCTGATACTTTATGCTAGGTGCTACTCTTCCTTTCTCCAACAAAAACTATGGCTAAAGGTGCAAAGACAACCCACAAAACTGCTGCTAAACCAGCCCATCATACTGCTGCCACCTCAAAGTCCGGGATAGGCGGCATTTGGAACCGTAAGTATGTGATTGGGACACTGGGTCCGGTTACACAGAGACTGTTACTGGGCCTCTCCTGTATGCCAACTAATCAGTGTTGCCTTTCTGATTGTTTCCCTTCACCCACTTGTCCTATGGCCACAAACTCCTCCGACAGTACCACTCTGGGCTATCTACGCCCTAGTAGTTGCGGGTCTCTGCCTCCTCCTCCTGCTCATCTTCTGCTGTTGCTACTGTTGTCGAAAGAAGAAAAGAAATGGAAACTTCAAAAACAAAACCAAAGACAAAGACTATTTGATCAAAGTACCATCTCCAAAGACAAATCTCTTTGCAACCAAGGTAAGCTATAGATGTCCCTACACAAACCATGGACCGCTAGTGAATGTGGACCTATATGTATCTCGATCTGCCAGGGGAAACATTACTTTGCATGGGACAAATTTCGGGATCTCATACCAATGACTAAGAACTCTTTCAGTATCAAATCATTCATATCCAGCAGTTTGATTTCAAAGTTCTGTCTCAAATCTGTCTTGTCATAGCTAGAAGCATGTACTGTGGCTTTGCAAACCAATTAATTTATTTGTTCTTATACTTTTCTTTTCTTATACTTTTACTTTATATCAATATGTCCATGACCACCATCTTGGTAGCCCTCAAAGTATCTGTGCCCCTAGCTGGAATGATTAAATATACTGTACTCATTATTTAGTTTTAAGCAAAACTATGTTTTTTTCCAAACATGGGCTACTTCTTCCCCTGGGGGAACTCTGCAGACCAGTTTGGGGTACCTGAAATTAACATTGGCGATGATGGAAGAAGTCTCCTGATGATGGTGGAAGAAGTCTTCCATTACCATGGGGACAAACCACTTCTACAGTGACCTCAGCTTCTCCTTGTGCTTTTGCCCGACCAGCGGTTCACTTGCAGCTACCCAGCGATAATCTGCCCTGCGCTGACATGGTTGGAGGAGGCAGTGGCATTAATCCTACAGGCATTAGCAAGAACCCAAGAGACAGAACACAGCCAGTGGCCACACTACTCCTCCGCTACTCCTTAATATAAGGACACACATACCGCTCACTTCCACTTCACTCGTTAGTACTGTTGATATTTCAAATTGAGAGGAGGAGGTACTGATAAATAAACAGACTAATCAAGGTGTACGGGAGAGAAAAAAAGGTTTGGAACCGCTGTCCTCGCACATTTGCAGGAATGTGCATATTTAAGACCATGGCTAGATAAAGACTCTTGGGTTCTCCATTTCACATATATAATGACATCTGTGTGGAAGTTGATTGTATGCTAGTTCACACAGTGGGCCTAATTCAGTCCCGATTGCAGGGCACATTTTGTTAGCAAATGGACAAAACCATGTTGCACTGTAGGTGGGGCAGATGTAACATGTGCAGAGAGAGTTAGATTTGGGTGAGTCATTTTGTTTCTGTGCAGGGTAGACACTGGCTGCTTTATTCTTACACTGCAATTTTGATTTTAGTTTGACCACACCCCACCCTAATGTAACTGTCTCGGCATATTTTAAAATGAACCCACCTGCAGTGCGCTGCTTACTGAGCAGTTAGATGCCGCCTGATGGGCGAGCGAACTCATGCCCCCCTTCCCCGAAAGAACATCCACAGTTGGATGCAAAAGGATGTGTACACTCACACATACATTTGCATGCGAGTGTACGGGGGAAAAAAAACATTTGATGGTCGGCGACCATCGAATTATTGTTCCACCCAGTCGCAACTAAGTCTAGGCTGACTGTTATTAACAAGTGCTTGGACGAAGACAGAGTGGGCGGCTGATGTCCTGTGACGTCAACCGCCTGCCCAGAGCAGGCTTCAGCATGCCTGGGTTCACATGAGGACACCCAAGGAAATGCTGGGCATCCCCATACTCCAGCCCCCTGCCCAAACCAGTGTGTGCGAACGCCTCTGTATTTGCCTTAGGCCATAGACCCTGAGCAATAGACATACTGAGCTAGAAGTGCCATGTTACTCTATTTATACATTTGGTCCTGATTGAGCGCTGCCCCCACTAAACTCGAAATTCGTCCCCGTCCGATGAAACCTGAATCAGGCCCTTTATGCAAAACCATGCATCCAATTACCAAATAAAGACTTGTGAAATTTATCACATTAACAACTATAATGTCTGTGTGCATTTCAATGTAATATTTGCCTCTTAGACCTAAGAACATCCAACATTTGGTGTAACTACACATTGCTCCATATGTACTTACAGGTGCAGCCAGGGATAGGAGGACTGGCGAGAATACAGGAGAATGCGTACCAACTAAAGTACTCAGTGATGTATAACTTTTACAAGGAGGAGGTAAGTCACCACATAGCAAAGAGCAGGCCCCAAACCTACACCTATCACTAAGCAGCTGACCCAGAGGTGTAACTCTGGGAGGCAATGGAGTCATCTGCCGCTGAGCTCCTGCTCCCAAGGGGGCACCTCTCCTCCAGTGCCTGTTTGAATCAGTTAATTGAAAGCCATCAATATCGCTTCTGTGACTGACCTGTCCTAACATCACTTTTGCAAGTGTTACACCGGGATTGGTATGTAATCCGGCGGTCAAAATCCCGACAGTCGAAATCCCAACATGAGGGAGACGTGGATCGCCCCCCCTTGCGGGCTCGCTACGCTCGCCACGCAACAGGCCGGTGCCTCGCTACTCTCGGCACACTATTTTATTCTCCCTCTATGTGTTTTCGTGGACACCCACAGAGGGACAAAGTGCCGGGATTCCGGCGTCGGGATTTTGACTGCATCCCGTTACACCCTGTATTAGAATCCATGACCTGTCTTGTGAGGTGTTGTTGTAACAGAGATAATAAGCTGACATCATTACTGGGTGGTGTTCATTACAGCTCACTATTGATTTGAAGCAAGTTGCCTCGCTGGAGGATATGGACATTGGAGAGACATCAGACCCATACATTGTCGTGTTCGTGACCACTGACTCCAGCATTGAAGAGAAGTCCAAAATGTATTGCAAAACACTGAAACCTACTTTCAACGAGATTTTCACGTTTAAGGTACAGTAGGGGGAACATCTCCAATATATAAAGTCTAGAAAGACATAAACAATAAAAAACCACTGGGATACAAACACAGTATATATTTGTAGTGAGCCTGGTGTTCTACACATTGGGTCTGATTCAGAGAGGTTTGCAAGTGCAAAATCTTTCTCAAATGGGCAAAATCATGTTCACTGCAGGTGGGGCAAATGTAACATGTGTAGAGAGAGAGAGAGTTAGATTTGGATGGGGTGTGTTTAAACTGAAATCTAGATTGCAGTGTAAAAGTAAAGCAGGCAGTATTTACCCTGCACAGTAATAAAATAACTCACCCAAATGCAACTCTCTGCACGTGTTACATCTGCCCCACCTGCAGCACAGCATGGTTTTGTCCATTATATTACGATTTTGCTTGCAATCCATGGTGAATAATATACCATTTAGTATTGCTGCAGTTTGAATCCGCAGTTTATTAAGGCGCCTAATGAATTATGCTGGTTGGCCTATACCTTAACTTAACCTTAAGTGCCTAGAAATAACTCACACAAGACACCTTAACTTAAAATAACGACTCGGACAACCCTAGCATAAGTTGTAACTGACAAAGTATTTATTGAGGTGGTATGACCCTTATTTGTCTAAAAGGGATGGCCAAGAAAAGCACTTGAGACCATCCCCAGTCAAAGGTGTATGTCAATGGTAGCGACTGTGACACTCCAATCCAACATAACGCCCCCTATGTAAGGTACAGCCTGCGCTGTGACGGACTTACCACCCCTTCTATGGTATAGCGCGGACACCTCCAGGAAGTGTCCAACGTCCCCCCTGCTGAGTCGGGACTCGCCCACCGTCCTGGCAAAGGGGGGCAACACCACACGGCGACCGCCTGACACCTCACCTGACTGCTGGTCGAGAGCGCCTTCTCCACAATTTATGATTCAAGTTATTGAATCAAATTGGTTGGACAGCCCTCAGGCCAGGTAGCACAAGATTGAAAAAAGGGAAGGGAGGGTGGGGATCCAGACTCAAAGAGGAAGTACTTCCTACCAACTTGCCCTTATATACCCCTCTCTAAGCTGACTTCCCCAAGCTACCTGATTGGCCCATCCACCTGCCCCTGACTGCCTGAGGTTTTTCCCATAGCACCTTGCTTTCCTTTCAATAACTTTATTTACAACCCACAAATTCACAGGCTCTTAAATGCACTCAAGCCTATGCGGCCCTTGCTCTATCTAATCAATAACGATGACAAAAACCTTATGGTAGCGGTTACCCTGGTCAAATGCTCTTTACTATGTAATAACATTATTGATGTTTCTTTCACATGTCACAAATTCAGCTGTGATACTGACCTACTGTAGATATGTTCCACATTATCTGGGAATTATACGTTCTGTAATGTTCCTCCTTGTGTAGATTGTAGTAACTCTGTCATATACTTCAGGTGCCTCACTCAGAGATACAAGAAACAGAGATCGTGATGCAGGTTTATGACTCTAACCGACAATTCAAGGATCATGTGATCGGGAAAGTGCGGCTGCGGCCCAGGGATATGGATCTGCAGCACGTCATTGATCAGAGGAAAGAGGTGAGGGTGCAGCTGCACTGGTGTGGGGCCATTTACTGTGAATAACAAATATACACAGGAACATTTACCGCAACAACTTCTATTTACTGCTTAAATCTTTTACAGTATGAAAAACTCGGAGTCATCTGCTGCTCACTGAAGTATAACCCTGCGACCTCTAAACTCAATGTTGGCATCATTGAGGCTAAGGAACTTAAAAAAAAGGACCGTGATGAATTTCCAGGTGATATTTACACATTAACATACAGCGAGAGATTGTACGATACTTGCCGACAATAATTGCTGCAACCTAAGGGAGGAAGCAGCGGAGTCAGCTCAGCAGGGGATGGTCCGGGGCCGGGCAGGCTACAATGACAGCAGTCAGAATGAATTGTGTCATTGATCCGCCCACTTTTCCTCTGTGAGCAGAAATACAGCGGTGGTAGGAGGCTGCGGGCAGGAGTGAGAGGGATGCGGGAGACTTGCCCACATTTTCAGATGGTGGGGAGTGGCACCTTATTTCTGGAGGCCACCGGCTGCATCGGGAGAGTGGTGAAATATGGATTGAACTACAGTATATAGTATAAAATATTTTAATTCCAGCTTAATGTTTGCAGTGGTTTTACCTAGTAGTGTTTTTTTTTTTTATGTAAAAGCAGGATAGCTACCATAGAGCATTTCATTCATGTATTACATCTTATGGTACTTATGTAGTATCTGGGCGTCCGATTTAGAAATCGAGTCGGATCGGTAGCATCGCATCGCATGCGACCAAATCGTATGCGATGCGATGGTCCCGATTTTTCCATAGGATTCAATGTTAAAATGGTCTGAGTCCATTTTAACATAGAATTCAATGGGAAAAAGGGGTCCTTTTCCTTTCCCCACTATCCAAGTGGGCATGGAGTTGGATATAAACCTGTGGCGAGCGTAGCGAGCCACCGAGCCCGAAGCGTGGCGAGCACAGCGAGCCCCGCGAGGGGACACAGAATACTTTTTAAGAAATCTGCGTCGCTTCGCTCGCCACGCATCGGGCTCGGTGGCTTGCTGCGCTCGCCGCGCTTTATTAAATCAACTCTATGCCCACTTGGATAGTGGGGAAATGAACAGGACCTTGTTAACATTGCGGATGCGATTCGATGCGATTTTGCAGAAAATCGCGTTGAATCGCATCTGATTGTATGCCTTAAGGTAAGGCATGCAATCAGAAAATCGGCAGCCCAGATACTACATAAGTACCCATCTATTAATGGCTACAAGTCACATAATGAAATTAAATAAAACTAGAATGCTATCACACATCTTCCCATCCACTTTAAATACAAGTGGATGAGAAGCAATGTAAAGCAGAACATATCTGTAGACTACTTTATACTAGATGTTGCAGTGACCCCAAATCAGGCCTACTCCACCACAAGCAGGACAGAAGACCGACCCACTGTCCTGCTCTCCTACTTGTTCTTGCGGCTATCACTGGGCCTAATTTACGTTTGTATACACATGCCTACATAGCTGCCATTTTTTAGGATACGGAATTGCTAATCACCACAAATTAAGCAACCACAACATTGACAGCCGCTGGAGTTGTCACATAGTCATCATCAACTGGTTAGACAAAAGCGGTATTGATGGAAGTTCAACTCCCTGGGTGCGTCTGTGATCACGCAGAGTGGCCGCGGCAGCAGTGATGCCAGAACTATGGCACATTTTACATCTGCCCCCCTGCAGTGCACATGGTTTTGTCCATCTAAGAAGGAATTTTTCAGAAAGAGTGAACCAAAATAACCCCCTATGTTTCTCTACTTACAGTTTGGGGGAAATTTACTAAAGGAAATTTGTAAAAAATAGGTGTATTTGTATCCAGAAATACACTTATTTTTGACATTTACTATCCCGATAATACGGCAATTCGTATTCGTATTGATAGCACATCAATACAAATACGAATTGCCGTATTTTCGGGATAGTAAATGTCAAAAATAAGTGTATATCTGGATACAAATACACCTATTTTTTTTTACAAATTTCCTTTAGTGAATTTCCCCCTTTATGTCTGTAGCTCAATGCAGATACAAACACCGAAAATGGCCAACTGTTTTTGCCGCCACTCCCCATTTCCCCTCAAATGCTCCCATTCTGTCATTCACTCTGCATTTCAATTCTGCGAGCGGCATCCCAAAAGGTGTCTTGGCATGTGCGCAGAGCCAGATTAAGGTCTAAATGGGCCTGGAGCTGAAAATGATCAAGGGCCTATTATGCGCAATAATAGGGGTGGTGGCCAGCACCTAATAATTTGGGGGGCATGACCAGTGTTCTGGTTGGGTGGTCTGCTCATGGGTGTGTCTCTATTTGTGTAAATACTTTCAACTAATTATATATGCCTGGAAAAGGCAGGGGGCTGGCATAGGAAAAATGCAGGGAGATATATTGGCGGGTGCCCTCCAAAGGTGCACCCACAGGATGCCAATGTCCTAAGATACTTGCGGGGTGAGGCGGCATTCAAGTCATAAAAAAATACTGAAAGCCAAAACTTGGTAGACAACATTTCAGAACTTTTTATATGGTCACCTAAGTTTACCACACCATATACCCCTTATACAAATCATGCAACACAATCGTAACCCCCTTATACTGTACTTGCCTCTTACACATTATGCCACATGGAATTAGCCAAAATTCACACCGATTGAGCCAAAATTCACATTATGCCACACAGATTAAGGCAAAATTCACATTTTGCCACATGGATCAAGCCAAAATACACACTATACGAGGCATGTCCAAACAGTGGCCCTCCAGCTGTTGTGAAACTACGCGTCCCAGCATGCCTTGACATAGTTTTAGCAATCCTTAATAGCAAAACTGTGGCAATGCATGATGAGACTTGTAGTTTCACAACAGCTTGAGGGACATTGTTTGGACATGCCTGCACTATACTAAACAGATTGAGCTGTAATGCACAATATGCTTCATAAATAGGGGCATTGCGCGTCAAAGGCACGCATTAAAAATTTACACCATAATGCCCATTACATTACAAGCCTCACACCATAATCTCCAATATATATTATGCCAAACACCATAATGCCTATTAAAAATTATGCTACATACAGTAAGGGCGGGATGTACTAAAGGGAAAATGCGGTAAAAACTATGTACTATTACCCTGCCGCATCGATATCGTAGGGCATGGTATCGCCACCCTTGGGCTTCTTTTCGCCGCGTCGCCGCAACCCCGCCGCCCCCCCTCTCCCCCTCCCTTGGGCTTACCTACTTGCAGGTCCTCCTGGACCCCGGAAGGTAAGCCCTTCCTCCCCCTATCAACGCAGACGGACGTCCTTCCGGCAGCAGGGGGGAGGAGGAGGAGGCGCCGGGGACAGCCTGCTTAGCTGTCCCCGGCGTGTAGGCATCAGGAGCCGGCCGGGAGGTGATGGAGACCCCCCGCAGACCACAGTACAGGTATCACGGGGGGTTTCCGTTACCGCACCGCGATGCCAGCCGCATATGTTAGTATCGCGGCGGACAGCCGGCGAAGGGTGGCGATGTATATTAATACATCCCGCCCTAAGTATTGCTTACCTACATGTTCATTGCCAGGGGTTCCATGCACATTGCCAGGGGTTCCATGCTTGTTGCTATGCGGGATTACAAGATCATTGCCAAGGGGAATAGATGCTTGCGGTAACTGGGGGACAGCCACTGCCGGGCAGAAATTACAGCCATTGACAGCCGGGCAGAGAGCAGGGGGCTACCCATAGGTGTGCGCACATTGAGTCTTATGGGTGCACAGGCACCCCCTAATGCTGTGCCCACCCTTATGAACACCTCCCTACCAACAATACCTTTTACCAAAGACTTTTGCTTTTTAGAACTGTATTCCATTGAAAGAAGCGACCATCAATCAATTATGTGTGTTTTGCATTGTTACTTGTACCAGACCATTGTCATATCACTACATATCATCCATATATGTTTTTTACTTTATTTGCATGTATTATTATACTGAGAGCCATTTTATATTGTAGCGAGTAGATGATGGTAGACACGCCTGATTGGCGCTGTTAGACACACCCAATGGGCGGTGTTATACATGCCCAATATGTGGTGCTAGGCACACCCCTTTGACGGTGCACCCCCTAATAAAATGTGCTGCGCACGCCTATGGGGCTACCTGACTGTATTCAGAGCACTGCATGTCCTCGCTATTTGAAATAATACCCCTTTCACACCAGAAAATGCAGGGACTTACCTGGGAATATGGTCCTAGGATCATGCAGGGACATTCCCGGTATGGCCCCTTTTACACCAGCCTAGTCCCTGCATTTTCTGGTGTGAAGGGGAGAGAAAACTGCCCCCCTTTAAACAACCAGCTATATCTTCAGAACCAACTGACCCATTTACATGTAGGCTTCGAATGATTTTGGTCCCGTGAAACTGGGCCGTTTGGTTCCAGAGAAATCTCTCCTCAAACAACATGAACTGCCATGAAATTACATTTCAGAAATGCAAAAAAAAAATTGGTTTACCCGTAATATCTCTAGAACCAATGAACCCATATGGACCAGCCTGGTATTAGATTAAAGGCCCAGCGATATGGGTTAGACTGAGATCAACCTCAAGCTTCTGTGATGCCGGCGGAGGAACTGGCAGCAGTTGGAATCGGGTGGAGGTCGGAATTAGCGGGGCCCATGTTATCCTATGGGGAAAACGTTCCAGCTTTGCCTGGTGGTATCTCATGTTCCCGGGGGGCTAGCGATGCGGGGCCGGGCTCGTTGGAAAGCCCTGGCCCTCAGCTACAAAAAATGGGCCTATTTGGAGAGTGGGCCTGGAGCTGTAGCTCCATCAGGCCCATTGATAATCCGGCCCTGCATGTGCGCAGTTGTGTGAACTGGCCCACTACCATCTGCTGCTTCCGGTGTCTTTAGCTCAGTGACCACATGTCTGGATCCTGATATATAGAGGGCTGGCTTGCAATAGGAGCATGAAATATCTCAGCCTAGATAGGAGTGACCACTCCAACCACCTGTTCTCCAACCACTACTTGTTACCAACTTTCTCTCTATTTTCCCCTCATACCTATCCCCACAGACCCATATGTGAAAGTGCAGCTTTCGCTGAATAAGAAGAAATGGAACAGTAAGAAAACAAAAGTGACGAGGAACACCCTGAACCCATACATTAACGAAGAGTTTACCTTTTATGTAATGCCAGGACAAATTCAGGTGAGGCATTTATCCTTTATAGGCATAGGTGACCGTAGCCGGCTGCTACACCAGATGAACTTCTGTAATCCTTGTAAGCAGATCATAAACAGAAACCATTTACCTATTGAAAAAAGATAAAGATTTAGTAAAATAAAAACCTTTAATCCTATATACAGATATGTGTCCTCATAGCCTCAATACGCTATGCACCGCAATATATCTGGCGGGATTGAGCCAGCCATTCCCGTTCAACTCTGCTAACACTGGGCATTTATATTGCTAAAAATAGTTTGAGTCGCACAAGCACGATCTGCTGATTTAAATGATACGTGGCATGCCTAATTTCTGACAGTGTTTTAAAGGAAAAGCTGCTTGCGCGTCCTGTTCGCAAAGCGATGCGGATAAGACACATGGAGCTATTCAGATTCAATCTGGTTTGCGACTGCGCATGTACATAGATTTTTTTATGCGCATGTGCGATCGCCCACAGCGTTCACACACAGAAGTGCGGGCAGGGGGCGTGAGGTGGTGGGCAGGGCAATTGTCATATGGGAACGCCCAGCGTTTCATGGGCGTTCCCATGCAAAT
This sequence comes from Crinia signifera, assembly GCF_055691185.1. NCBI lineage: Eukaryota > Metazoa > Chordata > Amphibia > Anura > Myobatrachidae > Crinia > Crinia signifera. The sequence goes on along the minus strand of NC_139227.1, from coordinate 90,517,703 downwards.
TGCCCAACGATGCGGGTGCGGGCACCTGATGTCAGCTGCCTGCCCCGTCCTCGCACAGGACCATCAAATGATTTCTCCCCCGCACCCAAGTCTGCAAATGGATGTATACGATCCATTCGCATTGCCTGCTGGGGTTCAGGGGGGTTGGACGTCTGTGCGGGCGGTCCTTGGTGGACTCACAGGGCTGCAAAATTTGCTGTAAAAAGTAAAGTGAAGTTAAGTAAAAAGTAAGTACTGTAAGTTAAGGAAAAGAGAGCACAGGTGAGCACCCCATTCTATTTACACACACTATGCTGTCTATGCAATCTAGGGATCTATTTATTAAGATGCGGTAAAAACCTATGCGTACCCTTCACTGCTATGTCTGCTATAACAACTATACCCAGGGCCGCCAATAGGGGGGTGCTGTGGGTACAGCTGTCTCAGGCCCCGGCAGCTCATTTTGCCCACCACAACCCCCCCCTCCCAACTTCCTCCAATGCGCTCAGTGCGCTGAACAAAGCCGGTCCCAGAGCGCAGGATTATTCAACCCAGGACTCCGGCGGGCAATCAAAATTTGCACCTGCTTTTGGGCAAATCAGAGCTCACGTACTGGCAGCCAATCAGAGCGGCTGCTGGTACGCGAGCTCTAATTGGCTCACCAGCCGGTGCTGCATTTTAATTGCCTGCCGGCATCCTGAGTTAAAGAAGCCTGCTCTCCGGGACCTCCGTGCTGCAGCTCGGTGGAAGAGGTGATGGGGAAGCAGGAGCTGGGTTACGGTAAGCCAAGTGAGGAGGTGGGGGGCTCCAAAATTCCTGATGGTGGACCTGGCTATACCTACTCATCCCATTACTCCCCTGCCACCACTTTCAGGTGTGGAAAGGTCAGACTTGAGGAGGTGGGGACAGTGTCCTTGGGCGCTGATCTCAAGTGTGTCTCTCAGTCGGTTAAATACCCAAAACACAAAAAAACATAACCACAATAGTGTATTACCAAATGGAGTATGCAATACAATGTTATGAAACCAAATCTTAATTGGAGTTTAAGTGGACACGTACCCTAAAATTTGGTCTACTGTTTAGGCAGACCAAATAGGCTTGGGGGGGGGAGCGGTTCTGTGCCGTCTGATCCCAGATGTCCAATTCCAATATCACATAGGAAAGAAAAGAGCTGATATGGTGTAATATCGTTTTGATGCTTTATCATAAAAGTGCATTTAAATGAACAAACAGACTCGTACCATATTCCTAGGTCTACTGTTTAAGGTAGACCTTCAGTGCTTTGGGGGGAGCGGTTTCTCACCGTCAGATCTCCTCAATCCTCCAACAACCAATTGCATATGAAAGATAAAAAAGCTGGTATAGTGTGATACCGCTTTATTCACAAATACATTTAAAAACAACAGCATGGGGGGGGGGTCAAAACAGCAGACTCTCACCGAGTTGTATTGTCCACAATCAAGATGTAGACAAAATAGGCAGATGGTAGTATCAGGCGTCCCTGTAGCCTCTCCCGGTGAAGGTCCAGTGCAATATCCCCTCCTGCTCCACGGCCAACGTGTTTCTAGACCACAATGGTCTTTTTTTCAAGGCATGTGGAGCTCAAGACATTTGCACATATTTATACCCCCTATCGGGGGAGCCTAATGCCAGACATAGATCACCTAACATCTAATACCCTCTCATTCCCGCTTCTATTTCCCGGATTTCACCTCCGTTTTTTACATAGAGCGTCATTGCACAGCTGACTCCTGTCAGTACTTCGATACCGGTAGTTTGACCGGGCGGATGTGACGTTCGTCCACTTCCGTCCATCATCGCTAGTATTTCTGTAGTTCTGCTTGTATTCTCTAGACATAAGCGGAAGTGACGTATTTCTTCTGTTTCCGCCGCGTTCCATTTTGTTTCATTTCCGGAAAAACACGCAATTTTGCGTTCCACTTCACTGTGTTTCTATTCATTCCCACAGAGTTCGTTTTCAACATAAAACGTGGAGGTATCCTCATTGTTTCCCCGGTATTGTTGTATGAAACATAGAGAAATATGTATATTAGATCATTTCATAATATACTTTAGCAGCGTCAGATTTTAAAGTGACATCGTGCAATTAGTGCAATGGCATCTTTAAAGTGACAGTGTGCTTTCTTACAGGTGATAAGGTGATTATATTGTGCAGGCTTATTAAAAAATATACAGTAAAATATTTCATATATAAGAAAATTTCATACATAAAAAAATTCCATATATAAAAAAATTCTATACATAAAAAAATGATATCATGTGTAAAAACATTTTAATACTTTAAAAATCCCATTACATAAACCATTTTAATTCGAAGTCTTTGTTAAGACCGCCTGGGATAAGGGTTTGAAGGTTAAAGATAAGGGTCATTTAGCTTCTTGCCAATGTAGTAGCGATATCTCCTCCTCTAATGTTACCTTCAATTTTTTTCAAGATGTAAAAGTTTTTAATACAATCGGGATCGGATTGATGCTGCATTTTAAAGTGCATTGGCAGTGCATGTGTCTCAAGTCCCTTTAAAGATGCCATTGCACTAATTGCACGATGTCACTTTAAAATCTGACGCTGCTAAAGTATATTATGAAATGATCTAATATACATATTTCTCTATGTTTCATACAACAATACCGGGGAAACAATGAGAATACCTCCACGTTTTATGTTGAAAATGAACTCTGTGGGAATGAATAGAAACACAGTGAAGTGGAACGCAAAATTGCGTGTTTTTCCGGAAATGAAACAAAATGGAACGCGGCGGAAACAGAAGAAATACGTCACTTCCGCTTATGTCTAGAGAATACAAGCAGAACTACAGAAATACCAGCGATGATGGGCGGAAGTGGACGAACGTCACATCCGCCCGGTCAAACTACCGGTATCGAAGTACTGACAGGAGTCAGCTGTGCAATGACGCTCTATGTAAAAAACGGAGGTGAAATCCGGGAAATAGAAGCGGGAATGAGAGGGTATTAAATGTTAGGTGATCTATGTCTGGCATTAGGCTCCCCCGATAGGGGGTATAAATATGTGCAAATGTCTTGAGCTCCACATGCCTTGAAAAAGAGACCATTGTGGTCTAGAAACGCGTTGGCCGTGGAGCAGGAGGGGATATTGCACTGGACCTTCACCGGGAGAGGCTACAGGGATGCCTGATACTACCATCTGCCTATTTTGTCTACATCTTGATTGTGGACAATACAACTCGGTGAGAGTCTGCTGTTTTGACCCCCCCCCCCCCCCCCATGCTGTTTTTTTTTTTTTTTTTTTTTTACAATAGATTTTTATTGAGAATGGTCAGATATAACATCTTAACAGTAACAATATGTATAGTAAGTTACAGTACAATATACACGATTGAGAAAGCTTTTTTGAGGAGTTAGCAAGAACATAAGGAGACACTCAATATTGGTATAATGCTAGTTACTATTCAGCGTGGCCATTGATTTTGTGTTTTATGATCAATGCAGATTTAATACAAAACCATGAAAATTATTAAAGGGGATTGAAATGGAGGAGTGGAGCAAGGGGGAGGGAAGGGTGCTGAGGAAAAGAAGAGAGCGAAGCATGTATGCATATGCATAGACACATTTAAAGCTCCATACACATGCACATATCTGTATATGAACAACTATTTATTTAAATGGATAGAAAGAGTCGATATGTAAATGCAGCAGAGCGACATGACAAGGAAACAGGCAAATGAGAGATAGAAAGGAAATGAGGGAGAAGAAGAAGGAGAAGAGTCCTCTCAGCGGAGCCCGGGTAGTGGTACAACACGAAAGAGATACCATGGAGACCATATTGTGTGGAACTTGGCTACAGTATTATTCCGGAGACTAGTGATATATTCCATTTCGGCTATGCAGTTAATCCTTGTTATCAAGGCATTCAGGGAAGGTGCATTAGTATCCTTCCAGTGTTTAGCTATTAGAGATTTAGCTGCCATGCAAATATGCATGATAAGTTTGTCCTGATGTTTAGGGAGGTCGGGGATAGGGGCATGAAGTAGGGCGATAGAGGGGGAGAGGTCGAGCCTTAGTCCTGTACATTGTCTAATCAAGGTTTCAACCAGATTCCAGAATGGGCGAAGAGAAGTGCAGGTCCACCATGTGTGAAAAAAGGAACCCACTTGGCCACACAGCCTCCAGCATTGGTTCGATGTAGCGAGGAATATGGCATGTAGTCTGGTTGGCACTAAGTACCATCGGATGTAAACCTTGTAACACGTTTCTTTAATTGCTACGCTTAGGGAGGATTTGGCTATACGCAATCTGATTTCTTCCCATTGCTCGTCTTCCAATGATTGGGATAGATCTGCTTCCCAGGCTAGCTCATGTGGTTCGCGAAGTGGTGGGTCGGGGGCCAAAATTGAGTGGTAGATTGTAGAAATGTTCCCTTTGCTGCAACTAGAGGATAAGCATAGCCTTTCGAATGAAGAGGGCTGTCTCATTGGGGTAGATCTCGTTTGAGAATTGAGAAAGCTTTGTATTTGGATATATTGAAAGTTATACGAGTGAGGTATTCCAAAGCGTTCTCTGCATTCTTCAAACGAGGACGAGGCATTTTGGCCTCTGAGATGGATAAATCTGGTAACTCCGCGTGATTGCCATGGATCTGCCATAGTGCAATCAGTTCCCGGGAGAAATGCCGGGTGGCCCCAGATTGGGGTCAGCGGAGATGGGTGAGGAGATAAGTTGTGGCCAACTGATGTTTTGTCCCATAGGCGGATTGTAAAATTTACCGTGGGTATGAGGTATGCCGAGGGTGGTCTGCATGATCTAGGGAGCCACAAGAGATACTCTAGTCTGTTTCCCTGAAGTAGGGCATTTTCATTATCCACCCATTTCTTAGTGTCTTGTGGTGAGTGCCAGGAAATAATATGGTTAAGTTGGCAGGCTACGTAGTATGCATATAAATTAGGATATCCCAGTCCACCCAGAGCGGTTTGTTTGTTTAAGATCGAGCGCCGTATTCTCGGTTTACGATTGGCCCAGACAAATTTGTGACACAGTTTTTGGAGCGAAGTAAAGGTTGATCTTGGTACCGAAATTGGAATTGTTTGGAATAAGTATAGGATGCGTGGGAGTAGGTTCATTTTGAGAGCGTTTATTCTGCCTATCCAGGAAATGTATAATCGATTCCAGTTATTCATGTCTTGTGTAAGTATCTTAATAATGGGGTCAAAGTTAGCCTTATAGAGAGCGGAATAGGTTTTGGTGATGTTTATGCCGAGATATTTAATGGATTGTGGTCTCCAGAGGAAGGGGAAGGATGAGGTGAGGGAAGTATATGTTTGGGACGGGATATTAAACGCCATCGCTTCAGATTTAGTGTGGTTAACTTTATAGCCTGAGAGGGAACCATATAGACTAAGTTCTGATTGGAGATTGGGGAGAGATATCAGCGGATTAGAGAGGGTTAAGAGAACGTCGTCCGCAAAAAGCGATATCTTGTACGGATTATGTCCAATAGTGATACCTCCTATGTCGATGTTAGCACGGATTCGAGCTGCAAGGGGCTCGATACACAGGGCGAAGATCAGGGGTGAAAGGGGACAGCCTTGGCGTGTGCCATTATTCAACTGAAACCTTGAGGAGTTGAGACCATTAGTCGCTACTGTCGATAAGGGCTGCAGGTAGAGGGCTTTAATGGCCGTGAGAAAGTGACCTTGAAGGCCAAAGGCGGAGAGCGTCGTAAATAGAAAGGGCCAGGAGATACGGTCGAATGCCTTTTCGGCGTCGAGTGCTAAAGCGACTGCTGGAATTTTGGAGGAGTTGATGTGATGTATCAGGTTGATAGTGCGTCTAGTGTTATCAGAAGCCTGTCTGCCCGGGATGAAACCTACTTGATCTGGGTCTACCAGAGAGGCCAAAACTGAATTTAGACGAGAAGCCAGTATCTTAGCAAAAAGCTTAAGATCTGTATTAATGAGCGAGATGGGCCTGTAGTTAGAACAAGATGTAGGATCCCTGCCGGGTTTCGGGATGACAATAATACGGGAAGTCATGGAATCTTTGTGGAAGGGGGCTCCCTTCATGATTTTGTTGAAAAGGGAGACCATGTGCGGGATGAGTTGTGGTGCAAAGGTTTTATAATAGATCATCGGATAACCGTCGGGGCCAGGGGCTTTAGACGGTTTTTGGGACTTCAGAGCCGCCTCTAATTCTTCTGACGTAATATCGGTATTTAAAATCAAATTTGCTGAGTCATCTATGTGGGGGAGGTCGCATGAGTCTAGATATTGACGGATCTTATGAATTTGGTTGGCGGGATCTGGAGGGGTCTCCAGGTTATATAAAGCTTCATAGTAGTCTAGAAAAATATTGTTAATTCTTTTAGGGTCAAATGTCGGGTTACCTGAGGGGTCTTTAATAGAATGTATAGTTTGGTTCGCTTTTTTCGCGCAAAATTTGTTAGCCAGAAGGGTGTGGGCCTTGTTACTTTTGTCGTAGAATGATTGGTTGGCCCAGCGTAAAGAGCGTTCTACTTTTTCTGCTAAGAGGGATTGTAATTCGGCTCGTGTGTTTGAAAGTTTCGTCAGGATTTGCTGAGAGTGGGTGCGTTTATGTTCCCTGTCTAGTTCTGTTAAGGATGCATTAAGAGCTTGGATACATTTTTCTTGTTCTTTTTTCCGTCTAGATAGGTATTGAATGATAGTCCCCCTTATGACCGCCTTATGGGCTTCCCATACTGTCGATTCACTGCAGTCGTCTTGTAGATTATGAGCGAAATATTCCTGAATAGTAGTTTTAATTAACTCTTGAAACTGTGGTATCTTCAACACAGTCTCGTTGAGTCTCCATGGGGGTTTACTGGTGGAGATTTCGTATATATCAAAGGAAGTGACTAATGCAGAGTGGTCAGTCCAGGTAAGGGGGACTATTGAGGCGCTCTGGGCAGACTGGGATAAGGAGGAGCACCCCAGGAACATATCTAAACGTGAATAAAAATCGTGTGGCTTAGAGAAAAAAGTATAGTCTCTGGTAGTGGGATGAAGACATCTCCATATATCATACAGAACCGCCCCGGCAATGCAGTTACGTAACGTGGAGGAGTTTGGGATTTGATTACCTTGTACAGGGCCAGATTTATCCATGGAATTCTAGGTGTTTTTCTAACTGTATTTCTACCGATGTAGTGCGAGATTCTAAGGCGGATATGTCTGATTTTAGTTCTCCAATGGCTGACTGGAGAGCTGAAGTGAACGAGTTCTTTAGGTCCATTATCATATTTTGGATAGATTGGATATCTTCTTTAGTAGATGGGGCATCTTTGGGGTCCATCTTTTGTGAGGGTGAAGAGGACGGTAGTGGCGAAGCGGGTGTTGGTTTCTCTTTACGTGAAAAGTGTTTAGATACAGTATATCGTGTGGAGCACCTTTTTTGGCCCGCGTGTTCGCCCTGCTCATAATAACTCTTAGATTTAAGTGGGTTTTTTTTTTTTTTCATTGTCCTGAAATAGGTCTCCTTGGGCTTAATATGATTTCCAAAAGTGGGGGGGATGAGGAGCGCGTTGCCTTTAGATCACATCATGTAAGGGGTCTGTGCCCAGGGTAAATGGGAGAAGCCAGCAGCAAGGATGTTCAGGAGCCAATTCTAGGTTATGGTATATGCATGAATTGGCACTGTGGGGGGAGGAGCATCAGAGATATAACTGTAAGTCAAGAGTGCTGTGGGGCTTGATACACACAGCGGTGCCAGCGTTTATAATGCAGGATTTGACAGCAGAGCAAAGCTGTCATATATATTAAAAGTCCCTGTTCCAGAAGACCAGCTGAAGCCACCTCCAATATGGCTGCTGGGCACTATGTGGCAGTTAAGTACAGGGGAGAATGCCACCTCCAAGATGGCTGCCGCCGAGCAACTATAAACATTCCCAGAGCGGGCAGAGGGGTTTTCAGCAGACCCAATTCAGGTCTCTAAAGTGTCCCCAGCGATCCTCAGGTGTGTCCCAGTCACAGGTTGCCCTGGGGGTACAGCCACACAGCGGGGGGGGACGCAGTTTCGTCCGCCTGCGAAATTCAAGATGGCCGCCGTCAGTTCTCTCTCGGCGCAGGTCACGGCAGCGGGATCCCTGTGGCTCACCTTAAGTATATTGGGGTGCTGCTAGTGGTCCAGGGGGTCCGCGCCGGTGTGAGGATGCGTGTGCTCGTCCTGGGGTGCTTTTTACCCGCTGTGGTAGCGATCGCGGGCGTCGTGCCGTCCTGGAGCCCGAATCCCGGCCTGAAACAAAAATTTAGTCCCCGGCTTCCGGTCGGTGGTAGGCCGCAGCCTGCAGGAGCAGTTAAAACTGCTCCCCGGCGCACACCGCCAGGCGTCTCTGGGTGTAGGGGAGATGGATCTGCCCTGCTGTGGATGTTGATGTGGCTATTATGGCTGATATTGGGGCCCAACAATGCAGGTTAGTGGGAGCTGTGTGGATACCTGCCTGCACAGCTTCACGGCCCCATGCTGTTGTTTTTAAATGTATTTGTGAATAAAGCGGTATCACACTATACCAGCTTTTTTATCTTTCATATGCAATTGGTTGTTGGAGGATTGAGGAGATCTGACGGTGAGAAACCGCTCCCCCCAAAGCACTGAAGGTCTACCTTAAACAGTAGACCTAGGAATATGGTACGAGTCTGTTTGTTCATTTAAATGCACTTTTATGATAAAGCATCAAAACGATATTACACCATATCAGCTCTTTTCTTTCCTATGTGATATTGGAATTGGACATCTGGGATCAGACGGCACAGAACCACTCCCCCCCAAGCCTATTTGGTCTGCCTAAACAGTAGGCCAAATTTTAGGGTACGAGTCCACTTAAACTCCAATTAAGATTTGGTTTCATAACATTGTATTGCATACTCCATTTGGTAATACACTATTGTGGTTATGTTTTTTTGTGTTTTGGGTATTTAACCGACTGAGAGACACACTTGAGATCAGCGCCCAAGGACACTGTTGGTACCTTTTTTCTATGCCTATTTGTCTATGTATGTTAGGTGATAAATACAGCAACCCAGGGCAGCGATTGAGCGCCAGGTTAATCCGGAAATAATATCCCCTTTCTTGAGGAGGTGGGGGCCTGGAATGGAAATGAGTCCCAGGCCCCAAAATTCCTGATGGCCTGGCTATACCTGCTCATCCCATCCCCACCTTCCTGCCACCACTTTCAGGTGTGGAATCAGACTTAAAAACACATGCACAGACTGTGAAAATCATTTGATGGTGAGTAAGTTGCGATTGTATTTGTAGCGGAACAATTGGCAAAATTTTCACAAGCCATTCGCAGGCTTGCAAAGGGCGGGTTTTCAGTCTGTCATAGACGGCGCCGGGAACTATCTGTTCGCAGGTCTCTGCAAATTTGCCTAGCAGAAACCAGGTCTGAATGACCCCCTGGTTAAACATTGATGAGAGAATTGTACCGTTTGCGGTGACCTCCATATATAACCATTTTAACCATAGAATGGGTTTTGATTAATAGACGTCCTACTGTAGTATTGTTGACATTCGTGAGAATTACAGGTTGTGTGTATGACACTTATTTTATTTCCTTCTTCAGAACGTGGACCTTAGAATCTCAGTGTGGGACCATAATAAAGGCAATAAAAAGGAGATTGGGGAGATACACTTAGGCCGTCGAGCTTCAGAGAACGCCTTAAAGCACTGGTCGGACATGCTTGCAGATCCCTTAAGAAATGCAGTACAGTGGCACAGTCTCTTGCCAGCAGACAGTCTTGAACTTGAACTTAAACAAAAAAACAGTTCCCAACAGACATTGTGGTGTTACGGAGAACTCAATATCAACCCATGAAAGACCCAAATAATGAAGACCTCAACAATTTACCATCTTCTAACAGAGGAGGTGTCATCAGCAAAACTGCTGATGTTGCTGTGGAAAACATGGGGTGTGGTCATGCTGCCAATGGGCGTGGCCACAACTGCTGTAAGAATGTATTTGACATTTTTTTTTTAATGTAGCATGCTGTGGGCACCATCTGTATACACAGTGCGTGGCACTGCAACTTCCCCAAACCCACCTGCACATTTGCATAAATGCTGCATATTAATGAAAGATACACAACCTGCCTACACCAAGAAAACTGAAAATAAAAATCAGAACAACATATGAAAATACTGAAATAGTAGGAATTTTTAGCATCTTTTTTTCAGGTTTCAACACAAGGGGGTATTCAATGTGGGGTATTCAATGTGCCGCAGCTATTTCCGAAGGGGGAAATAGCGACAGCTCCCTATTCAATGCTGCCTTTAACGACAGCATTGAAGCGGGATCACGGCAAAACGGGCCCGACTTTAGAAGCTGTCTGGCTTGTTCTGGCAATAACTGCCATGGATTGTCGCGATCCCAGCCACAGATCACCAATCCATGTCCGTTTTCGCGGCCACACCCCCTTTGCACTGATCGGCAGGCGGGCTATTGAATCCCGCCTGTCGTTCAGCTGTTCGTCAGACTGCAAACGGGCCAGGATCACAGCTGTCGGCAGGGATCGACAGCCGTGATCCTCGATTGAATACCCCCCAAAGAATCTATCCCACCAAGGACAAGACATATGTAACAAATGTATTTACCACTCTGTCTTGTGCAACCAATGTGAAAAACATACTGTAGCTTATGAAAGTCTATTTAGCCAATCTCTTTTTCCGACTGTCGGAATATTTACGTCAGTCCGACATATTGTCTAATTTGACCAAAGCTATTCAATCTCTGACTGACAGAACATTTCTGATAGTCGGGGACTGAATGGCCTTGGTCAAATTGACAGATATGTCCAACTGTCGGAGGTGTTCCGACAGTCGGAAAAAGAGATTGGCTATCCCCCATAGACTTTCATAGGCTACATTTTTCACATTGTATCAGATGTAATGGCCTTCCTGGGTAAGCGCATGGATAGGCAAAAAACTCACTGATCCATGTGTATATTGTTGAAAATAGAAGCAGATTGACAATCTATCGGCCATTTTCGACAATGCAGATTCAACTTTTTTGCCTGGCGACCATTCATGCAAAACTTCCACAGCATCTTGTATTTGCGGAAGCTCTTCATTGCTACTCCTCTGTTGTTGGACTGTCTCCCCGGCCTCCCGCTGGCTAATATTAGCCAATGCAGGCATGAGGGGCAATGACTGTGATTGGATCACCACGGCATCATTTTTGTAAATCGAAGATGTTAAGATGGCCCTGTCTGACCCATGTCGCCTTATGCATCCCAGAGATTGCATGCCCTGTTTCTTATTTCTCATTGGTCGGATGTAAAACCCACATGTTACTCACAGCAGGTGTGAGCCCAATGCCAGTCCCACAGCGCATAAATACATCAAACGTATTATATTATATACACACACACACAGTAGCGCAGTTAAATAATACCAGAAGAAATGCTTTATCTCTTAAGTTTATTATGCAGGCAGCGAAAGAGGATGGATAGGTACAGGACACTTACATTATGAATAGAGGCTTTGTACACCATTATGGGCATTTCACCCCATTCAGTATCAGAAAAGCACTGGGCTAAGTAAATTCTCCTCACAACTGCACCCTTCCCTGCACTCGCGGTCACCCTATCCCCTCTCTGTTGCTCTCAGGAGACCCCATACCCTTGTGTGAACCCTTATCCATTATGTAAGTATTTCCCACCTGTTCGTCAATATTCTACTCATGTCTATTTACCGTCAAGACAAAGTAGCATTGTCTTTCCTTCCCAACTATTAATATAGAACATATTTTTAGAGTCATTATGGCAGCTGGATTTTTCAACAAACAGAAAATTTATAAAATATACAAACATAAATATGGCATAATCAGGGGAAGATACATGTTTTACAATAACTATTAATAGTAATTGAATATGCAATGTACAGTATGTGTGTGTATGTAAAGGGAAATTGTGTGTGTTCACAGGTAATTTTCTTTATGTTGATGTCATACACGTAAAACGTTTGCATAGGAGTCAGTTCACGGGTAGTTGCAGTGGCTCTCCAGGTAAGCCAGAGAGCATACTCTTTCACAGCACTGCTCCACAATCCCCCTCTTCCTCATCTGATAGTCCTGAAGCTGCATTCCGTCCAGCTCGCTATCCTGGGGCCCGCTTGCTGCAGAGACCAGAAACAAAGGCATATTCATTGTACAGTGCCTTAACCATACCTCCCAACTTTTATGATCTTCAAATCGGGATCTTCTGTGCCAAAAGTGCAGCCAGTCCAAAAAAGGGCGGAGCTAATAAGGTGGTGGGTGTGTCCTTGTGTAGAATAGGTATGGCCTAGCACCACAACCCCAGTTTTAATCATTTTCAGGGTGTCCTATATAGTTGGCAGTAGAATTTTGCACAGCGCCCCATTGAGAGGGCGTGTCATGCTCCACCCAAAGGGTGTGTCTCGTTCCATATATGGAGAGATTGTGAAAAGAGATTGTGAACGTGGCACCTAGAAGCGTGGGTGTGTACTGCTACATCTGAGAGGGATCTTTTAAAATCACTTATATCAAAATGTAGAGGAGCCCCAAAGCAGTCAGTAAGAGTTACTATACTTTGTAAAGTGCTGGGAAATGGTGCTGATGATTCAATGTAAATGTATCTATCTCTCAATCCTTTTCCCCCAAAAAATGTAACAGTGTAATGTGGTCTAGGTGAAATGAGGGAGATTGCTAGACTAATGAGGGAGAGAGGGAGATTGCTGTTATTTCAGGGAGTCTCCTGCAGAATGCAGGAGGGTAGGCAACTATGGTTAAGGCATATCAGTGTATGACCTGTTCCCTACCCAATAATTAATAAACAAGTACCAAGTGGTTTCAGGAAAGGTACATGGTTTGCCAGGCTGAGGGTCTAAGTATAAAGATTTTCATAAAGTAGATTTATATCTTACCAAGCGGTTTCTTGAGATCTCTTCTGCCCATTGGATAGTAGAAGCCATTATCTCCACACACCAAGTACAAGGCTTCCACTAGGTGAGAGCCACACAGGTACCCGTTAGCTAAGGCTTGGGTGGTGGGTGTATACAGACTGAGAAGGATGGCCAGAGGGAGACACTGTATCCAGAGGGCCATGGTGTAAGCTTCTCGCTGCAAACACCGGAATAAAGGACAGATGGACATGAGTTGCGATGAAACATGGCAGGATGTTAGATTGGAAAGAAATCATATAAATAACCAGAAAGAAAAATCACAAAAACATTCAAATGAGTTTACCACAAGGCTGATATATAAAGAATATATACTGTAATAGAAAGTATAAAAATACAAATTAATCTTTAAAAAAACAAAAAACATAACAGTACAGTATATAGAATTAAAATCTGTTTTAAATATGGATTGTTGTGGACCATCGTGTTTTGGTTTTAATTCATCATTGGAAAAAAAAATCAATTTAAGTCTGGATTTCGTTTTTGGTTCCTTTTCCTTTTCAAATTTACACCTGCTGACATACAAATCCAAAACATGAGTTTGGTTTTCAAGTTCCAAACTGACAACAGACCAAAGCCAGTACTCGGATCCACTCGGAAACCCAAAGTCATTCTGAACTGGTACTCAATTCAACTCAGAAACCCCTAAGTTTGGGTGTGTTCATATTTCACGAAAAATAAAAGTGACATCTCTAGTTTCCATATTTAATGTTTTCTGCACCTTTTTGTACCCCCACCATAAGTATTGATCTTATTCAGTAGACTCAGAGGAACCTAACTGGAAATTCTAGTGAGAACTTTTATATCAAGTCTGTATATAGCTAACTCAGCATTACATATTGACAGGCTTCCTCGCTTCATTATATTGTGATATATGCTCATACAGGCTACAATCGTATCTAATAATAGGTAGAGCCTGTGGCTACAAATTAATAAAGAGTACAGAAAACCAATGCATTCCTGAACTTCTCAAATCCACATCTAATTTAGGTTTGGAAATCATATATACTGTACATGCCACAGTGACACTGACTCACCTGGACGGGTGCTGGGATGGTAGAAGGTGGGGTCTGGTGCAGAGGAGAGACGGCAGCTGTCAGTGATTGTTGTCTGTCTACACACCCATTTTATACACCTCAAAAGCACCTTAGCTCAGCACCTTGCCAAAATTCTGCCGCCTCATTAGCTGTTCCTCCCACAAGTGTGAACAGTTACCTATTATATGTGCAGATCACCCACTGAGTGTTAGTATCACTGATTTGTCTGCTCAGCTTCACCCCTCACTCATGGATGCTCTGACCACCTGTGCACATTATTCCTAGAAAAGAAACACCAAAAAATTAAAATAGATCAGCAATCAGCAGTTTAATAAGGGGAATCTACATTTCCTTCATAAATATCAGATTATTACCTGGTAATATGTTTTCCTCTACTCCACCATGGCAGCCATTACTATGGGTTCCTCCCTTCTGGGTAGTCCTTCGGAAAAGAAAAAAAGACACCAGCCCCTATAAGAAGGCTCCACCTCCCTGCTCCGGTGTCTTGCATTCTCCAGCTTTAACACATAAACAGAAATAATTATTCCACATAACACAATACAAACAACAATTCGCAAGGGATGGGAATATATGCTGCCATGGTGGAGTAGAGGAAAACATATTACCAGGTAATAATCTGATATTTCCTCTACCTTCCCCCATGGCAGCCATTACTATGGGTCATACCCCAGCAGTTATCGTTTTCGGGAGGGCATACTCACAACCAGCACCGAATTGTTGCATTCTCCGAATTAAAACTGTAAATCATAATTTCAGAAATCCTCTTCAAACTTTCACAGAGCTGCGCTAAGAACTTTCCTTCCGAACTTAGCGTCTGCTGAAGACATTACATCCAGTCTGTAATGTTTTGTAAATGTATGTATTGACGACCACCCTGCCGCCTTACATAATTCTTCCACTGAAGCGGATCCTTTCTCCGCCCAGGATGCGGCCTCTTGTAGAGTGTGCCTTCAAACTCACAGGAGGTTCTCTCTGCCTCACTTGATAAGCTTTGAGGATACAGTCCTTAATCCACCTTGCCAAAGTCGCCTTTGAGGCCATTTGCCCCTTTCTAGCACCACTTGTTAAGACAAACAGATTTTTGACTGTCCGAACTTCTTTTGTTCTCTGAACATAAACCTTTATCGCTCTCACAATATCCAAGTTATGCAAACGTCTCTCCTTCTCGTTTGTAGGGTTCATACAGAAAGAGGGTAAAACAATTTCTTGATTTATGTGAAACTCCGTCACAACCTTTGGCAGGAATTGTGGATTAGTTCATAGAACTACCTTATTCTCAAAAAAATTCAAAAAAGGCTCTTCCGCCCACAACACTTGCAATTCTGAAATTCTTCTTGCAGACGTAATTGCCACCAAAAACAAAACTTTCCAAGACAGAAATAATAATGAAATTACATGTAAAGGCTCAAAAGGAGGCTCCATAAGCACCCCAAGCACCAAATTCAAGTCCCAGGGTGCCAGAGGAGATCTAAACTTAGGTTTCAGTCTTCTCACTGCTTGAATAAACCTTCAGACATATCTGTCCCCTGCCAAGTCCCAGTCCAACATTGCCGACAGGGCTGAGACCTGGACCTTCAAAGTACTTAGGGACAGTCCCATCTGCAGTCCTACTTGCAAAAAACTTAGTACAGACGCAACTTCCCTTGGTGACTGCATTTTCTCCTTACATCTTGATACATATTTCTTCCACACCTTGTAGTACACTGCTGAAGTGGACCCCTTCCTAGCCTTGAGCAGGGTTTGGACCACTTCCCCTTCAAAACCCTTTTCAGTCAATGACCTGGTTTCAACCGCCAGGCCGTCAAAATTGTATAAAAGGGTGTTTTACCGAGATATACTCTCCATGCGAAACAGAACCGTTATAAGAGGAAAACATCACCTAAAGATTTTCCTGTATAATCTGTCTGATGGGAACAAAAATTTGGTAATGTATGGGAGTGTATTTTTGTTCCCAAAAGCTGAAAACCAGACAATGGTCATGTAGACAAATATATTCAAAGGTGCTCCCACGCAGTGCTATTTAACCCTGCGATGTGCGCTCCCGCGTACTTCATATCTCAAGGTACAAAAAGTATGTGCACCATATAATTTTTGGACAAGATCGCATCGCATCTAGTTTGAAAGGGAACGCTGCCGTAGCACATCGTTTGTGTTTTGATATAGATGCGATGCGATCTAGTCCAAAACGCACAGTGTGCATTGCTCCGTGTATGGGCAGCTTAACACACTTATTAAACTATTGTTTTTGTCATTTTCCAGTGTTGGGAGCAAATGTTTGTCATTTGCTCGCATACACTACCAGATTTCTGTTACCACCAGACAGATTGGACAGATAAATCTTTTAGGTGTGTACCTAACTTAGCACTCTGGAAAGGATGAGACAGCGGATTCAGTAGAGGAGTTAATGCAGGTGGAGATAACAGGACTATTACACTGTTAATGAGCTTGTTTCCTACATGGTCACAGTTACCTGACAGCTGGACCCAGGGAAAGTAAATAAATCTGAGCGTGATGATTTCCTGGCTCATTTGATGAGTAGGGAGTCTGAGCTCTGTCTATTGGGGTGCGATGTGGTAAAACATATCTTAGATCAGCACGGTACAGGGGGTGGATGGGGGTAAAGATGATCTTTACTAATGAAGTGCAACAGTTTATTTGCAGCTCTGGACAGAACAAATAAGCATCTTTCCATTCTCATCACACTTCCTTAGCACACAGATACCACGTCTGACACTGCACTTGTGAACATATTGTATAATGTCAGCATGGTAACCTGCAACACGTATGCTTACAGCACTGTGGCCCTTATTCTAGTTGACTCTTTGGGATGCGCGTTCTTTCGGAAATGACCATACGCCACGCACGTCGGTCCATCAAAGAACACACGCCTACAGGTCGTCCGCATCCGTCCGGACGGACTTTCTAAGAAGAGTGAGTGTCTTCGGACTGCATCCAAACGTGCGTGTGCGGTGGGAAGTCAAAGATTCTGCACGGTCTTACTGCGTCTGAACAGACGGGAATCTGACCGTACGCACCGAGTTGGTGTATGTGCGCAAACCCCAGTGATCTATTCGGAATTCATGCTTCAGCAACATGACATACTTATCCAATTATCCAACCTCATAACATATATATTTATTTTTAGTGTAATCAATTACTTCCGAATTGACACTTAAACACATTACTTGCACTTTAGATTAACCCTTACATCATGTTAAGTTGTAAAACTTCATTGTTGCCCCTTTACCTGTGTTTTATGTATGCATACTATATATTAATTGCAAGGCAAATGTAATCATTCTAAATGTTCAAATTGTGATTTACACATAATAAATGTCAAATACCTACATTTAAAACACAGTACGTGTCTTTGTACATCATTACGCATACCGGCTAACTTTATTTTTATTACAAATATTAGAATTTTGTGCCATGCAATGAATTGGTCACTACAATAAAGGTACAGTAGTTCGCTGTGCAAACACACACACACACACACACACGTACACACCAGCACACCTTCAACACCATTTATTCATTACCCTTCACTTTCTTACACTTTATGCAATAACACATCTCTATAGAGTATCTACCTTTTGCAAGTTACATAAATATATTACACAATATACAAAAATACTGTTACATTCTACAAGAACACACAGACAACTTCTAACTGTAAACAAATATTTATTTAAACAAACAAAAGAAAAATTTAAATAAAAGGTCGCTGGGTCAACATCAGGAGGTGCTGCCTCATCCTGTCAAGTGTCCCTCGGATGCCCTCCTGGACTTGTCTCTGGTAATCTGTAGGCATGTTAAAGGGGGTTCAACATTACTATTGATATTCATGTGTACATTTTATATTGTGATCCATACAATATGTCAAAATTACCTACAGCAGAAAAAAATATAGATACACTCAATTACATAGGCTACATAGGCTACTGTTTGCAGCATTAAAATAACTACTATGATGGTGACACACACACACAGTTGTTTACTGTATTAAATCTGTTGCTTATACCAGAAAAGAACAATGTATGTATAAAAAGGCCACCTACACTTGAACCTCTGTTAAACTTGACAAGCCTTTCCAGTCAGCAATGTACTGTAAAGCTACTACCATTATAAGTACTTCCCTTTTTTCATAAATATAATCTATACACTATGTCAATGCAATGTGGTCAAGTTGTGGCTCTCATTCCCGTCCTTTCTGTAATCCATACTAACCTAGGTGTGATGTTGCTGCTGCTAGCGAAAGGCTAATAGCACCAGGTTTAAAAATGTATATCCAACAGGCTAATGGATACAATATGGCCTTGTTTCATATTTTTGTTTTCTGGCCATACCCTGGATTACAATTGTCTATAGAAACAAACCATTTTATAACAATGTCCCACATACTCCATTTATGCCATAGTCCATAGTATAATTAAAAATACATAACACATACCACTAATCAAGTACATGAGGCATAATGTATACTTACCACTTGCTCCCATTTCTTCGGCCTGGTTGGTGGGTGGAGGGTAGTTGGCTGGTGGGAGTGGGGTTTCGGTTGGAGGAGGGTAGGTAGGGGGAGAAGGGAGGCTGAAGGAAGAGGTTTGGGAGTGGGTAGGGGATTGGTCGTGGGTATGGGTTTGGGAGTGGGTAGGGGATTGGTCGTGGGTATGGGTTTGGAAGTGGGTAGGGGATATGGGTTTGGGAGTGGGCAGGGGATTGGTTGTGGGTATGGGTTTGGGAGTGGGTAGGGAATTGGTCGTGGGTATGGGTTTGGGAGTGGGTAGGGGATTGGGAGTGGGTATGGGAGTGGGTAGGGGATTGGGAGTGGGTAGAGGAATGGCCATGGGTAGGGGATTGGGAGTGGGTAGAGGAATGGCCATGGGTAGGGGATTGGTAGTGAGCCTCCTCATCACGGGCCTATGCTGCTCTTTCCCGTGCTGTGTAAATATGATACAATTGAGAAATGGATGAGTGAAAGTAAAGGGACATAAAATTAATAAAAATATTACAATATTCATATACAACTACATATTATATCCACATGACTGTATGTAAATTAGGAAGTATCACACATATAGTCTATTCCATTTAAACCTCATTGACAACCACTTATCCTCATTGACAACCAATTAACCTCATTGACCCCCCCTCTTTCCTGTGCACTATGGAATGCCAGATCCATCTGCAACAAACTCCCTGCCATCCATGACCTATTCATCTCTAGAGCATTCCACCTCCTTGCTATCACCGAGACCTGGCTCTCCACCTCTGATTCTGTCTCTCCAGCTGCTCTCTCCCATGGTGGCCTCTCTTTCTCTCACACTCCCAGGCCTGACGGTCGCCAAGGTGGCGGCGTGGGTTTTCTCCTCTCAGCCTCATGCACCTACAGTGTCATTCACCCTGAACCCTCTCTCCTTTTCTCCTCCTTTGAGTCTCACTCTATCAGTCTATACTACCCCTACCACCTCTGTGTCGCTGCAATCTACCGCCCCCCTGGCCCTATCTCCCAATTTCTTGACAACTTCGCCGCCTGGCTTCCACACTTCCTCTCCTCTGACCTGCCATCTGTCATTCTTGGTGACTTTAACATCCCCTTGGATAACCCCGCTGATCCTGGCACCTCCAAACTCCTCTCTCTCTGCTCCTCTCTTGGCCTATCTCAGTGGACTACCTCTCCCACCCACATCCAAGGACACTCCCGCGATCTCGTCTTCTCTCGCTCTTGTTCCCTTACTGACTACACTATCTCGGCTTTTCCTCTTTCTGACCATCACCTCATCTCCTTCTCCCTCACTGCTTCCCCCTCTCCCACCCCCCCTCCCAAGCGCATTGTCTAACGTCAACACACTTGATCTTGCTGCCTTCTCAAACATGCTGTGTCCTCTTCTCGCCCCAATCGCCCTCATGTCCTGCCCGAACCTTGCCGCCTCCCTCTATAATGACACCCTATCTTCGGCATTGGACTCTGCCTGCCCTCCCTGCTCTATCCCCCTTCGATGCTCCAACCCCCAACCGTGGCACTCGCCTATCACCCGATTCCTTAAAAAGTGCTCTCACACTGCTGAGCGCTTCTGGAAGAAATCACGCTCCCTTGCGGATTATCTCCATTTCAAATTTCTTTCCTCCTTCAGCTCTGCCCTTGCTCTGGCCAAGGAATCCTACTTTAAGTACCTCATCCTTTCCCAATCATCCAATCCCCACAGGCTCTTCGCCACCTTCAACTCCTTGCTCTCCCCCCCTCCTCCAGCTCTTCCGTCCTCCATCGTAGCCGCTGATTTTGCTACCTACTTTTCAACCAAAATCTCCTCTCTCAGGACTGCCATCACTGCTGCCATGACTTCACCCTCTCCCTCCTCCCCTCCTACATCTCCACTCCCCTCCTTCCAACCCCTGTCCTCATTGTACCCCGCCACTGCTGCTGAAGTCCACTCTATCCTTCAATCCGCTTCTCCCTCCACCTGCCCGCTCGATCCTATCCCCTCCAATATTATGCGTCTCAGTCCGTCAGTCTGCTCTCACCTGGCTCACCTCTTTAATCTTTCCCTATCCTCTGGGATCTTCCCTTCCTCCTTCAAACACACTCTTGTCTCCCCAAATCTCCAAAAAAAAATCTGGACCCCAACTCTCCATCCAACTACAGGCCCATCTCCCTCCTCCCTTTTTCCTCCAAGCTCCTAGAACGTCTGACCTATAATCGTCTCCTAAGCCACCTTACTGCTAACTCCATTCTAGACCCCCTCCAATCCGGGTTCCGCCCTTTACATTACACTTTATGTACAGAGCACGGTTATAGAGAAACTGCCACATACTGCGCATTCCTTTCATTACAACATATGACAAGCCGAGCAACTGACAACATTTTGAAAATCTATGGACCTTCCTATAACATTAAAACAATGTAAAGGTTAATAAACTCAACCAGTAACAAGCATCACACCAACATATCCAGACACTTTTTTCAGGATGTGAATAAGAGACAGAATCCAGGCACAGGTGTGGAAGCAGTGAATCAGGAAGGACAATCAAATGTGAGTATAAGGGGCACAAGGAGGATGGGACCAACCTCTTTATGATAATCCCAATCGGATCCACAATTATACTGCTCATTAACTATGAAACACGGTGGCTGCCACACGAGACAGGGGCACACTGACATTCTATAGCTAGCTTGCACAAGAATTGTACCCTATTCATATTTACATTTGCCTTTTTTTGTGATTTTATCAATATATTGTATTTGTTTTTGAAGAGGTACCATATCTTTTTTTCATGCATAATTAATGTCATTGTTATTTTTGTAGTCATTTGTATAATTTAGCAAAATCCCTTTATTTTATTTCATTACTCATAACTATTGTCAAAAGTGAGAAGTTTACCTTGGTGCTGCCCAATAAATGCAGGTGTAGCAGAATTTAATGTTTTGTTTTTTTCTGGTCAGAAAGTGTTACATTTAATTTCACTCATGAAAGAAAACATGTAAAAACATAAAAGTCATCTTAATGCATGCGCATTCTCATATAATGTAACGCACTGCTGTGCACAGCAATATGCTGTGCTCCTATACATTTAGCTGACTTTGTAGCCTGTAGGGCAGTAGTTCCCAACCTGTTGGGGGTCCTCAAGTACCCCCAACAGTGCACATTTTCCATGTAACCCAGCAGGTGCACTCATTATTCAGACACATTTTAAAAGACCCACATATGGAACTAAATATAGCACTTGTGATCCTGGGTGGAGACCTGGAAAATGTGCACTGTTGGGGGTACTTGAGGACCAGGGTTGGGAACCACTGCTGTAGGGTGTCTGGATGGAATTCCCGGTTTCCATTATTCACTACTGACTTTTGTTGAACGTGCTAGAAGTGCATGTCCAATGTTTGAAGTGATTGTATGCATAAGGTACTCTGTGCAATTGTACTCGGTGTTGTCCGCAGTGATCCTCTCTCAGTTGGCCACATTGTATTAAGCGACTTGCCACGCTGATTTCCCTTTTACCTGCTTTTGCTGGTCACAGTTGGCTTTGGAGACCCAGACGTCTCAATGGCCACTGTGGACTATGCGCAGCTTCTCTTGCTTCATTGTATTGGCATCTGTGGTTCACAGTTTCACCCAACAGAGGGCATCTTCAGGGTCATCTTCTGCTACTTTCTATATAGCAAGCTTGCGTTCCGATGTCATGTTTATTGGCTAGCAGCAGTCTGGAACATTTTATCTTTGTTATTATTGACATGATGATTAGACATTTAGGTACTTGTTTCCTAGCACGGCGCCCACGATTTTGATTTTACTGCATCTTATACAATCGCATCGCATACAATATAGCGGCATGCGATGCAATTTTTAATTGTACAAGCACCCAGATGGGTGCTTACAATGTTAAATGCACCCCCATTGTCAATGCCAACCCGAAGCGTGGCGAGTGCAGCGAGCCCGCGAGGGGGCGGCGGTACGCGTCCTCCGACCGTTTCATAACCCCACCATCCACATCGGCGTGGAGTTGATTTTAGATAGTGTGGTGAGCCACCGAGCCTGAAGCGTGGCGAGCACACGCAGATTACTTAACATGTATTCCGTGGCTGCTTGCCACACTATCTAAAATCACCTCCAAGCTGACGTGGATAGTGGGGGTATGAAAAGGTCGGAGGACGCGTACCGCCGCCCCTCGCGGGCTTGCTGCGCTCACCATGATGCAATGGGGGTGCATTTAACATTGTAAGCACCCATCAGGGTTGTACAATTAAAAATCGCATCACATAGCATAGTATGCCATTTGCTGGAATGCGATGCCATGCGATATTTAATTGTACACTCCGGGTCATTTTTACCGAATATCGCATCGCATACCTTATGGCATGGTATGCAATGGGCGCCGTGTTAGGAAACAATTACCGACATTTATTTGGAATTTTGTACATTAATTCCTTAGTGGCACAGTGGAAAAAAAGCGACCACTCTATCTCCAGAAGGGTTTTTGTTTGAAGATGCGGTACTTGTGTATTATCACGACGCCCACGATTTCCATCGTAGGGCATTGTACAAAAAAAAAATCGCGTTGCATCGCATGAGATATGATCACATGCGATGCAATGCGATTGGACCCGCTTTTTTATTGTACAGGCACCCAGATGCCTGATTCCTACCTTAAATAGTGTGGCAAGCGCAGCGAGCCACCGAGCCCGAAGCGTGGCGAAGGGACGTGGATGACTTCACATATATTACGCGTACCCACGCGGGGCTCACTGCACCTTAATTAGTGGTATGCGATGCGATGGGCGCCGTCATAATACACAAGTACCGAAGATGCCCATAAATGACTACTGTCAGGTCCGAATGCTTTAAGGTGTGCAGGAATGCGGTGTGTATGGAAAGCGATTGAAAGGTCTAGAGTGTCTAGGTAGATGTTCAATAGATCGACACAAGTAGGTCAAGATACAATAGGTTCACAGGGACAGGTAAACATATAATAGGTTGACATTTCGAAATGGTCGACAAGCAATACGTCAAAAGGTTGACATGAGTTTTTCATAATTTTTCTTCCCTATATTTTGGACTTTTCATACTTAACCATACACGTGGACTACAATTGGAAACAGTTAAGGGGGCCGATCGAAAGCCCCAGCAGAGCAAGGCACCAGGCTGAAGTTACACTAATTTGGGGTCCATGTCAATAGTGACATACAAAAACCCCATAAAAACTCATGTGGACCTTTTATCGGTGCATCGTTCTAGTGCATTTCGCTTGCTGAACTACATTATTGCCTAACTTAGACACTGTAGAACAGGGTCGGCCAAACCTGTCCTGAAGATCTATCAACAGTTCATGATTGTCAGACAACCCCCTCCCCCCTCCTCCCAAATAAAATCCACCACTGTGCTCAGTGATCGTGAAGCCATATGCAGTCCATGAGACACTGACTTCACTATGACTGTCAGTGACTTCCTATTGGAAGCCCTACCTGTCAGTCACCCGCATGACAGGCAGCACCATTTGGAGGTGTTCCCTCCCTCTGGGACTGCCAGTCCGGGCTGCGATAGGCAGAACTGGCTTCCAGTAGGAAACCTCTCCCTGCGTTATTGTGCAGCCCAATTTAGCTTCTATGGGCTGCAGTGTGGGCAGTCCATAGAAGACAAGTGTTGTTGAACTACACATCCCAGCATGCGCTGGTACAGTATTCCTATTTGGCAATGCTAAACTTGTTGCAGGGCATGCTGGGATGTGTAGTTCAATACCACCTGGAGGGCCGAAGGTTCCCCATCTCTGCTGTATGGTGTGATACTTAGAAGGCAGATGTAAGTTCACAAAGGAGCTTTAGCAAAACCTATCCTGACCTGAGATATAAGAACAGGTTATTGTTAGCAGATTTCTTGTGTGAAAAATACATATCTGATACTTTATGCTAGGTGCTACTCTTCCTTTCTCCAACAAAAACTATGGCTAAAGGTGCAAAGACAACCCACAAAACTGCTGCTAAACCAGCCCATCATACTGCTGCCACCTCAAAGTCCGGGATAGGCGGCATTTGGAACCGTAAGTATGTGATTGGGACACTGGGTCCGGTTACACTGAGACTGTTACTGGGCCTCTCCTGTATGCCAACTAATCAGTGTTGCCTTTCTGATTGTTTCCCTTCACCCACTTGTCCTATGGCCACAAACTCCTCCGACAGTACCACTCTGGGCTATCTACGCCCTAGTAGTTGCGGGTCTCTGCCTCCTCCTCCTGCTCATCGTCTGCTGTTGCTACTGTTGTCGAAAGAAGAAAAGAAATGGAAACTTCAAAAACAAAACCAAAGACAAAGACTATTTGATCAAAGTACCATCTCCAAAGACAAATCTCTTTGCAACCAAGGTAAGCTATAGATGTCCCTTCACAAACCATGGACCGCTAGTGAATGTGGACCTATATGTATCTCGATCTGCCAGGGGAAACATTACTTTGCATGGGAAAAATTTGGGGATCTCATACCAATGACTAAGAACTCTTTCAGTATCAAATCATTCATATCCAGCAGTTTGATTTCAAAGTTCTGTCTCAAATCTGTCTTTTCATAGCTAGAAGCGTGTACTGTGGCTTTGCAAACCAATTAATTTATTTGTTCTTATACTTTTCTTTTCTTATACTTTTACTTTATATCAATATGTCCATGACCACCATCTTGGTAGCCCTCAAAGTCTCTGTGCCCCTAGCTGGAATGGTTAAATATACTGTGCTCATTATTTAATTTTAAGCAAATCTATGTTTTTTCCTAACATGGGCTACTTCTACCCCTGAGTGAACTCTGCAGACCAGTTTGGGGTACCTGAAATTAACATTGGCGATGACGGTAGAAGTCTCCTGATGATGGTGGAAGAAGTCTTCCATTACCATGGGGACAAACCACTTCTACAGTGACATCAGCTTCTCCTTGTGCTTTTGCCCGACCAGCGGTTCACTTGCAGCTACCCAGCGATAATCTGCCCTGCGCTGACATGGTTGGAGGAGGCAGTGGCATTAATCCTACAGGCATTAGCAAGAACCCAAGAGACAGAACACAGCCAGTGGCCACACTACTCCTCCGCTACTCCTTAATATAAGGACACACATATCGCTCACTTCCACTCCACTCGTTAGTACTGTTGATATTTCAAATTGAGAGGAGTACAGGAGAGAAAAAAAGGTTTGGAACCGCTGTCCTCGCACATTTGCAGGAATGTGCGTATTTAAGACCATGGCTAGACAAAGACTCTTGGGTTCTCCATTTCACATATATAATCTGTGTGGAAGTTGATTGTATACTAGTTCACACAGTGGGCCTAATTCAGTCCTGATTGCAGGTCAC